>NC_134274.1:34518429-34850572 GCF_031893055.1 Leptodactylus fuscus
AACTGCACATCTCTTGCCTGCTTCCTTTGGGATCTTAGAAATGGTGGTCCACTTCCACAGATGGTAACTTCAATAGACAGTGTAACGGGAGTAGCTGAGGGATCGCTGTCTTAACCACTTTTTGGCACAAAATTAACTTCCAAAGCCAAATATGGTGCAAGTATATGATGCAAGGACACCTACACACCTATCTCTGACACATTGGGGAGTTCACCCTCATGCGCCCTTTTGGCCTGCACCATCATGCGCCTCTTCCCAGCCACTCCACATTTCCCAAGCTTTTCATTGCAGGCAGAAGTACAACACAACCCACCCCCATGCCCAAGCCTGTAACAGCCTCATCGATAAACTGCTGGCCCTGGAGATGTTGGTGTTTGTTTATGCTTCTGGAGACCCAGGCCTTCCGTCAGCAGATGGCAGCTGGGGCACCTCCCTATGCTGGGCCTAGCCGTTACTACTTCTCTTGGTGTGCTGTCTCTGCCTTGCGCCTGCATGTGTCCCATAACATCAGTCGGGCCCAGAGCTCTGCGCTTTGCTGCAAGGTCCACTTGACCACCGACACATGGACAAGCGCCTGTGGTCAGGGATGCTGCAGTGCTTATCTTTAATGACAGGCAGGGTGAATGTGGTGGAGTCTGTTCCCCGGGTGCAAACTGGGGTGGCCTATCTCCTCTCCCAGGCCAAAATTCATGGCAGGAGTAGACTGAAACCCTACGAAGCTGCAACCTCCACCCCAGCTACTAGCGGAAAACACTGTAACACTGGCATGGGGAGATGTCAGCAGGCCGTGCTGAAACTGATCAGCTTGGGGGACAGACAGCACAGTGCCTCCGAGGTCAGGGATGCCATCCTGGCTGAGATGGCATTTTTTTTTCCCTGCTACACCTGGGGCCTGGCATTTTTGCGCCTGTGATAATGGCTGGAACCTGGTAGCAGATCTGGAGCTTGCCAGACTCAAACACGGTCCACGCATGGCCCACGTTTTCCAACTTGTTGGTGCCATGTTTCTTTGAAACCTACACCATTGTGCCTGATATACAGGTCAAAGTGGGGCCATTTTCGTAAGTGAGAACTAGCCTCTGCTAGGCAGAAAACATTCAGAGCACACTCCTCTCATCTTCGCACCGTTGGCTGGCGGAGGAAGACGAGGGGGTTGGAGTGGCATCTGATGTCCCTATCCCACACGAGGCTAGAGGGTGCACTTCAGTGCATCCCATTGCTTCACCACAAATGGTGTGAAGGGGAGTGGAAAATGGAGGAAATGGAGAGTGACCCTTACAGTTGGGGCCAGCAAAGGCATGCCAAGTAACACACTGGCACACATGGCTGACTTCATCTTGGGTTGCTTTTCAACACATATTTCACATCATGAAGAACAAATAATACTGGATTTTTTCAAGCCTCGAACCCCGGTCTAGGTCTAATGTCTGTTCCTTTCTTATATTAGGGGAGAGGGAAAAAAAATTACTTCAGTGATACGTTTAGCGTACATAGACTGACTATTAATGTGTATCCCACTTAGTGTTGTTAGGGTTACACACCGTCACAACCTGGCTAAAGCTTCTATAGCTGTTAATAAAGTCAACATAACTTTACGGTATCCAAAAAGACAGCTGGTACCGACAGAGAGCAAGACAAATGTCACCCAAAGCTGTGAGCTCTGAACACCCACAGTGACTTTGGCGTCATCATCATTATAAGGGAGCGGGTGGTAATAAATAACTTGGCAGTGCCTAAAACCCAAAAAGCTTATACAACTATATTTACATTAAGATACACAAATGAAACTTTTCAGTAGCATGTCATGAGACAAGCTGATAAGCTCTTCCTTTGTGCAGTGCTATTTGAAAGTTAAACGCTGCTTTTATTTTAATTCTGGAGAAGGTGCAGACATTAGATTTAGAACATGTTGTCTTCATTGTCCAAATCCTCTATATAGGTAACGTGTTTTTCGGGCCGAGCTGTCTGGGAACGAGCTGGTGCAGCACTGACAACCTGGGTGAATATGGCAAGAGCCTGAGATGTAGGGTGAATGAATCCCCAAATTATTTGTGGAATTCCCAGTGAGACAATGGCACTGTATACCAGTAGCAAAAATTGTGGGTGCACGTAACCCCCATATATTCTTTGAATTCCCAGTCAGACAATGGCACTGTATACCAGTAGTAAAAATTGTGGGTGCACATAACCCCAATATATTCTTTGAATTCCCAGTCAGACAATGGCACTGTATACCAGTATTAAAAATTGTGGGTGCACATAACCCCCATATATTCTTTGAATTCCCAGTCAGACAATGGCACTGTATACCAGTATTAAAAATTGTGGGTGCACATAACCCCCATATATTCTTTGAATTCCCAGTCAGACAATGGCACTGTATACCAGTATTAAAAATTGTGGGTGCACATAACCCCCATATATTCTTTGAATTCCCAGTGAGACAATGGAACTGTATAGCAGTAGCAAAAATTGTGGGTGCACGTAACCCCCATATATTCTTTGAATTCCCAGTCAGACAATGGCACTATATACCAGTAGTAAAAATTGTGGGTGCACATAACCCCAATATATTCTTTGAATTCCCAGTCAGACAATGGCACTGTATACCAGTAGTAAAAATTGTGGGTGCACATAACCCCCATATATTCTTTGAATTCCCAGTCAGACAATGGCACTGTATACCAGTAGTAAAAATTGTGGGTGCACATAACCCCAATATATTCTTTGAATTCCCAGTCAGACAATGGCACTGTATACCAGTATTAAAAATTGTGGGTGCACATAACCCCCATATATTCTTTGAATTCCCAGTGAGACAATGGAACTGTATAGCAGTAGCAAAAATTGTGGGTGCACGTAACCCCCATATATTCTTTGAATTCCCAGTCAGACAATGGCACTGTATACCAGTAGTAAAAATTGTGGGTGCACATAACCCCAATATATTCTTTGAATTCCCAGTGAGACAATGGCACTGTATACCAGTAGTAAAAATTGTGGGTGCACATAACCCCCATATATTCTTTGAATTCCCAGTGAGACAATGGCACTGTATAGCAGTAGCAAAAATTGTGGGTGCACGTCACCCCAATATATTCTTTGAATTCCCAGTCAGACAATGGCACTATATACCAGTAGCAAAAATTGTGGGTGTATATAGCCCCAATTCTATTGCTAGGGGACTTGCAGGGTATTTCTGAGGTGAAGGTGGGGGGGCACACCGTTGGAACGGGGATTTGGGGTGTATATATGGGGTATACGGGAATACACTGTCAGTGTGTTCCATTCAGGATCCTGGGAAAGCTGGGTTGCGGCGATTGAGCCCGTCAGTGCCACGTTACACTGACAAGCTTCTCCCTGGAATTGAAGTTATATGTAAGCCCAATATATTCTTTGAATTCCCAGTGAGACAATGGCACTATATGGCAGTAGCAAAAATAGTGGGTGTATATAGCCCCAATCCTATTGCTAGGGGACTTGCAGGGTATTTCTGGGGTGAAGGTGGGGGGGCACACCGTTGGAACGGGTATCGGGGGTATATATCGGGTATACGGGAATACACTGACAGTGTATTCCATTCAGGATCCTGGGAAAGCTGGGTTGCGGCGATTGAGCCCGTCAGTGCCACGTTACACTGACAAGCTTCTCCCTGGAATTTAGCTCTTATAAGAGCTGTTGGTTGTCTTCTCCTTCCTATCCTAGCCTGTCCCTGCCTACCCAGAATCTAACCCCTAGCTAGCTGGACGGAAACCTCCGTCCCCGGTGAATTGCAAGCTCAGAATGACGCGAAGCTGGGCGGCGCTCTTCTTTTAAATTAGAGGTCACATGTTTTCGGCAGCCAATGGGTTTTGCCTACTTTTTTCAACGTCACCGGTGTCGTAGTTCCTGTCCCACCTACCCTGCGCTGTTATTGGAGCAAAAAAGGCGCCAGGGAAGGTGGGAGGGGAATCGAGTAATGGCGCACTTTACCACGCGGTGTTCGATTCGAACATGCCGAACAGCCTAATATCCGATCGAACATGAGTTCGATAGAACACTGTTCGCTCATCTCTACAAGCGAACTTTTACGCTTTAAAAACGCCAGGGCTGCGTTTCAGTCCTAGTTCAGCCCTGTTAAAGACTGCCCTCTGAGATAACGGTCAGGAGCATTAGGTCTAAGGAGCCATTAGTTAAATGTTTCATGGCTGTGAAGAGTCTTTTAACTAAGCAGTCCCTTGACTACCATCTCCACAGTGCAGTTGTCAGCACACCCTCTCGCCCTTCCTTACGATTTTGTGATGTGCTGTCTCAGCTGACTCTCCACAAGCACTAAAAAAAAGGTTAAAATAATCGAATGCAGCGGCGTAGACACAACATGGCCAGAATGCAGATGTCGTATGGGAGGATGAAGATGAGCCAAGAATCTTTTAACAGCACCGGACTTCTTAGCAGACATATTGAAGTCCCTGTAGCCTCCAACTTCAACTGGTAAGTAAATAATAGAAGAGAATGCTTAACAATTTAAAAAGCGCTTTTGAGTTACGGCAGACCTTTCCGGAGAAGGCCAGAAATTCGCTGTGTTTTACGATATATGTTGTTTAAAGAGTATCTACCATGGGGCGCCAGGAATTCAGGATAAACCTGGTTTACGTTTCCATTCCAAGATCAAAAGTGGCAGATCAGCATGTTGGCATATTAGGGCGGCGGGGACAATGACATAGAGTGCGACAGAATGGAGGCCTCCATCTAAGCTGTCACCGACAGTTTCCTTCAAATGGCTCTTCATCAAAGCGCTCATTAAGATGCCAATTACATAGCAAAAGGAAAGTACACCGAGTATGTGCAATGTCTTGTGAATCGCCAAGTCGTATAATTTATAACGACAAGATTTATCTCCGAAGAGTTGTCTTTCTACTTGAGATGCGTCTTCCGTCTTCGCATTTAGCCTGGAGATTGTAATCCTTTAATCATAATAACTTGCTCGGGATATAATGGGAGCTCTGGAGGAGTGCGTTCACATAACAAAAGCTATTTGGATGCTTTTTAATAATTTTGTCAGTGCACAAAGTTGCCATACAGGCTTAGTTGTAAGATGGAGCGCTACATGGCGGTAAATGAGAAACTTTCCCCAGCCACAGAGACCAATACAAAATAAAAAGCTACATACCCAGATCAGCGATTAAATGTGATAAAAAGCCTTGGTGATACCATTATTATGACAAGCTCTCAATCCTGACACTTGCATCTGTCAATTGGGACTAAGACGAGGCAGGAAAGGCAGCGAATAAAACGTTCTGTTGCCTATTTTAGTAGCTACTTATACTTTTGGCGTATTGTCTGTTAGATTTTGTGCCGAGTCGGCTATAATGTGTGAAATCTTCAGATAATAAGTCGGAGATCTTTTCTCTCTGTGCACAATACTAAAGCTAAGGCACCGCTGTCCTGATACATGGAGCACAGGTTTTTAGAATCTAATAGAGAATATTTAGTTCAGTCTAATTTAGTAAAGATTTAATTTTTCCTTTTAAAGAGGCAATTCCATATTTTAAGTAAAATAATATATATTTTTTATTTTTTTTTATGCTAAACATTACAATTTTTTGTTTTTGAAAATTTTACTGTTATTATGTACAGTACAGACCAAAAGTCTCATTCAAAGAATTTTCTGTTTTTTCATGACTATGAAAGTTGTAGATTCACACTGAAGGCATGAAAACTGAATTAACACATGTGGAATTATATACTTAACAAAAAAGTGGGAAACAACTGAAAATCTGTCTTATATTCTCGGTTCTTCAAAGTAGCCACCTTTTGCTTTGATTCCTGCTTTGCACACTCTTGGTATTCTCTTAATGAGCTTCAAGAGGTAGTCACCTGAAATGGTCTTCCAACAGTCTTGAAGGAGTTCCCAGAGATGCTTAGCACTTGTTGGCCCTTTTGCCTTCACTCTGCAGTCCAGCTCACCCCAAACCATCTCGATTGGGTTCAGGTCTGGTGACTGTGGAGGCCAGATCATCTGGTGTAGCACCCCATCACTCTCCTTCTTGGTCACACAGCCTGGAGGTGTGTTTAGGGTCATTGTCCTGTTGAAAAATAAATGATGATCCAACTAAACGCAAACCGGATGCAATAGCATGCCGCTGCAACATGCTGTGGAGCCATGCTGGTTCAGTATGCCTTCAATTTTGAATAAACCCCCAACAGTGTCACCAGCAAAACACCACCCCACACCATCACACCTCCTCCTCCATGCTTCACGGTGGGAACCAGGCATGTAGAGTCTCTCTGTTCACCTTTTCTACATCGCACAAAGACACGGTGGTTGGAACCAAAGATCTAAAATTTTGACTCATCAGACCAAAGCACAGATTTCCACTGGTGTAATGTCCATTCCTTGTGTTCTTTAGCCCAAACAAGTCTCTTCTGCTTGTTGCCTGTCCTTGGCAGTGGTTTTCTAGCAGCTATTTTACCATGAAGGCCGGCTGCTGCACAAAGTCTCCTCCTTGTTGTAGAGATGTGTCTGCTGCTAGAACTCTGTGTGGCATTGACCTGCTCTCTAATCTGAGCTGCTGCTAACCTGCGATTTCAGAGGCTGGTGACTCGGATGAACTTATCCTCCGCAGCAGAGGTGACTCTTGGTCTTCCTTTCCTGGGGCGGTCCTCATGTGAGCCAGTTTCTTTGTAGTGCTTTATAGTTTTTCCAACTGCACTTGGGGACACTTTAAATAATAATAATAATAATACATTTTATTTATATAGCGCCAACATATTCCGCAGCACTGTACAATTTATAGGGTTCAGATACAGACATACATAACAAAGAACGTCATTTCACACAATGGGACTGAGGGCCCTGCTCAAAAGAGCTTACAATCTATGAGGTAGAGGGGGTGACACAAGAGGTAGCAGGGGCGGCATTGCTTATACAGTGTTCAGACAATTTTGTGCATTAGGAATTGTGATAGGCTTGTCTGAAAAGATGCGTCTTTAGTTTGCGTTTGAAACTGTAGAAGTTGGGAGTTAATCTTATTGTCCGGGGTAGAGCATTCCAGAGAAGTGGTGCAGCTCGGGAGAAGTCTTGTATACGAGCATGGGAGGTTCTGATAATAGAGGATGTAAGTGTTAGGTCATTGAGTGAGCGGAGAGCACGGGTTGGGCGGTAGACAGAGATGAGGGAAGAAATGTAGGGAGGTGCGGCAAAGTTTTCCCAATTTTTCAGACTGACTGACCTTCATTTCTTAAAGTAATGATGGGCACTCGTTTTTCTCTAATTAGCTGCTTTTTTCTTGCCATAATACAAATTCTAACAGTGTATTCAGTAGGACTATCAGCTGTGTATCCACCTGACTTCTGCACAACACAACTGATGGTCCCAACTCCATTTATAAGGCAAGAAATCCCACTTATTAAACCTGACAGGGCACACCTGTGAAATGAAAACCATTTCAGGTGACTACCTCTTGAAGCTCATCAAGAGAATGCCAAGAGTGTGCAAAGCAGGAATCAAAGCAAAAGGTGGCTACTGTGAAGAACCGAGAATATAAGACAGATTTTCAGTTGTTTCACACTTTTTTGTTAAGTATATAATTCCACCTGTGTTAATTCAGAGTTTTGATGCCTTCAGTCTGAATCTACAATTTTCATAGTCATGAAAATATAGAAAACTCTTTGAATGAGAAGGTGCGTCCTAACTTTTGGTCTGTACTGTATATTTTTAAAAAAAAAATTATAATAATAATAATCCTAACAATCATACAGTTCTGACTCTGGCCATTAAGCCAAATTATATCCTGACACTTTCTATTTTCTGTCTGATACTTCTTTCCTTCAACCCCTCACTTATCAGCACATCAGTGACCACAGCTATAATATATATGTAGAATTCACAAACGTCACCAGTCACAATACGTGATTTCACAGGTTATCTACTCCCCCATCTGTGAGATCACAGAGCATGCCTCGAAAACTGTCCATAGAAGTCGATAGAGCCTGATACAGATTATTGTATCTTTGGCTCATGGTCAGCTCTGGGGAAACAGGAAGTCACAAATTCTTTTAGGCTTAGTGGCAAGAGTTGGAACTTGAAGATTTTCGATAAAATATAGAGAATACCCCTGAAAATTAAAAACATCAAAACATTTTAAAAATATGTTTAACGTAAAAATGTGATTTAAGTAATTTTCTAACGTCAAATTACATGTTATGATTTTAATGCAAGGCCTAAGAAAAGCAGCAGCAGGAGATGGCTGATAATGTGAACAGTAGAAACAGCTATTTAAAATCCACACAGTATTGTGTGCCAAGACAGACTTCCAGGCGCCTTCACAGTCACCAGCCGCAAAGGCAGATGGACTTTGCTGAATCTGAAAGTCTGAATTGTTACCAACAAAAGGCTGTGCAAATAAAACAAAAAGTATAAGCACTGCAAACAGAAATCAAAATTATACCCACCATAGACTACAGAGCAGACCAAGAACAGGTGAACAGTCGTACAGGCATCGGTCAAAACCAGGAGAGTTCAGCGTTATCCAAAAACAGGCTAAGGGTCAAATCCGAGCAGGTAAGTCAGAATCGGCATTCAAGGAGTATCCAAAAAGCAAGCCCAGGGTCGGAATGAGCAATTGTGAACACAAACAAGACGCAGAGCCAAACTAAAAAGTAAAACCATTAGTGGGCATCAGAGGGAGGGTCTTATATAGGCCTCCTGAGCTGCTAATTGGACCAACCCAAGGAGCTTTCCAGGTTGACACAGTCATTTTAAAGCTAATTCAGCTGGATTGAGTATCCTGACATTGTTTCCAGAAAGGTAATCTGGCATTCACCAGTTGCATTCTAGTAGTGTAATTTGCTTCATCCCAGAGCATCTCCATCTGTCCATTTTTAACATGTTTATCTACAACTGTTCTATGTGATCAATAGTCAAGAGTACCATATCTCAACAGAAGTGCAGTAATATAATAGTTGATGAGTCCATACAAAGATTAACTGCAGAGTTCTAAACCTCCCCTGACTAACAGTGCTTATAATCTGTTAGGGCTGTGTGCAGAACCTCCAGTGTATTTCTGTAGTGTGCAGGCCTCCCACTGCTTCCCAGTATTATTTTCTTGCAGACAATACCTAGCTGGTAAGGGGGTGGGGGTGGGGGCTACAGGGGATAGCTGTCATCACTCAGAACGCTGTACTATACTTAGTGCCTGATTTGGGTACTTCAGTGTTACCCTATTCACTTTAAACAGGACAATGCCCAGAAGAGTGGATACAAAGTATGTGGTGCTTTGAGTACTCAGAGAGATAGGACATCAATTTTAATGAGTTGGATAACCGCTTTAATGTTGTGACACATCACCTCTGGAACTCCCACCATTGTAGGGAATAAAGGCATATGAGTCTTACTGGCATTTCCCCTGCACAACGTTGCACCCAGCCCCCTGCTGTTTTAATGAATTGCAGCTCTCTTCAGCTAACTGGTGCTGTGTTGTAGTTCCCTGCAGAGCATTACTGTTCAGTGAAGGAGCCATGGTGCCCTAATTGACATTGGGTGTGATGTAGAAAGCACCTGATGTGTCAGTTAAGACAAACTCTGCAAGATTAGCTTTGACACATGACGCTTTTTAGTTCAGGATTTCCCGCTGACACTTCTCTAATAATTTGCATATTGTACTGGAAAAATATTAACCTTTTTTGTGAACATTTGCTATTTGTAGCACACGGGTATTTCACTAGCACCTACAATATTGTGCAAAAATTTTAGGCAGGTATGAAAAAAATTAAGAATGAAGGAAAGAAATATGTAAATCCTATCAATATTTGTGACCGCCTTTGCCTTCCATCTATTCTTCTAGATCAGGGGTGCTCACACTTTTTCAGCATGTGAGATACTTTATTAGCTGATCAAGGCAAAAGATCTACTAGGGCGGGCCAATGGGCGGGACCAGGCGGGCCAATGGGCGGGACCAGGCGGGCAGGTCTGCGGGCAGGGCCGTGCATGTGTGCGGACCTGGCGGATCGTGAGAGCAGGAGACAGCGGCGTTCTGTTGCCGCCCAGGGATCCCCGGTGTCTGTTTGTTCACAGTGCAGGCTGAGAGTTATCTCTGGACACTGGCAGGCTGGGGCTGCGGCAGCCCCGACTGCCAGTGTCCGGAGAGGACTCTCAGTCTGCACTGTGAACAAGCAGACACCGGGGATCCCTGCATCCCGCGATCGACCCATACTTCCTTTGCGATCTACCAGTAGATCGCGATCGACGTATTGGGCACCCCTGTTCTAGATACACTTACAGACCGTTTTCGAAGGAACTCAGTTGAAAGGTTGTTCCCACCGTCTTGGAGAGCTAAGTACTGTGGATGTAGGCTTGTTCCAATCCTTCTGTCTTTTCCTGTAATCCCAGACAGACTGGATGATGATGAGATCAGGGCTCTGCAGGGGCCGGATCAGCACTTCCAAGACTCAAGGAAGACTCCTCCTCCAAAGGGCAGTCACACAAAATATTCATGAGATTTAGATTTCTCCTTCGTTCATTCACTTTTTTTCCACGCCTGCCTACAACTTTTGTGCATTACAGTATATCTTCAAGTACTTAAACAGGCTTAAACCTAGTGACCAGATTCCCTTAAACATGACGTAAGTATATAATAAAGATCATGTGCCGATAACTGTTCTGTTCTTAAAAAGCTTCCCCATATCCAAGCCTATAGAGCAGTCTCGATCTGCAGAAATGACAGTCTATGTACATGCCTGCAGCCAGATAATATAAAAATCTAGGAAATCTAGGCCTGGCTTTGTAGAAGATACCAGAAGCAAACAGGGCGAGCTACTTGCACGAGTCTGCCGTAGCAGTCCTGTTAATGAGAGGATGTCTTACTTATTTATAAGTGTTTCTTTACCCTGTATTATTAACCTTGACTGCTGGTGACATTGAGGTCTGGCGGAGCTGACCCTGACATTATATCTAGCAGTTGTCCTAATGTGACTGAGCTGCTCATTTGCCACATCCTCTCCGCTAGATATTTCCACTCACTCAGTAGCTATTTAATGTTATGTTTGTTCCACTTCTTTTATATTGTATTTGTTATTTCACAATTCTCAAAAACCTTTCTAGAACATTTCTCAAGGAGGTTGAGCAGTAATGGCTGCTTCCAATATTTGTAGGCGGCAGGTGCATATGAAGTGTCTTGTGCCATCTGTATACCATCTGTTCATAATCCAGCATGTTGATCAATATGGTTCAGTACACCTGTTTCTTATAGCACCATCTCATGTGGTTCTCAGCTGATTGCTCAGCATGGTCTTGAAGAACTTGAGATTCCATAATCGGCATGTCCTTAGTAAGGTGTGGACTATCTGCATGATTATTGGGAGACACCCAAGAGTGACTCCTGAAGAAACTTCTCACTGTTATTATAGGAAAAGTATTTTGTAACTTTTTTTTTTATGATGGATTATTATTATTGTAATTATGTTGGGTCTTCTGGTTGGGAGAAGGTGACAGGCAGAGTGCTGGAGTCCCGGTATATCTCCCCCAGATTTCTGGTAGGTATACACTGCAAGAAGCCTGGTGGTGCACACCTCAAGGAACAAACTTGGACATGGAACAGAAGCTTTATTCGATGAAAACGCGTTTCAGAGAGCGCACCCCTTTGTCAGATCTAATCCAAGTTTGTTCCTTGAGGTGTTTGCCACCAGGCTTCTTGCTCACTGTCATCAGTGTATACGTACCAGTTTCGATACCAACCCCAGTCAGATAGCCACAGTGATATACTTTCAGGTTTTCTAGATCTCTGCTTACTTCAGTTGAGGAAAGATTTGCTTTCCATTTGAGACTAACCTAATTATTCTGGGAACTCTGCCCAAAATCTTAAGTTCTGGTGGCTACAAATAAAGACCACAAGTTGGGGCAGAAACATATCAATAGTAGAATTGAGCCGATCTTGAGATTTCAGGATCATTTTCCATTCAAACCTGATCCCAATTCTAATCCCAATGCAAGTCAATGGGATTTTTTTTAATAATCGAAGATCAGATTTTAAAAACGATCTTATTCACTACACAGCATGGAGTCTAAAAATTGAACGCTTTAATTGTTAGACTACACGCTGTGTAGTGATTAAAAAATCCCCCAGTTACTTAAGTCCCCCCTGCTGTCCGCTTACCTGCACAGAAGCGCTGCCGCTGGTCCAGTCCCCGCTGTTCTCTCTCGTCTTCTTGCCTCTTCTCGCCTCACTGCCCCTGCCTCCCAGGTTAGTGTTACAGACCTAGGAAGAAAGCGGGGCTTGTGGCTTAGGAGAGTGTGGGCGTTTAAAGGGCAGGGAGACATGAGTGCTCCCCTCCCAGTACCCGCCCACACTCTCCTAAGCCTCACCTTCTTCCTAGGTCTGTAACACTAACCTGGGAGGTGGAGGCAGTGAGGCGAGAAGAGGAGCGAGAACAGGGGGACTGGACCAGCAGCAGCACTTATGTGCAGGTAAGTAATAATGCCTGGTTCAGACATGCTTATGTGTTCCATCCGTAAGGGTCGGCATGAGGACCCCTACGGACGGAACACAAGCACAACTGCAAGCGCTGTGCAGTTCAAGCACACGGACCCCATTATAGTCTATGGGGCCCATGCGCTTGAACTGCACAGGGCTTGCAGTTGCGCTTGTGTTCCGTCTGTAGGGGTCCTCATGCCGACCCTTACGGACGGAACACATCAGCATATGTGAACCAAGCCTTGGCTACTAGAGATGTTAGCTAGTCTCCCATTAGAATGAATGGACGCAGCCGGCGCGCAGGGGGTTAAGCAGCCGTACGCTGGCACAGGATGTGTGCTGGCTGCATCCATTCATTCCTATGAGATCTAGCTAACATTGCTAGCGTTTCCCACAATGCTTGGCCAGTAGCAAAGAATTGTGGGAAATAATCTCCGACCTCGATCCCGCCTAAAAAGATCAGGATCAGAATTCCGATCACGATCGTGAAATTTGCTCGATCACCGATCGGAATCCGATCTTTTCCGATCCTGATCGCTCAACCCTAATCAATAGCTCAGTTATATGGGAAGGATTAAAAAACAAAAAACATACTTGCCTGTCCCCGGTGTTCCTGTGTCTCCCACCGTGGTTCGGTCCTGCTGCTCCAGGGTGTTGTTTTGGCAGAAGTCCCTGCTGCACGAGACTGCTGAGGCCATTCAGCGGCCTAAGGAAGTGACACGGGACGTCACGGATGACGTATGCGAGTGACATCCCAGTTTCTTTAGTTGTGCTGCTGATTGGCCGCAGCAGTCATATGTGGCCTCAGATTGGCCGCAGCAGTCCCTTAGCACATACGGGACATCACTATTTATGTTAGCTGGGGGACAAGTCCTGGGGAAAGGGGATTACTGGTTTATGTTTAAGGGCCTCTCGTCATTGTATTACATAATACTACTACTTGGTTAGAACACCCCTTTAAGTTATGATTCTGTATTGCCATGTGTTGCTCCTGGTACATAGACAGCCTGTCATGCAAGAGGTCAAGGTGGACCTATGAAAGGAAATGAATGCCTTTAGCTGCCCAAACCCTATAAAATAGCTGTCACACGGTAAGAGAACTGACTGTATAAATAGATTTCTTGTTTATGTGTGTAATTGATGTCTTGATCGCTCTTCTCCTCTATATATATGAGTGCGCATTTATCAAGTAATTCACCGTAAATGCATCTGACTTGCAGGTTTATTTCCCAGTGTAGTGTTTGGGGAAAGTATTACTAATAGATTGGGGAGTTTCTGGCCGGCAGTGGTGAAAGGAGTATTATTTTCATCCAGACCATTCTTCTATGTCGGAGTGCATTCTTGATAAATTGACTTTCAGAAAACCAGCTCTGGAAATCTGTAAACCTTTCAGTAGCAATGATGTTCTGTTTTCTTGCAGGTATGTCTGCAGTCTGGTTTACTACGGCCTGACCTTAAATGCGGGGGAGCTGAAAGGCAATCTCTATGTGAATGTGGCCTTGTACGGTCTTGTGGAGGTCCCCGCTTTCCCTCTCTGCTTGTTTTTCATTGAGAAGTCATGGTGAGTATGATGGGATTATACTTTGTGGAATTGTCCTTAATACGCCTATTACCCTCCATAGAGCTATAAATCTGAAGTGCAAGCAAAGCCTGAGAAAATATATATATTTAGGGCATGTCTAGACGGAAGCTTTTAGTTGTTTTATTTTATCACTAGCCTAACTGATGTCTTGTGATTTAGTGCAGTGTTTAAGATTCCCTTAAAGCGTTGCTATATGGGATTGTCTAGACACATATATTTTACATAGTCTGCCCATGATGCCTTCACTATTTGTAAAGTACTTTCAAAAAGACTGCAATAAAACATGGCTGTCACTGGGATCATTGCTCTCTCTGGCTGTAGATTTGGCTTGTTGGGCCTTACAGCAATTGTACATCATCGGAAGAATAGAAAGCACTGTCTGCACTACTTACCTGTACGTGCTGGCTCACCGACTGCACCCGAGGTCTAGAGGACGGGGTCCAGCATTCCAGCCCCATGACTAGTAGTCTAGTAGTCCCTATTCATATTGTACACGAAGGTGGCACTCACCATTCTGTGTAATCAGCTTTATTTACAAGCCTCTACTTCAGTACCACAAGGCGTCCGTCCAATTTGCGCACAAGTGCTTCCTTAAGTCTATGTCATGTGACGGCACAGGAGCAAAAGTTAAAGTTGCCCCTGAGCCGTCACCAGGACTGCCATAGACATAGATCAGGTAAAAACAATGCACAAAAAAAATGCATATAAGAATAATTAATTTCTAAGGGGACCTAAGACATTGGTTCTAATAACCCAACTGGCCTCACATTGCAGAAAATCTTTTGATGTTTGCTACCTCTAAAGATGCATGAAGTCTTGTGGGGAAGGTAGCTCGGTAGAAGCAGTGGTGTGGACCCAAACAGTCAAGACAGGGGCACAAAATGTGCAGCAAACAAGTTTATTTAACAAAACGGGAAAATAAATAAACCTTGACTTCAGGCACAAATGAGCAAAACAAAATACAACCTTGATGTCAGGCAAAAATAAAACAAAATCCTGCTTGTCCGAGCAACTAAATAGAAGTAATAACCTAACTATACGTGTTTGCTTACTACCAGCCACACATGAAAAAACCAAGCACGATTTGGTCTATCCGAACTCAGGGTAATAGGACAGACCCAGCCGCCTCCTCACTTCCTGGATCTTCCCTGAAGTTCAGGCTCTGCAACAGTTTATGGGCCAGTAATGAGCCTCAGGACCCACACCTGGGACCTATTCCAGACCCGGACTGGACCACACATAGGTCAGGCATCTGGTGCTGATATAGCGGGACTCCAGCACTTTGCCTGTCACTTTCTCACAGACTTTAAATACCTGTAAATGGTAGAACCCTACGATGTCCACCATGTACATGGACTTGTGCTATTAATCTGGGGCCCCATTATCAGATCTAATTTATTTACAATGCTCACAGAAACATATATACAATTGCTTAATAGTTTTGTCTATACAAAATGTGCCACACTGGTAGAATATTACAAGGACAACATAGGCCAATTAATAAACGGATTCACCACATAGTAGATACTACCCATATATTAGTACATGGACATTAGATTTACAAAAATCACATTGCCCACATCTGGAATTACATTTGGGAACCAATTTGTCCAACTATGTAGAGCGGTCAGATTGCAAATTGCTACTGACTAGAGAATAAATGATGTTACGGCTCTGTCTAAAGATGATCATCGGCCTCTGAGCACAAGTCTTTCAAATCCAATTCCTTCTGTATCATATGCCAATTATTCTGAATGACCATGTGGAGTATACTGGAGAAAAAAAAACAAACTATTTCCATTACCACTACCTCGCTTCTTTCTATTCCAACCTTGGTTAAGTCGAAACGCTTCATCCACACCACCCACCAACATTGACTTTAGTAGTGATGCTACCATCCTCCACTCTAACTATCCCCAAACTTGGATATAAAGCGTACACTCATGTCATTACCATCAATGCAGTGGTTATGCCATCAGAAGTGTCCATCTTCTATGCATAGGACAGTAGACAAATACCTGTTTGGTGGGAGTATAACCACTAATCATGAGAATGAGGGCTCCATTCCCCTCATTGGATGTCCAGCTTGATCACAACCATGCTTGAATGTGGGCATGACTTGAATTCAATGGGAGTGCCTTAGATAGCTGAATACTTCTGTTATCTTTGGCGCTACTGTTCAAGTGAATGGGAGGCCGCAGAAAGCTGAGTCCTTTTCTTCGGCTATTGAAGTGAATAGGAGCGCCGACCACCTCCAGTCATGCCCACATTCAGCCTGGCTTCATTCTACATTTCCATGGTATAACCTCTTTAAGTTACATGACAAAGTCCTCGAAATCAGCCCAAGAATCGGACAAAATAGTCTGTATGATTTGCAGCAATGCCTAATTTGCCATCTTCTGAAAGCCATTTTTCCTTAGAATTTGTGAGATGAGGGCTTATTTTGTGCACGATAGGATGCGCTTTTCAATGCCATGATCTATTTTTTGCGAGACCAGATTTGCTTTTCAATGCTACGATCTTGGGGTAGCAGTAGGTATGACCCTGACACCATGATGTCCTTGTGGTCAATACATACTGTCTACCTATTATAAGGGTATTCCCATGACGCTTGTTCACTAACCTGCAGGCTGTTGTGCTCTCTTTACTTCCTGCTTTTCTCGGCACATAGGTGGGCGGGGTTTCACTTGCACGGGATTGGTTGTAAATGATTTACCACAGTGTGAAGCTGATGTAGCAGAGCTGGATTTGAGTCAGTTTGCATTACGTACAGAGGTAACGGACTCCCTATCTCAGCCCTTATCAGCCAAATTCAATTAAACCGACTGATAAGAGCTCAGAAATCCCAGAGCTCTCTGAGAAGCTCCGCTACTTAAAAAAGACACAAACAGCTCAGAGCTGCTCCCAGCCCCTCCCTCCTCCCTGAGAGCAGGCAGCTACATCACTTGACAAATGAGCAGATAATCCCAAGGGCCATAGAAACAGAGTGTAAACAATGAAGTGAATAAATTAAGATAGCGGCCAAACAAAGCAGTTTTGATAAAGCAATGCATTTAGGAAAAGCCTTAAATCCACATAAACTTGCAGTATAGATAGGATGCTTGTGATGGGACAACCACTTTAAACTCAACACTTAAACTATACCGTTATCCATAGCTTTATACATATCTAATCTGGTTCTCTAAATGTAAATAATATAAAAAAAAAAATCTTTCAATAACACTGAGCTCTTGAAAGTGAGGAATTAAAATACACATTTTATTAAAAACTGAAGGGGTGCGAGTCTGCGACTTTGAGTATATTACACCCCGATGTATTTGCCCATTTGATTCATTTAGAGAGTGTAAGTGTGCGGTGTAAGATTTGTATATAGATCATGTACTACAGCTGGTCTTTCCCCGTCTGCCGTAGGAGAGTTTTTTTTTTATAAATGTCCCTCACTGTTAATAACTCTTGTGCAGCATGAGAGCACTAGCGGCGGGCGCTGGAGGAGATTCGGAGGCTGTCAGTCAAGGTGTGATTACAAAGTGGAGTGCTTTGCTGCTTCGTTCACAGGTTATTAACAAACACAGCATAGCACTAGATTCAATTGCTTGGCTGCTCCGCCGCGTCTTGCCTTTTTTTCTGAGAGTCTTTAAATGATGCACAGTAGAGCGGAGGTTAAAAAACAAAACTAAAAAAAACCCCTCCGTATGTGTCACAATAAGTGTAAAGACTCATGGCGTGAGGGACATATTGTTTGACATTGTAGACTGCTTGTTTTCACCGCTCGCTTGATGTTTTTCTTGACATCGCTATAAGATTGGGGTTTTCAGAAGTCCTTAAGACTCCCTGGTGAATGTTTTGTGGGTTTTTTTGTTGTTGTTTTTTTTTGCTCTCACCTCAACGTATTTGGGCTGTTGCCTAGTAACAAACACAACAGGAAATGAGAAGCAATTTACGAGACTTCTTAGTCTTTGTGAGACTGGTATTGTCACCAGCCAGCCTATAGAAGTGCGGTTTGTGATCCACCGCCAGCGCCTCAACCTTTGGGAAATGAGAAAGGAAGATGGCTGCCACCGAGAGCTAAGATAGAAGCCTGGTTTTTTTTGTTTTCCCAAAAAGATCTTTTGAACACGTAGTTGAAATGTGATGGAGACTTGTTGTTGCCCTAGTGGATTATTTTCTTAAAAGAGCACGAGGAACTTGGAGAACAATGAAATGCCAAAGCCCAGGAGACGTCTGGAGGAGTACGGAATATTTGGATAGGAGGGGTTGATATTATTGTAGCAACGTGTCAGTAAATATTAGGCCATTTTATTGGGTTACATTTATTTCTAGAAGAATAGCAAGTAAGGGCTATCTGTTTCTATATGCGACAATGTCCAATGTGATGGACGGGACAGAATTGGAAGTGACCTAGAAACAATGAGGTTCAAGTGTGGAGAAAATTTTGGCGTTACTCGTAGCTACCATTGTGTCTTGTTAACTCAGGACCTGAAAATGTACAGCGTTATTTCATTCCCATTAACCCTTTTGTTCTTCAAGATCTCTGAATCTCCAATTCTGAAATGCCATACCTTTTTATTTATCTGACCTAGCTATGCGAGGACTTGTTTTTTGCATGACAAGTTGCATTTTTGGACGCAACCATGTTGAGTTCCATATACGATTTTGTTTTGCTTTAATTAATATATCATAATAATAATAATAATATATTAACCCCTTCCTGCTCAGTTCCATAATAGGATGTTGCCATATTATTGCTTTCTCCTTGTGAATCGGTGCCTCTATTTTTCAATATGTAAAGGAACTCCTTGGTACAATGAGGGTCTTGCTGCTTATTTGGAGCAACGGGAAAGCCATTGTAAGCTCAAAGAGCTCAATTGAATGTGACAAAAACGTCAATGGAAGCACCTGTTCCTAAGGAGGAAAACACCGCTAAATAACACTTACCTGAATCACTCTATCTGTGGGGCTGGTTTAACATGTTAGGTCAGTGGTGGCGAACCTATGGCACGCGTGACCGGGCTGGCACTCAGAGCCCTCTCTAAGGACACCCAATTGTGGAACAGATTAAACTGTGTGCTAATCACTTTGCAGCAGATTCTACTGTGTAGGGGCCACTGTTTTGCAGATTGTACTATGTGGGGCTTTTCACATTAATTTGTCATATGTACCAAATGCAATCTATCACCTTCAGTAAAAAGTTGTTTGTATTATTAAAAGATCTGTAAAGTCCCATTCACATCACCCTATTTTGCGAGTCCATAACTGTCCACAATCGTGGATCCGCATAGTGTTAAAGTGCCATGTTGGCACTTTGCGATAAATTATTGGGTTTTGAGTTGCAGTTTTGACCATCACTGTTTTAAGTGATCCCTATGATGAGTGATCTGTGCTACCATTACCAGCCGAGAACCAGATGATGGCCAGCAAGGCGCAGATTGTACTGCTGGTGCTTGCCTTCTGACATGGACCGCCTACCTGCCAGCCATTTTGAATAATTGACCAATAGGAACGTGAGAATTTGCATAATTTCCCAGAATCCTTTGCTGGAACTCTCCCTAAGCTTACTTAGGGCTAGTTCACACGTGGGCAAAGGGGAGGTTTTTGACAGCGGAATTCGCTTCAAAAACCTCTCCTTTAACATGGTGGTCTATGTAGACCACTAGCTTTTTTTTTCCTCCTAGCGTTTTCCGCCTGAAGAAGCGACATGACCTTTCTTCAGGCGGAAAACGCCTGAAGAATTGCATAGAAGTGAATGGGAGGCGAAAACCGCGCGGTTAAAAACCGCGCGGTTTTTTGCACACAAAAACGCGCGGTTTTTTGCAAAAAAACGCGCGGTTTTCGCCTGCAGTTTCTATAGCACATATAGGAAAAAAAAACCCTAGCGAAAACCGCTAGCGAAAACCGCGTCAAAAACCTCGTCAAAAACCGCGTGGAATGCAAAAAACAGCGTCAAAAAAACTCCTCGAGGTTTTTTACCTCGCACAAATAAGCTAGGCGGTTTTCACGTGTGAACTGACCCTAAACGGTGAAAAGTATAAATCAAATGAAGCAAAATTTTCAAAGATGGCTGGAATACAGCCTGCTGGTTTGGTCCTTTCCTGGCGTGGTTGCTAGGTCAGGAATCCAGCAGCTGAAATTTTGAGAAATTCAAAACAAAAGAAAAAAAAAAGTTTTGTACAGGTTTTGATAATGCTGAGCTTTTTTTCATGGTTTATTTTTTTGTAATTTCTAAATGATTTTTTTTTTACCAATATATTCAGAAAAACAGCAGAGCTTATAAATATTGGCAGGTGCCATTGTTGAGTCTCAACTACCAGTAGATCCAGGTCTCTACCAGTAGGTAGCCACAGGCCACACATAGCAGTGGCTCCAGGCCTCTACCAGTAAGCAGCCACAGGCCACACATAGCAGTGGCTCCAGGCCTCTACCAGTAAGCAGCCACAGGCCACACATAGCAGCGGTTCCAGGCCTCTATCAGTAGGCAGCCACAGGCCACATATAGCAGCGGCTCCAGGCTTCTACCAGTAGGCAGCCACGGGCCACACACAGCCGCTAGGTTATGGGTAATAGACTCCGTTTAAAGGGAGCCTAACAGCAGGAAAAACAGTGTAAAACTAATGACAATAACTCATTAGGCTTCTTCTACACTTTCCAAATATGTCTGTCTTCTTCTGCATTGCAGATCCATGTTCATGAAAAGCCAGGATTGTATTCTCATGCAAATTTTCTTAAAGGGGCTTTCTTCTCCTGCTGGGACTTTGCTCTCTGTTCAAGATAATTGCTCCTTACAGCAGACAAAGTGAGAAAAAGTGGAATATGTCACTCAAGCAAAGGCGTGGTGTGTGTGGGGGGGTGTAGATTAGGGGTGGTTATCTAGAGCAGAGAGTAAAGCCCCAAAAAATACCCCTAAAGCTGTTTTCCGCTAATTAGCATAAGAATAAAATGCTGATTTTCATGAAAATGGAGTTGCAATGCAGAATAAGAAAGTCATCTTTGGAAAGTGTAGAAGTTGCCCTACAAGGTAGTGTCATTGGTTTGCTATTGATTTTCCTTCAGACAGATTCCTTTTTAAAAGATAATTTTATCCAAGACGTCAGCTTTTCTTTTCTGTGGACTGTCTTAAAGGGAGTCTACCAGCTCTCCCAAGACTATTCAACCACCTCCACCACCATGTTCTGTTATGACACTTTGTAGACTGGAGAAAACAACTTTGACTTATTAATTTATGCCATGAGTCAGTTGGTGCACTGATGGATCTTCAGCCCTGCGTGCACTGGGTGATGTCATAGCAGTGGCAGTGATGTCAGATAGATCAACATTTATTGAATGGGTGCCAAATGATGATATTAGGGGTGTTCAGGGATACAGCAGATATTCTGTTGCGTGGAGATAGGGTCCCACCCCGTCATACAATGATGATAGGAGTCTGGGCAACAAGAGCAGTTCTCTCAGGGTGGAAGACTCGTCCCCAGTGCACCAAATGCAGCAAATGTCTCATTTTGACATTTATTACAGGTATGATCTAAATCATTGCAATGTGCTCTATAACACTGTGTGAACAGGAGGTACAATCTCTTTAAATTGAGCCGTACGAGTTACATTCTCCTTTTTCTTCCGCACTACATCCTACAGCCTTCAGACGAGATTTGTATATACATGATTGCTTGTTACTGCTCCGTATAGACAAACTGCTTAGCTAATGAAAATCCTCGACTTATAGATCTGCGTGGGTTAGAGGTGCTATTAACTATAATGTTCCAATCCTACATCAGAGGGATATCATAGCCCTAGTAATGCAGCCTTATGTCCTGAGATGTTCTCTGTTCAGTCACATCATTAGTAGCAGGCTGGGCTGGCGGGGCGGCTTTGGTGCACTTACTGCATCTCTGATTTACTTTTCATTTTGAATTACATCTTTTTTTCTTTAAAGTTTTATACATTTTACAACAAAACAAACAATAAAACAAACTTTAACTACTCCCTGACCCCCTCCCACTGAACCTTCCCTACCCGTCAGGAGTGAGATCAATTACAGATATGGATCAAAGGAAAAGCATAAGAAAGGACATAAGAAACATTAAAAACTTGCAAAGGGAACAAACTATCTCCTCTCGTGTATGTGATGTGCAGAGCTCGTAGAGACGTACAACAAGGGGTCTAGCGTGTCTACACAATCCAACTATGGCTATAAGTCTCCATACACCTGAGAAGGTGGTCTCTCCCTAAGGAGTGACGTTATCCCCACAATCTACACAATCCAGAGAAAGACTCGGAGCCTCAAATGGCATACCTTGAAGATGGCAAGAAGGCAGACCTGGGTATCTATCCATGCTCCTTTTACTTTCTCAAATTAACTTCTGATTCTCTTTTTTTTTTTTTTTTTTTTTTTTCTAATGTACCCCCTTTCTGGTCTAAAACTACTTACTATAAATTCAGCAATTGTCCAATTTATGGCAAGTGTTGTATGGCCACCTTTGCCACAAGCAAGTCCTATCCCAGTATATTCAGGAGACAGGCCTTGTGTTCGGCCAGGACAATGATACCAAAGATTTTGTGTATAATTGCCAAAGTTTTTCCAAAATACCCCCAGGGACATACACTCCCAAAGTGTAAAGAGATAAGCATTCGGGGGCACCTACTGTCTCCACTGAGTCCCATCTGTAACAGTAAGGTGGTCCTGTAGACCCTAAAGTAGATACAACAAGCTTATGTGCCTTACGAAACACAAGGCTGGGGGAACTCGCCAACAACTCTGTTCATTCGAGAGGACCCAAGTCAGCTCCATTTCTTCCGAAACAGAAGCAGGAAACACTGATGATGGTGTCAGGAGATGTCTATAATACAGGGATATGCTTTTTACTTTTCATTTTATTTTATTGCAAAGGGTTTTCTTAAAATGTACATAATTTTTATGTTGTACTGTATGTATTTGATGTGCCATACAAGTCTCATTGGTGGGGTCTGACCATTGACATTTAGCAAGTGAAGACCGGCATACTGGCTTTCTTACTTGTTTTTATATCCTGGAAGTATATATTTTATATCATAAAAATCATTGAGCCGCAGCAAGTCACCTGTTTTCTTGGGTTTGGTGGGAATCTTTTGGTCAAATCCCCACTGATGAACCTTTTATGGCAGATCAATGACAGGGCAAAATGGGGATTTTTAGAGATGAGCAAGTACTGTTCGGATCGGCTGATCCAAACAGCACGCTCGCATAGAAATGAATGGACGTAGCCGGCACGCGGGGGTTAAGCGGCCGGCCGTCATCAAAGTGGAAGTACCAGGTGCATCCATTCATTTCTATGGAGCATGCTGTTCAGATCGGCTGATCCGAACAGTACTCGCTCATCTCTAGACTGATTTTATGTTATTTTTTTGTCGCACAATGGACATGGCGACCAAAGTTGGCGTGTAGCCCTAGCCTGACTGGTTTCTCTGTTTTTAGGGATGTTGTACTTTTATGATGACAGTAATGTTGTTCCTTGAGACTGTTAGACGTGGATCCAACCCTTCCATATAACTGCAGTGGTGTTTTTATAAATGCACTGCATTGTAACTGCACTGTGTGAATCCGGCCTTTGACACGTTTTGATCCTATACTTCGAAAGTTGTGGGTGTATGTGAGAAGCATGAATAATAATTTATTTTTATTTTTATTAATTTTTTTAATTTAGGTCTGGAAGAGGGAAATCTACAGCTGGTTTTCTCGTATTTGCTGGACTGGCTTGTATAGTCACAATGTTTTTACCAGACAACAATGGTAAGTCATCGAAAGAGAGAAACGACCGCCTCTTAATAGTTACAATGTACTTCATGACCATGTCACGGAGGGACTTTCCTGCCTACCATCCCCACCATAGAGTTGAATGGAGCAGCGTCCCTCATGCTTGACCACCACTCCATTCTATCCTCATTGTAGCCAGGGCTCCTGATCCTATGGGTCATAGATCTGATATTTATGACCTATGTGATGAATGCCTATGTAGACCTAGATGATGAATACCAATGAGGTTTTCTATAATACTATAACTGATACATTTATTATTATTTTTTATATATACTATTTAAGTGTTGTTCACACTAGTATTCGGGAACTCTGTCCCCTATTCCACTTAAAATCTGCTTTTTAAGTAACCACTTGGGAACCCCAAACAATGGAAAGCCTAACTGGTTTAAAGGAATGGAAACCTGAATGCCATTATGAACTTAGCATTAATTTCTACTCTTCTCAGTGAAAAGCGAAATCTGAAATTAACCAAATCTGTGTCTACAAATGGTAACTATTGCAATGTTTCCTCCACAAAAGTGCATTTTGTTACTTCCAGTAGACCCCCATTAAATGACAATATGAATGCACATCAATGGCATCCTAAGCTTTAGCCTTGCATTTCTCTTGAGGATCCTGAATATAAGAACATACTTGTTGCCAGTTTTACTTTAAATGTGTTTTCTATAATGGGGACAGACACTGCAAATATTTTTCTTTTGTTGTGTTTTTTTTGTACACTTCCCTGACGTGTTGTCACCATAGCCATAATGTTTTGTACATCGAGTCTATGGATGATTACTTGTACTTACCTGATTTTTTTTCCAAATGGCTTAACTAATGTAATCCAGGTCACTGAAGAGGGAAATGCTGCAATTGACTGTCCCATTTCCTTCCAAAGAAATGTCCCTGTGAGATCTCAGGTCATTCTAGGACTCAGAACTTTATTCTCATTAAGAAGGAGGAGATTGCAACAAGTAAACATAAATGGTATACAGTCACTAAATCCGACTTTTAGCGAAGTTACCAAGTTACCGCCAAGTTCACCTTTTTATATATATGTGTATAAGTGTCCTGGGTATGAGAAAATCGCACAAAGTAAGAAAATTGCACAAAGTAAGAGTTAATAGTTTATTGTGTCAATTACCGTATATACTCAAGTATAAGCCGACCCGAATATAAGCCGAGGCCCCTAATTTTACCACAAAAAACTGGGAAAACTTATTGACTCGAGTATAAGCCGGGGGGGAATGCAGCAGCTACTGGAAAATTTCAAAAATTGAAATGGTCTGAGTTTTTGGGTGCAGTAGTTGCTGGGGAAGGGGAGGGGGTGTTTTGGTTGTCTGTCTGCCCCTTCCCTGAGCTTGAGGACTGAGTTTTTTCTTCCCCCACTTGGAATTCAGTCTGGCTGAATATAGGGTATCTGCAGTGCTCCTATTAACCCCTTCCCGACAGAACAGGAGCACTGCAGATCCCCTATATTCAGTAGACCGGGCACTTTCAGACACAGGATACCTAATGTGTATGTGTTTCACAGTAATTTTCTACTTTTGTATATATTCTAGGGAAAGAAGGGATTTAGAACTTTTTTAAAAAAAAAAATAATTTTTTTTTTTTTGCACTATTTTATGGGAGATTCTATACTTTAATATTGTGGCTGGTCATAGACCCCCTCTCCTTTTTAAAAAAATAAATAAAAAAATTCTGACTCGAGTATAAGCCGAGGGGGGCTTTTTCAGCACAAAAACTGGGCTGAAAGATTCGGCTTATACTCGAGTATATACGGTTAGTAAAATGGAGTGAACAAGAAAAGACATTGACATCCCATCAATATTTGGTGTGAGTGCCCTTTGTTGGAGGAGTTCTGGAAGTGATGATACGGCCCCCACAGACATCGCCCTGATCTCAACATCATCCAGTCTGTCTGGGATTACACGAAGAGACAGACGGATTTGAGTCACCCTACATCCACAGATCTATGGTTAATTCTCCAAGATGGCAGGAACAACCTCCCTGTTGTGTTACATCAACACGGTCTGCAAGTGTACCTAGAAGAATTGATGATAGGCAAAGGGCAGTCACACCAAATATTAAGCGATTTAGAGTTCTCTTTTCTACTAAACGTTTAACACTATTTGTGAGAGCGTACTTACTTTGCAGCATTTATCCACACGTGCCTGAAACCTGTGCTCCGTACAGTACAGTGGTGGTGATCTGGTCTAGGATTGTTGGTGCACCGGTCAGCTTGATGCTATGGTTCCTCTGCAGGTATCATCCTACAGTGCAACTACCCACAGCGCAAAGTATCTGAAATCTGTTGATTTTTGCCATGGGTTTTACTGGTGCACCAAATTTTTAGTTTTCCATTGTAAAGATAGAAAGCTGCTCCAAATTCGGCAGTAAGAAATAGACCTCATTCAGGTTTACAATCTGTAGTGCAAGACCTTTTGCACTGTTGGGTTGTTTTGTTTTTTTTAAGGCGTTTGTGAATCAGGTGTTCTTTAACCCATTCACTACACGGGTACTGTATATTTCGGCAACTATGCACATGTGGTCCGCAGCTTAGAGAGTTTTGACGTTTCACAATCTTGATAGGCCATCTTTAGATATTTAGCACCCCTGCTGATCAGTTGTTTGATGAGTTTTGGTGTTGAGGCAAGAGCCGCAGCTTCTTCAATGTTTACACGGGTCTATCTACTTGACCAATGTAAAAAATACAGAGGATGTACTGCCCATGTAATTGCTGTAACTCCTTCAAGCAGTTGCTGGTTGGGGTAGCAAGAGCCATATCTAGTGTTGATAGCCATTAATATTGGGAAATTCCCTTTATTTCTCATTCTATACATTTATGACAAATCAACGGCGACTCTAGGACCCATACTTTATATCCAGAACGACATCTTTCCTTCCAATTTCAGCTGCTGTGAATGGAAAAGGTTGGTGTGAATATTCTATTTGTCCATTCACTTTGATAACACTATTGCTACCTGATGTCTATTGCTTTCATCCATCACTGGATGAGATCATTGCACATCAAATGACAACAGATCTGGACAGAGCCTCCTCCATCAAATGTCCGCCTACATTCATCCCAATGTAAAACAACAGGACGGGAGCTTTCTTTTATTATTCTGACGAAGGAAAAAGTCCTGCATGCAGGACCTTTTCTTCTGCGACAAAAGTAAACCAACATGACCAAAGCAAGTGTTCGTCACATTGTTTAACTTAGAGTCATGGGAATAGACACAGATAGAGCGTACTCTCTTTGCTTGCTACTCTGCTATAGTTAAAGGGGTATTCCCACGTCGCATACTCACCAGTCTTCATTGCTGTAAATTCTTCTTTCTTCCGGCTATGTTGCATCATTAGTGGGCGGGGTTTACATATGCAAAGCCAGCGGCGAGATGCCCCTGGCCCTGCGTGCACGCTCATAGATAGCGAGACCAGTGTAGCCTTCACAGTGCGAATACAGACCCGGCATCCGCTGTAATAGAGAGGCAGATGCCGGGGAGTGTAGATGCCGGCAGAGGTGCCTGCAACATCACTATGTGCCTGCCCTGCATGAAGCCAGCAGCGGCAGGAGCTCCTGTTATTCCGCTCCTCCACCCCCCCTCCCCTCTGGAATAGCAGCATCGCTCCTACCGCTGCTGGCTTCATGCAGGGCAGGCACATAGCGATGTTGCAGGCACCTGTGCCGAGGGCTACACTCCCCGGATTCCGCTGTAATAGAGAGGCTGATGCCGGGGAGTGTAGACGCCGGCACAGTCTGTATTAGCGGCCCCTTCCCCCCAAAGGGTAAACTACCCCCCCCCCCTTCCAGGCTCGCTCCCGTGTACTTAGCCCCTCCTCCGTCCCCCCTGAGAGCAGGCTGATACATCACTTGACTTATGACCAGATAAGTCAAGGGATGTGTAAAAAAAAAAATGAATAAAGTAATATAGTGGAGAAACAAAGCAGTTTTGCTGAAGCAATGTATTTAGGAAAAGTCTTACATCCACATTAACAAGCAGTATAGATAGGTTCCTTGCGATGGGACAACCCCTTTAATGTAACATTAATAACGGTAGTAAGATAAGATGAGATAAAATAATCCTTTAACAGTCCCACCATGGTGGAAGTTCAGTGTGTTACAGCATTATGGATCGTATAGTATATAGCAAGATAGAACACATACAAGCTCTTAGCGGATAGAGAGATAATAGGAGTCATAGCAACCTAAAAGAAAAGAAACAAAAAAAACTTCAGGATCATTTAGTTCTCTGTGCGAAGTGATGTTGATAATACAGCCCGACCGCGGTTGAAAGACACTAGGAGGGGGGCACATCATGTAGACGTAACCGGTAGAATCCGCTTTTTTGCAGGTGGGGACGTATGTAGCTATCACGAGATCATGTGATAGTACCTTTGGTAGGTAGTAGGAGCTCATGCTCACAGCCGATAGTTCGATATCTTGCGTGAATGTAACCTAAGAGTTCTGGAAGTGCATGTGTAGATATGCCATAGACATTGGTGATGACAATACCCAACGTAGCGTGGATGATGTCCATCAGACCTTCTTAGAACTCATGTCGCATCCTCACTTTGAAAGCCTTTTATTTTTTTATTTATTTTTTTTTAGGTCGGTTACATTTTGTAGCCTAGACCTTCCTTAATATTCATGGGATGACTGATGGTAGCGCTGTGATATTGAGATGGATAACCCTGAGCAGTTACTTCACATCGCTCTTAATTTCATTTAGAGTAAATTAAAGAGGAATTTTCGGTAAAGATAAAGTGTGTTCTTGAAAGAGGATCAGACTTCCTTCATATGCATAACCACAACCTGGAACAGGCCTCAGATATTATTTACTTCACAGAATTCATCTCATATTCTATTACCGAAATAAAAGGCTCGCCCTCATTAAAGATGGATGTTTTTCTTAAAAGTCGGAGAATCAGGTTTTTTTTTTTCTCTTTTGTAATAAAATTTGCAACAGCAATCATTTCCATTCTGATGTAGCTACTTACAAGGTTATGTTACGTTTTATTACTTAAGGTTATGCTACTTTTATGAATTTTTATCATTGCTGAGGAAGTCTCTTAAAATTGATGACATGTTAAAGAGGCATGTGAGGCTGCCTTCACTTATAGACGTTGTGTCCGGACAGTTTTTCTTTGTCGAACATGGTCAATGGCTTTCTGTATCTTGGTCTTGTGCAGGCTGCTTATTTCTGTCATCTGATGTCGCAACCAATTCTCCAGATCACCATTTAAATGGATTCTAGGAGCCCCTCTGCCCCTCTCTCCAATAACCCCTAGGGCTTAGACCATAATATCATTCACATTTTGGAGGTTTCATCTGGTCCATTATTGTGTCACAGCCTGGATCCACTGGAGGATCCTCTGGTATAGGGCTGGGCAATTCATCAAAAAATAACCAAAACTGAATGTCAACCCCAATTTTTGTTCACGTTGGTTATTACAATATTCGCAAGGTTTCACCTGACATTTCGTTTTGGACTTGGCACTGTTGGTTTGAAACTGCTAATATATTCTGGGATCTCTTCAGGTCCCAGAGTATAAAAATGCAGACATTAATAAGCGTTATTCACTTTTCATGGGCTTTGGCGTAATTCCCTATTCTTTTCAGGTCTTCTGACTGTTGTCACGGACAGCTGAGACCTGTAATTGGGCGTCTGCGGTCAGGGGGGTCCTGGGCATTGTGAACTTTTACGTCTGTTTGTCACCATGTGATGGGTCTGTGATTGCGCCTCAGCTCAGTTTAAAGGGGCTCTATCAGCAAAATCATGTTGATAGAGCCCCACATATGCGTGAATACCCTTTAAAAAGGCTATTCAGGCACCGCTAAAGTTATATTAAACTACTCCCGCGTTTTAAAATAATACCCTAAAAAAGAATGTGATCAACTTACCCATTGTGCACGGTGGGCGGGCATTCAGGGTCCGCCGTCTTCTTCATCCACGCCTCCTCTTCCTGCGATGTCCTCAGGTCCCGTTTTCCTCCGGCGCTCGCGAACTGACATTGCTAAAAAAAAAAATGGCCTGGGCGCATGCGCAGTAGCCGTAGTAGAAGCAGCATGCTACTGCGCATGTGCCCAGGCCATTTTTGGATGTGTACAATTGCCAAGGCGAACCTTGCAAGACCATTCACTGTCAACACACACTTGGGGGGCATGGTTTTAAAAGGGACGTGACCTAAATAATCCACATTAACCATAATCCAGGCAAAATGCAGTTTTGGAAATCGTAGTGAGTCCGCGCTGCGGTTTTAAATGCAACGTGGGCATGGGATTCTCAGGAGTCCCATCAACTTTGCAGTTACTGTAAAACACTGCGTTTCTGGCCCGTGGGGCCCTGGCTTAAAGGGGTTCTTTTTGTGTTTAATTTTGGGCGTGGATGGATTTAAAACGGGGCAATTTGGGACACTAAACTCCTGGCCTATAAGTGTACCAAATAGACATGACAGGTAAGAGTTTATTCATTGAAAAGTACATCATCTACACTATAATGTAGTACATAAGATAGAAAATATGACTGTGCCTGTATATAAACACTCGCAGACAGGAGACGCTTTGCCGTTCTCCCTCCGGGCCCTCGTGCCTGCCGTCCGCCTATCCTACACTAAGTGGTTGTTTAACTTCACTTACTATAACTGTCTATGTAAAATTGTGGCCTAATGTAAATGTTCACGGCCGTGCATACAATATTCATTGTTGATACTTACCAGGTAAAGATTTAATAATGAATAAAGATTTGTCTCGCCGACAGAGAAATAACGTAAATGTTCTTGCTGTTGGACATGAGTCCTTAAGCAAAGTTGCGCCCAAGACAGCTGCTGCTTGTGCATATTTTATGACTGTGCGATGTGGAGATCTGAAACGGATGGTTTTGTTTCTTTTGCTTTAGTTTTTTCACTAAAGTGCTTTGCTTACCTAGCAGATCAGTATAATGGTATTCTTCCCAGCGCTAGGCGGTTTTACATTTTTCTGTGTATTTTTTTTTTTTTTTTTAACACAACAAACTTGGTCGCATGTTTCGATGTCACATCTTTGAGACTGCCACTGGTATTGCCTGCAGTTCTGCTCAGGCCTGCTGTATCAAACCGGAGATCTGCATTCTGCAAAGAGTTCTCTGGGAACAGGCCTTGTCTTTATTGGTATGTAAGGACTATGTGGAGAGCCACTGGAGAGCATTACACTGTGTGGGGAGCCACTGGAGAGCATTATACTGTGTGGGGAGCCACTGGAGAGTATTATACTCTGTGGTGAACCACTGGAGAGCATTATATTGTGTGGGGAGCCACTGGAGAGCATTATACTGTGTGGGGAGCCACTGGAGAGCATTATACTGTGTGGGGAGCCACTGGAGAGCATTATACTGTGTGGGGAGCCACTGGAGACCATTATATTGTGTGGGAAGCCACTGGAGAGTATTATACTGCGTGGGAAGCCACTGGAGAGCATTATACTGTGTGCGGAGCCACTGGAGAGTATTATACTGTGTGAGGAGACACTGGAGAGCATTATATTGTGTGGGAAGCCACTGGAGAGCATTATACTGTGTGGAGAGCATTATACTGTGTGGGGAGCCACTGGAGAGCATTATACTGTGTGGGGAGCCACTGGAGAACATTATATTGTGTGAGGAGCCACTGGAGAGTATTACATTGTGTGGGGAGCCACTGGAGAGTATTACATTGTGTGGGGAGCCACTGGAGAGCATTATACTGTGTGGGGAGCCACTGGAGAGCATTATACTGTGTGGGGAGCCACTGGAGAGCATTATACTGTGTGGGGAGCCACTGGAGAGCAATATACTTTGTGGGAAGCCACTGGAGAGCATTATATTGTGTGGGAAGCCATTAGAGAGCATTATACTGTTTGGAGAGCTACTGTAGAGCATTATACTGCGTCTGGAGCCACTGGAGAGCAATATACTGTGTCGGGAGCCACTGGAAAGCATTATACTGTTTGAGTACTAATTTTTCAGCCGTGCTAACCACTGAGCCACCATACTGCTCATATATTGTTGTCCAGGATCATTGCCTTATGAGTAAGATTTAATGCTATAAACTCTCAAGGATCTACTTTACTTATTGGTTCTACAATCTTTTTTTTCTTACCATTTGCAATAAAGTGTAATCCATAAAAACAGTCTTTCTCTTGATCTTGCACCCATAAACCGCCCAGCTTTGATCACTGACCTGTCGAGGCTTATGAATGGGTAACCTTGCAGTGTCATTTAGAAGCCACCTCTCTCTTCATCGTGCAGAGTAGTCCACACTTAACATGTCGCCTGTAGAACGCCTGAATGAGTACCTGCGCAGACGATGAAATGACATGGCGAACATAAAGTAATTGCTTTTCTCTCAGCAGAAAAAAAAAAAAAAACATTACAAAAGTTGGAGGTTACTGAAGCATCGCACGGTGAACCCATCTTAATTTCATCAGAATTTGTGTGCTGTCAGAGCTGGCGCTCTTTACTCTAGAACATATGTAATGTACGATATAGGAGGTAAAGACTACGATCAAGAGAAGCCAGTCATTCATCTTGCCATATTTCACACAGTGCTGTAGTTATTTCTGTACAATAGACCATTTTGTTGCTTCATAACATAGTATAAAGGAAAATGTCAGTGCAGAAGATGCTTATATAAGAAGAGGTTCAGGAAGATCAGAGAAAATAATTATATACTTATAGTGTTGGTGTTTATTTGACTGTGACAGTAAGGTTTTGGGTTTTTTGATGCGGCAAGAGACGCTTGCTCATATTCTTGCTGTCTTGGTTAGTAAGCTCACCGGACAAAAAATTAGTCGCTTGTCTCCGGTCCCTCTCAGTTAGGGTGTTCTCCCGACCACAAATGTGACGTTGAGTTTTGTGACCATGTGTATTACACCACTGCTTGTAGACACGTTGAACAGTCCGCTGTGAAACTCCAACAAATCCAGCGACCTCTTTTCACCGTATGGCCATGGGTACTGCCAAACACGATCGCCCCTTTTGGCCGCTCTGTCACATCCTTACATTTACCCATGTTTACGTATAATTAGCGCTTGAAACAAACCGTCTAACTGATCGCTACTGCCTTCTGATCACATAGAGGTAATACGTGCGCAGTTGAGTATGTGACTCACCCGTTGCCCCATCTGTACAGGCTTAATGGTTCATCTGTACTTAGCTTGCGCTACGTTTTTGTCTGGTGCGCTTATGATGTGAACAAAGTATATATAGATACCGAGATGAGCTCACTCTTGACCGCTTTCCTGATGTGCATTTATTACTAAATACTTCCAGTTCTGGAGCAGCTTTTTCTTAGAACTTTGCATTGTGCCGTTCCTCTGTTATTGCCCCTGGAAATGTAAGAATAAGTTACATTATTAGACTTTCTCTTTGGTAAGGCATAGTAACATTTGTACTAGAGATGAGCGAACAGTGTTCTATCGAACACATGTTCGATCGGATATCAGGGTGTTCGCCATGTTCGAATCGAATCGAACACCGCGTGGTAAAGTGCGCCAAAATTCGATTCCCCTCCCACCTTCCCTGGCGCCTTTTTTGCACCAATAACAGCGCAGGGGAGGTGGGACAGGAACTACGACACTGGGGGCATTGAAAAAAATTGGAAAAAGTCATTGGCTGCCGAAATCAGGTGACCTCCATTTTAGACGAATAGTGGATTTCAAATCCGGGTCATATGAGAATGTGAACTTTGTGACTATGAGACAGGGATAGCTGTACAGGCAGGGATAGCTAGGGATAACCTTTATTTAGGGGGGAATGTTATTAAAAATAACTTTTTGGGGCTCTATCGGGTGTGTAATTGTGATTTTTGTGAGATAAACTTTTTCCCATAGGGATGCATTGGCCAGCGCTGATTGGCCGAATTCCGTACTCTGGCCAATCAGTGCTGGCCAATGCATTCTATTAGCTTGATGAAGCAGAGTGTGCACAAGGGTTCAAGCGCACCCTCGGCTCTGATGTAGCAGAGCTGAGGCTGCACAAGGGTTCAAGCGCACCCTCGGCTCTAAATAATATGTTGTTGGTGACTTTTACCGTGTTCTTGACTACATTTCTGCCAATGCTACATCTCCGCTTCCAATCTGTTAAGTATAACCAGGGTCCTTGTAGGAAAGGGTTCGGGGGTGAAGAACAGATCATTACCTATGTAAAATCACCCTACTTTTGCAGGCTTTCAGTTGCCATGTTGACATTGGTGTCCTTATTTCATGAAACTATGGTCCACAGCTAGAACTGGCACGGAGAGATTGGTTATCATTATGTTAATATCCAAATTCCGTCTGAAGCGCTATTTCCCCAGCAAGGATCTCTGCCGATTATATTCTATGCAATTCCCAGTGATCCATTTCTTCTGCGCAGCTAATTTATTTGCAAATTATTACTTTGCCCACTCAATATTTTAAGAAGCCGCGGCTGATCTGTATCTGCATTACCCTTGGATTCTGACAGGTTGCGGCGCTTGTCGTGTTTGTTATTTTAGGCAGCGCTTGTACATTTAGATCACATTAATTAAACAAGCAGTTTGTGCAAAAATTTACAAATATCAAAGTCTTCATCTATGCAATACCCCTTGGACCGTGCTATAGCCTCTTCCTAATACCGATTTGTGTGCGTCGTCTGAACTGAAGAGGCACTTGTTAGAATTATTCAATCTAAAATGTTTACAGCAAATCAAGTAAATGTAAATGACTTTATAAATAAAGATTATATGGTATTCGGAGAAAGAACATCCTCAGCGGGGATTGTGGAAACCTGTTATGTAATCCGAAATGATACATGAACATTTCCATGTAGCGGGAATATACTGTATAACCCATCAATGTAGGCAGTGGAGAATGTCAGATATCCGTTATTGCAGTAACAGTAGTTATTATGGTGACATGTTTTTTACCGCCGTCTTTTATTAGGTTCTCTAGCAGCGGATTCTTGCTATAAAATGCTGATGCATTAGGACTGGAGTCTTGCACTGTCAACCAAAGTTTGGCTAAAAAAGAAAACATGGAGGAGAACCTTTTAAGGACTGGATCACATCTGCATTCGGGCCATTCCGTTCCCCTCTCTGCATGAAAAATGCGGAGAGAAAATTTCCTGCAAGCAGCACTTTTCTCTCTGCATTTTTTGTAGGGAAACCAAACGGACACATTATAGTCTATGGAGTCTGAGGTTTTCCTGAGTTAAAGGGATTCTACCATTAAAAATCTTTTATCTGTGGCTAACACGTCGGACTAGCCTTTAGAAAGGCTATTCATCTCTTACCTTTACATGGGATCTCCGCCGCGCCGTTCCTTAGTAATACCGGTTTTTACCGGTATGTAAATTAGTTCTCTGGCAGCGATGGGGGCGGGCCCCAGCGCTGAAAATGCGATGAAGGCGTCCCCACCGCTGCCTGAGAACAGGATCCTGCGCCGCCTCTATCTTCTGCTGGATCCTCCCCTTCTTTCTTCTGACGCGTGCGCAGTTGGCTCTGCCACTGAGACACTAGTAGAGGCGACTGCGCATGCGCGCAATTGTGGCCTCGGAACTATGGCTGCGAATGCGCAGTCGGCTCTACTAGTGTCAGAGCCGACAGAGATGAAGCTGCCGAAGAAAGAAGGGGAGGATCCAGCAGAAGATAGAGGCGGTGCAGGATCCTGTTCTCGGGCAGCGGTGGGGACGCCCTCATTGCATTTCCAGCGCTGGGGCCCGCCCTCATCGCTGCCAGAGAACTAATTTACATACCGGTAAAAACCGGTATTACTAAGGAACGGTGCGGTGGAGATCCCATCTAAAGGTAAGGGACGAATAGCCTTTCTAAAGGCTATTCCGACGTGTTAGCCATAGAAAAAAAATTTTTAATGGTAGAATCCCTTTAACAGCTTTTTTATGAGAATTAGGTTTACATTCAGGGGGTCACTAAGCGGTCTCCCCAAACAGAAACCCATGTGTAGATGTGAGCCGGGCCCAAGTCTGGCGCATTGTGTGCTAGTCTCAAAGGAGTTGTCTAGGCAAAATTTTTAAAGTTTAAACCACCCCCCCCCCCAAAAAAAAAAAAACAAAAAAAAAACAAAAACATAATATCACCTGTCCCCGTTACTATGGTGTCATTCCACACCTACCAGTTCGCCTTTTCTCCCTGGTCTCTTCCAACATTATGCTGAAGCCGCTAATTGGCCTCAGCAGTCATGTGATGCTGAGGCCAATCAGCGGCCTCAGCAGGCCTCAGGAACTGGATCCGTGATGTCACAGGCAGTGACATTCAGGCCCTTCGCTGATTGGCCTCAGTGGTCACGTAACCACTGAAGCCAATCAGCTGCTTCAGTATAACGCCAGAAGACGCTGTAGAAGTAGATAACACAAGAGGACACCGGAGCAATGTGGACAGGTGAGTTTGCATTTTTTTATTTTTTTCACTGCCCCCAGCTTATTTAAACTTTTAAAAGGGTTGTTCATTTTTTACCTGGACAACCCCTTTAATATTGAGAGTGCTGGTAGCCAATGTGCCACAATTTAGGAGCTCCGGCCTCTCAATTATTCTGCCATACAATGTGACGTCCTGTGTGTCAGAACTGAAATCTACAGCAGTCACTGATATATTACTGTGCAAAAGGTTTAGGCGCTTAGGCAGATGTGCTAGAGATGAGTCTGAATCTCCATAGACTTCTCTCTGGTACTCCTAGCACCTGCACAGACCCCAGGCTTACTGCGCAAGTATAAAGCTTTTATTTTTATTGTGGACATGGATGGCTTTATTACAGGGCGATGTGGAACGCTAAACCTCTGGTCCATATGGGCCTGTGGGTCGTTTAGTGTCCCAAATTGTCCTGATAGAATCCCTTTAACTCTTCTATTTTTGGAAATTCTTTTATTTTGCAGCATTTTTTCCACTTGTACCTAAAACTTTACTGTAACCGAAACAGTTCTGTAAATCTGTTGTGCTAAGAAATCTCTGAAAATGGGCTAAGCTGAGGTTTGGTTTTTTTGGGTTGTTTTTTTATGTGAACCTCTTTTCCCCCAAGGAGTAGGAAATGTTTTTTTAACAGTTTTTTGTTGTCTTCTGTGATAAGATAGAACACTGCTGCAGCTTCACATATTAACTCTTCTACATCTGTATCTGGAAATATAGCTGCCTGGCTTCAGTCTATAGACAGGCGGTCCATCGTGGTAGTAAAAACACTGCGCTATAGTGTGTTAACTCTTTCAATGGGTTTTCAAAGGCTGTTGGCGTCTCGTGAGATGGGATAGAACTCGAAAAGTCACGTTAAACCGTTCTACATGTGTACATCCAGCAGAACAAACCTCCCTACAGAAGAAGCCTTGTGGACATCTCTGTTCCGGATCTGCCGCAACCCTTTTTCTCTCGATAACCATCCTGATATCTTCAAATGCAGAGTCAACTGTTAAATAGTGTATGTGGTAGAGATAGGCGCCAGGAACATCTGAGGCCTCAGTTTTACCAGAAGGTACATTTTTAATTTTAAGTGTGATGTTTTCAGTAGCAGGAGGCAAGAATAGATTGTCCAGACTGCTAGATGAGGAGGAATATCATTAAAATGTGTTAACAAGTGACGAAAAGGCAAGAACACGGCTTTTATTATATATTTATGTGCTGAGAAGTGGTCTGCTCCTTGGCCGTCTCCCGCTGCTGGAGAACTACTACTCCCAGCATGACCTGAGCGCTGCTGGTTATTAGGACTACAGTTTCCTGACCGCTGCATAGCCTCAGAGGCGGCTTTAGGGAACCTTAAATGCATTTTAACTAGAGATGAGCGAACAGTGTTCTATCGAACTCATGTTCGATCGGATATTAGGCTGTTCGGCATGTTCGAATCGAATCGAACACCGCGTGGTAAAGTGCGCCATTACTCGATTCCCCTCCCACCTTCCCTGGCGCCTTTTTTGCTCCAATAACAGCGCAGGGTAGGTGGGACAGGAACTACGACACCGGTGACGTTGAAAAAAGTAGGCAAAACCCATTGGCTGCCGAAAACATGTGACCTCTAATTTAAAAGAACAGCGCCGCCCAGGTTCGCGTCATTCTGAGCTTGCAATTCACCGAGGACGGAGGTTTCCGTCCAGCTAGCTAGGGCTTAGATTCTGGGTAGGCAGGGACAGGCTAGGATAGGAAGGAGAAGACAACCAACAGCTCTTATAAGAGCTAAATTCCAGGGAGAAGCTTGTCAGTGTAACGTGGCACTGACGGGCTCAATCGCCGCAACCCAGCTTTCCCAGGATCCTGAATGGAATACACTGTCAGTGTATTCCCGTATACCCGTTCCAACGGTGTGCCCCCCCACCTTCACCCCAGAAATACCCTGCAAGTCCCCTAGCAATAGAATTGGGGCTATATACACCCACAATTTTTACTACTGGTATACAGTGCCATTGTCTGACTGGGAATTCAAAGAATATATTGGGAATACAAATACCCTCATTTCTTGCTACTGCCATATAGTGCCAGTGTCTGACTGGGAATTCAAAGAATATATTGGGGTTACGTGCACCCACAATTTTTACTACTGGTATACAGTGCCATTGTCTGACTGGGAATTCAAAGAATATATTGGGGTTATAAATACCCTCATTTCTTGCTACTGCCATATAGTGCCAGTTTCTGACTGGTAATTCAAAGAATATATTGGGGTTACGTGCACCCACAATTTTTACTACTGGTATACAGTGCCATTGTCTGACTGGGAATTCAAAGAATATATTGGGGTTATAAATACCCTCATTTCTTGCTACTGCCATATAGTGCCATTGTCTGACTGGGAATTCAAAGAATATATTGGGGTTACGTGCACCCACAATTTTTACTACTGGTATACAGTGCCATTGTCTGACTGGGAATTCAAAGAGTATATTGGGAATACAAATACCCTCATTTCTTGCTACTGCCATATAGTGCCAGTGTCTGTCTGGTAATTCAAAGAATATATTGGGGTTACGTGCACCCACAATTTTTACTACTGGTATACAGTGCCATTGTCTGACTGGGAATTCAAAGAGTATATTGGGAATACAAATACCCTCATTTCTTGCTACTGCCATATAGTGCCAGTTTCTGACTGGTAATTCAAAGAATATATTGGGGTTACGTGCACCCACAATTTTTACTACTGGTATACAGTGCCATTGTCTGACTGGGAATTCAAAGAATATATTGGGGTTACGTGCACCCACAATTTTTACTACTGGTATACAGTGCCATTGTCTGACTGGGAATTCAAAGAATATATTGGGGTTATAAATACCCTCATTTCTTGCTACTGCCATATAGTGCCATTGTCTGACTGGGAATTCAAAGAATATATTGGGGTTACGTGCACCCACAATTTTTACTACTGGTATACAGTGCCATTGTCTGACTGGGAATTCAAAGAGTATATTGGGAATACAAATACCCTCATTTCTTGCTACTGCCATATAGTGCCAGTTTCTGACTGGTAATTCAAAGAATATATTGGGGTTACGTGCACCCACAATTTTTACTACTGGTATACAGTGCCATTGTCTGACTGGGAATTCAAAGAATATATTGGGAATACAAATACCCTCATTTCTTGCTACTGCCATATAGTGCCAGTGTCTGACTGGTAATTCAAAGAATATATTGGGGTTACGTGCACCCACAATTTTTACTACTGGTATACAGTGCCATTGTCTGACTGGGAATTCAAAGAGTATATTGGGAATACAAATACCCTCATTTCTTGCTACTGCCATATAGTGCCAGTTTCTGACTGGTAATTCAAAGAATATATTGGGGTTACGTGCACCCACAATTTTTACTACTGGTATACAGTGCCATTGTCTGACTGGGAATTCAAAGAGTATATTGGGAATACAAATACCCTCATTTCTTGCTACTGCCATATAGTGCCAGTTTCTGACTGGGAATTCAAAGAATATATTGGGGTTACGTGCACCCACAATTTTTACTACTGGTATACAGTGCCATTGTCTGACTGGGAATTCAAAGAATATATTGGGGTTACGTGCACCCACAATTTTTACTACTGGTATACAGTGCCATTGTCTGACTGGGAATTCAAAGAGTATATTGGGAATACAAATACCCTCATTTCTTGCTACTGCCATATAGTGCCAGTGTCTGACTGGTAATTCAAAGAATATATTGGGGTTACGTGCACCCACAATTTTTACTACTGGTATACAGTGCCATTGTCTGACTGGGAATTCAAAGAATATATTGGGGTTACGTGCACCCACAATTTTTACTACTGGTATACAGTGCCATTGTCTGACTGGGAATTCAAAGAATATATTGGGGTTATAAATACCCTCATTTCTTGCTACTGCCATATAGTGCCATTGTCTGACTGGGAATTCAAAGAATATATTGGGGTTACGTGCACCCACAATTTTTACTACTGGTATACAGTGCCATTGTCTGACTGGGAATTCAAAGAGTATATTGGGAATACAAATACCCTCATTTCTTGCTACTGCCATATAGTGCCAGTGTCTGTCTGGTAATTCAAAGAATATATTGGGGTTACGTGCACCCACAATTTTTACTACTGGTATACAGTGCCATTGTCTGACTGGGAATTCAAAGAGTATATTGGGAATACAAATACCCTCATTTCTTGCTACTGCCATATAGTGCCAGTGTCTGACTGGTAATTCAAAGAATATATTGGGGTTACGTGCACCCACAATTTTTACTACTGGTATACAGTGCCATTGTCTGACTGGGAATTCAAAGAGTATATTGGGAATACAAATACCCTCATTTCTTGCTACTGCCATATAGTGCCAGTTTCTGACTGGTAATTCAAAGAATATATTGGGGTTACGTGCACCCACAATTTTTACTACTGGTATACAGTGCCATTGTCTGACTGGGAATTCAAAGAATATATTGGGGTTACGTGCACCCACAATTTTTACTACTGGTATACAGTGCCATTGTCTGACTGGGAATTCAAAGAATATATTGGGGTTATAAATACCCTCATTTCTTGCTACTGCCATATAGTGCCATTGTCTGACTGGGAATTCAAAGAATATATTGGGGTTACGTGCACCCACAATTTTTACTACTGGTATACAGTGCCATTGTCTGACTGGGAATTCAAAGAGTATATTGGGGTTACGTGCACCCACAATTTTTACTACTGGTATACAGTGCCATTGTCTGACTGGGAATTCAAAGAATATATTGGGGTTATAAATACCCTCATTTCTTGCTACTGCCATATAGTGCCATTGTCTGACTGGGAATTCAAAGAATATATTGGGGTTACGTGCACCCACAATTTTTACTACTGGTATACAGTGCCATTGTCTGACTGGGAATTCAAAGAATATATTGGGGTTATAAATACCCTCATTTCTTGCTACTGCCATATAGTGCCAGTTTCTGACTGGTAATTCAAAGAATATATTGGGGTTACGTGCACCCACAATTTTTACTACTGGTATACAGTGCCATTGTCTGACTGGGAATTCAAAGAATATATTGGGGTTACGTGCACCCACAATTTTTACTACTGGTATACAGTGCCATTGTCTGACTGGGAATTCAAAGAATATATTGGGGTTATAAATACCCTCATTTCTTGCTACTGCCATATAGTGCCATTGTCTGACTGGGAATTCAAAGAATATATTGGGGTTACGTGCACCCACAATTTTTACTACTGGTATACAGTGCCATTGTCTGACTGGGAATTCAAAGAGTATATTGGGAATACAAATACCCTCATTTCTTGCTACTGCCATATAGTGCCAGTGTCTGACTGGTAATTCAAAGAATATATTGGGGTTACGTGCACCCACAATTTTTACTACTGGTATACAGTGCCATTGTCTGACTGGGAATTCAAAGAGTATATTGGGAATACAAATACCCTCATTTCTTGCTACTGCCATATAGTGCCAGTTTCTGACTGGGAATTCAAAGAATATATTGGGGTTACGTGCACCCACAATTTTTACTACTGGTATACAGTGCCATTGTCTGACTGGGAATTCAAAGAATATATTGGGGTTATAAATACCCTCATTTCTTGCTACTGCCATATAGTGCCAGTTTCTGACTGGTAATTCAAAGAATATATTGGGGTTACGTGCACCCACAATTTTTACTACTGGTATACAGTGCCATTGTCTGACTGGGAATTCAAAGAATATATTGGGGTTACGTGCACCCACAATTTTTACTACTGGTATACAGTGCCATTGTCTGACTGGGAATTCAAAGAATATATTGGGGTTACGTGCACCCACAATTTTTACTACTGGTATACAGTGCCATTGTCTGACTGGGAATTCAAAGAATATATTGGGGTTATAAATACCCTCATTTCTTGCTACTGCCATATAGTGCCAGTTTCTGACTGGTAATTCAAAGAATATATTGGGGTTACGTGCACCCACAATTTTTACTACTGGTATACAGTGCCAATTTCTAACTAGGAATTCAAAATGCGCAAGGCTCCCGGAAAGGGACGTGGACGAGGCCGTGGGCGAGGTCGGGGGAATGGTTCTGGGGAGCAAGGTAGCAGTGAAGCCACAGGGCGTCCCGTGCCTACTCCTGTGGGGCAGCAAGCATTGCGCCACTCCACAGTGCCAGGGTTGCTTGCCACATTAACTAAACTGCAGGGTACAAACCTTAGTAGGCCCGAGAACCAGGAACAGGTCTTGCAATGGCTGTCAGAGAACGCTTACAGCACATTGTCCAGCAGCCAGTCAGACTCTGCCTCCTCTCCTCCTATTACCCAACAGTCTTGTCTTCCTTCCTCCCAAAATTCCGAAGCTTTACAGAACAATAACCCAAACTGTCCCTGCTCCCCAGAGCTGTTCTCCGCTCCTTTCATTGTCCCTCAACCTGCCTCTCCACGTCACGATTCCACGAACCTAACAGAGGAGCATCTGTGTCCAGATGCTCAAACACTAGAGTCTCCTCCATCTCCGTTCGATTTGGTGGTGGATGACCAGCAACCCACCCTCATCGACGATGATGTGACGCAGTTGCCGTCAGGGCATCCAGTTGACCGGCGCATTGTGCGGGAGGAGGAGATGAGACAGGAGTTGGAAGAGGAAGTGGTGGATGATGAGGACACTGACCCGACCTGGACAGGGGGGATGTCAAGCGGGGAAAGTAGTGTGGATGTTGAGGCAGGTGCAGCACCAAAAAGGGTAGCTAGAGGCAGAGGTCAGCAGCTTAGGCGAAGCCAGGCCACACCCGGAATCTCCCAAGATGTTCCAGTTCGTACCCAGCCCCGAAAAACTCCCACCTCGAGGGCACGTTTCTCGAAGGTGTGGAGTTTTTTCAAGGAATGCGCCGAGGACAGATATAGTGTTGTCTGCACAATTTGCCTCTCGAAATTGATTAGGGGCTCTGAGAAGAGCAACCTGTCCACCACTTCAATGCGCCGTCATTTGGAATCCAAGCACTGGAATCAGTGGCAGGCAGCAACGGCAGGACAAAGGCCGCCTGCCGTTCACGCCACTGCCACTGCCTCTGCCACTGCCTCTGCCACTGCCACTGCTGACTGTGCTGGCGATGCACTCCAGAGGACGAGCCAGGACACCACTTCATCTGCCTCCGCCACTTTGTTGACTTCTACCTCATCCTCCCCTGGTCCTGTCTTATCTCCTTCTCCTGCACCATCAAAGGCACCATCAGGCGTTTCTTTACAACAACCCACCATCTCTCAGACATTGGAGCGGCGGCAGAAATACACTGCTAACCACCCACACGCGCAAGCCTTGAACGCCAACATCGCTAAACTGCTGGCCCAGGAGATGTTGGCGTTCCGGCTTGTTGAAACTCCCGCCTTCCTGGACCTGATGGCAACTGCGGCACCTCGCTATGCCGTCCCTAGCCGTCACTACTTCTCCCGGTGTGCCGTCCCCGCCTTGCACCAGCACGTGTCACTCAACATCAGGCAGGCCCTTAGTTCCGCGCTTTGCACAAAGGTCCACTTGACCACCGACGCGTGGACAAGTGCATGCGGACAGGGACGCTACATTTCACTGACGGCACACTGGGTGAATGTAGTTGAGGCTGGGACTGCTTCCCAAACTGGCCCGGTGTACCTCGTCTCCCCGCCTAACATTCCTGGCAGGGACACGAGAAGAACACCCCCCTCCTCCTCCTCCTCTACCGCCTCCTCCTCCGCCACCGCCTCCTCCTCCGCCACCGCCTCCTCCTCCGCTGTTAGATTGACCCCAGCTACGAGTTGGAAACGTTGCAGCACTGGCGTTGGTAGACGTCAGCAGGCTGTGCTGAAGCTGATCAGCTTGGGGGACAGACAGCACACTGCCTCCGAGGTGAGGGATGCCCTCCTCGATGAGACGGCAATATGGTTTGAGCCGCTGCACCTGGGCCCAGGCATGGTCGTTTGTGATAACGGCCGGAACCTGGTAGCAGCTCTGGAGCTTGCCGGACTCCAACATGTTCCATGCCTGGCCCACGTCTTCAACCTAGTGGTGCAACGTTTCCTAAAGAGCTACCCCAATGTTCCAGAGCTACTGGTGAAAGTGCGGCGCATGTGCGCCCACTTTCGCAAGTCGACAGTAGCCGCTGCTAGCTTAAAATCTCTCCAGCAACGCCTGCATGTGCCACAACACCGGCTTTTGTGCGACGTCCCCACACGCTGGAACTCAACGTTTCAGATGTTGAATAGAGTGGTTGAGCAGCAGAGACCTTTGATGGAATACCAGCTACAAAACCCTAGGGTGCCACAAAGTCAGCTGCCTCAGTTTCACATCCATGAGTGGCCATGGATGAGAGACCTTTGTGACATCCTACGGGTCTTTGAGGAGTCCACAAGGAGGGTGAGCTCTGAGGATGCGATGGTGAGCCTTACAATCCCGCTCTTGTGTGTTCTGAGAGAATCCCTGATTGACATCAGGGATAACTCAGATCACACAGAGGAGTTAGGGATAGCATCCGATCCGTCACAGCTGGAGAGTAGGTCCACACATCTGTCCGCTTCACTGCGTTTAATGGAGGAGGAGGAGGAGGAGGAGGAGGAAGAAGAGTTGTCCGATGATGTGATGGTGATACAGGAGGCTTCCGGGCAACTTCGAATCGTCCCATTGTTGCAGCGCGGATGGGTAGACATGGAGGATGAGGAGGAAATGGAGATTGAACTTTCCGGTGGGGCCAGAGGAGTCATGCCAACTAACACTGTGGCAGACATGGCTGAGTTCATGTTGGGGTGCTTTACAACCGACAAGCGTATTGTCAAAATCATGGAGGACAACCAGTACTGGATCTTTGCTATCCTTGACCCCCGGTATAAAAACAACATCTCGTCTTTTATTCCGGTAGAGGGGAGGGCCAATCGCATCAATGCTTGCCACAGGCAATTGGTGCAGAATATGATGGAGATGTTTCCAGCATGTGACGTTGGCGGCAGGGAGGGCAGTTCCTCCAGTAGGCAACCAAGTTCTCACCGGTCCACACAAACGAGGGGCACACTGTCTAAGGTCTGGGACACCTTGATGGCACCCCCTCGCCAAAGTGCCGCCACGGAGGGTCCTAGTGTCACCAGGCGTGAGAAGTATAGGCGCATGTTGCGGGAATACCTTTCCGACCACAGCCCTGTCCTCTCCGACCCCTCTGCGCCCTACACGTATTGGGTGTCGAAGTTGGACCTGTGGCTTGAACTTGCCCTATATGCCTTGGAGGTGCTGTCCTGTCCTGCCGCCAGCGTCCTATCTGAGAGGGTGTTCAGTGCAGCCGGTGGCATCATCACTGACAAGCGCACCCGTCTGTCAGCTGAGAGTGCCGACCGGCTCACTTTGATAAAAATGAACCACCACTGGGTAGAGCCGTCATTTTTGTGCCCACCTGTGTAAAGCACCCCAACATGAAACTCCATGTCTGTACTCAACCTCTCCAATTCCTCCGCATCCTCATACTCATCCACCATAAGCGTTGCACAATTCTGCTAATACTAGGCTCCCTCCACCCTGATTTCCCCCAACTCTGCTGGTTAGAGGCTCCCTCCACCCTGATTTCCACCAACTCTGCTGGTTAGAGGCTCCCTCCACCATGAATTTGCCCAAACTGGGCTGTTTAGAGGCTCCCTCCACCATGAATTGGTCCAAACTGGGTTTTTTAGAGGCTCCCTCCACCATTAATTGGTCCAAACTGGGCTGGTTAGAGGCTCCCTCCACCATGAATTGGTCCAAACTGGGCTGGTTAGAGGCTCCCTCCACCATGAATTTGCCCAAACTGGGCTGTTTAGAGGCTCCCTCCACCATGAATTTGCCCAAACTGGGCTGTTTAGAGGCTCCCTCCACCATGAATTGGTCCAAACTGGGCTGGTTAGAGGCTCCCTCCACCATTAATTGGTCCAAACTGGGCTGGTTAGAGGCTCCCTCCACCATGAATTGGTCCAAACTGGGCTGGTTAGAGGCTCCCTCCACCATGAATTGGTCCAAACTGGGTTTTTTAGAGGCTCCCTCCACCATGAATTGGTCCAAACTTGGCTGTTTAGAGGCTCCCTCCACCATGAATTGGTCCAAACTGTGCTGGTTAGAGGCTCCCTCCACCATGAATTTGCCCAAACTGGGCTGTTTAGAGGCTCCCTCCACCATGAATTTGCCCAAACTGGGCTGTTTAGAGGCTCCCTCCACCATGAATTGGTCCAAACTGGGTTTTTTAGAGGCTCCCTCCACCATGAATTGGTCCAAACTGGGCTGGTTAGAGGCTCCCTCCACCATTAATTGGTCCAAACTGGGGTGGTTAGAGGCTCCCTCCACCATTAATTGGTCCAAACTGGGCTGGTTAGAGGCTCCCTCCACCATTAACTGGTCCAAACTGGGCTGGTTAGAGGCTCCCTCCACCATTAATTGGTCCAAACTGGGCTGGTTAGAGGCTCCCTCCACCATGAATTGGTCCAAACTGGGTTTTTTAGAGGCTCCCTCCACCATGAATTGGTCCAAACTGGGCTGGTTAGAGGCTCCCTCCACCATTAATTGGTCCAAACTGGGGTGGTTAGAGGCTCCCTCCACCATTAATTGGTCCAAACTGGGCTGGTTAGAGGCTCCCTCCACCATTAATTGGTCCAAACTGGGCTGGTTAGAGGCTCCCTCCACCATGAATTGGTCCAAACTGGGCTGGTTAGAGGCTCCCTCCACCATGAATTTGCCCAAACTGGGCTGTTTAGAGGCTCCCTCCACCATGAATTTGCCCAAACTGGGCTGTTTAGAGGCTCCCTCCACCATGAATTGGTCCAAACTGGGTTTTTTAGAGGCTCCCTCCACCATGAATTGGTCCAAACTGGGCTGGTTAGAGGCTCCCTCCACCATTAATTGGTCCAAACTGGGCTGGTTAGAGGCTCCCTCCACCATTAATTGGTCCAAACTGGGCTGGTTAGAGGCTCCCTCCACCATTAATTGGTCCAAACTGGGCTGGTTAGAGGCTCCCTCCACCATGAATTGGTCCAAACTGGGTTTTTTAGAGGCTCCCTCCACCATGAATTGGTCCAAACTTGGCTGTTTAGAGGCTCCCTCCACCATGAATTGGTCCAAACTGGGCTGGTTAGAGGCTCCCTCCACCATTAATTGGTCCAAACTGGGCTGGTTAGAGGCTCCCTCCACCATGAATTTGCCCAAACTGGGCTGTTTAGAGGCTCCCTCCACCATGAATTTGCCCAAACTGGGCTGTTTAGAGGCTCCCTCCACCATGAATTGGTCCAAACTGGGTTTTTTAGAGGCTCCCTCCACCATGAATTGGTCCAAACTGGGCTGGTTAGAGGCTCCCTCCACCATTAATTGGTCCAAACTGGGGTGGTTAGAGGCTCCCTCCACCATTAATTGGTCCAAACTGGGCTGGTTAGAGGCTCCCTCCACCATTAATTGGTCCAAACTGGGCTGGTTAGAGGCTCCCTCCACCATTAATTGGTCCAAACTGGGCTGTTTAGAGGCTCCCTCCACCATTAATTGGTCCAAACTGGGCTGTTTAGAGGCTCCCTCCACCATGAATTGGTCCAAACTGGGTTTTTTAGAGGCTCCCTCCACCATGAATTTGCCCAAACTGGGCTGGTTAGAGGCTCCCTCCACCATGAATTGGTCCAAGCTGGGTTTTTTAGAGGCTCCCTCCACCATGAATTTGCCCAAACTGGGCTGGTTAGAGGCTCCCTCCACCATGAATTGGTCCATGCTGGGTTTTTTAGAGGCTCCCTCCACCATGAATTTGCCCACTGGGCTGGTTAGAGGCTCCCTCCACCATGAATTGGTCCAAACTGGGCTGGTTAGAGGCTCCCTCCACCATGAATTTGCCCAAACTGGGCTGTTTAGAGGCTCCCTCCACCATTAATTGGTCCAAACTGGGCTGGTTAGAGGCTTCCTCCACCATGAATTTGCCCAAACTGGGCTGTTTAGAGGCTCCCTCCACCATGAATTGGTCCAAACTGGGTTTTTTAGAGGCTCCCTCCACCATGAATTTGCCCAAACTGGGCTGTTTAGAGGCTCCCTCCACCATGAATTGGTCCAAACTGGGCTGGTTAGAGGCTCCCTCCACCATGAATTGGTCCAAACTGGGCTGGTTAGAGGCTCCCTCCACCATTAATTGGTCCAAACTGGGCTGGTTAGAGGCTCCCTCCACCATGAATTGGTCCAAACTGGGTTTTTTAGAGGCTCCCTCCACCATGAATTTGCCCAAACTGGGCTGTTTAGAGGCTCCCTCCACCATGAATTGGTCCAAACTGGGCTGGTTAGAGGCTCCCTCCACCATTAATTGGTCCAAACTGGGCTGGTTAGAGGCTCCCTCCACCATGAATTGGTCCAAACTGGGCTGGTTAGAGGCTCCCTCCACCATGAATTTGCCCAAACTGGGCTGTTTAGAGGCTCCCTCCACCATTAATTGGTCCAAACTGGGCTGGTTAGAGGCTCCCTCCACCATGAATTTGCCCAAACTGGGCTGTTTAGAGGCTCCCTCCACCATGAATTGGTCCAAACTGGGTTTTTTAGAGGCTCCCTCCACCATTAATTGGTCCAAACTGGGCTGGTTAGAGGCTCCCTCCACCATGAATTGGTCCAAACTGGGCTGGTTAGAGGCTCCCTCCACCATTAATTGGTCCAAACTGGGCTGTTTAGAGGCTCCCTCCACCATGAATTTGCCCAAACTGGGCTGTTTAGAGGCTCCCTCCACCATGAATTGGTCCAAACTGGGTTTTTTAGAGGCTCCCTCCACCATGAATTGGTCCAAACTGGGCTGGTTAGAGGCTCCCTCCACCATGAATTTGCCCAAACTGGGCTGTTTAGAGGCTCCCTCCACCATGAATTGGTCCAAACTGGGCTGGTTAGAGGCTCCCTCCACCATGAATTTCCCAAAACTTGGCTGTTTAGAGGCTCCCTCCACCATTAATTGGTCCAAACTGGGCTGGTTAGAGGCTCCCTCCACCATGAATTGGTCCAAACTGGGGTTTTTAGAGGCTCCCTCCACCATGAATTGGTCCAAACTGGGGTTTTTAGAGTCTCCCTCCACCATGAATTGGTCCAAACTGGGGTTTTTAGAGTCTCCCTCCACCATGAATTGGTCCAAACTGGGGTTTTTAGAGGCTCCCTCCACCATGAATTTGCCCAAACTCTGCTGGTTAGAGGCTCAATCCACCCTGATTTTCAAAACAAATGTTGGTGCCAACCTCAACTTACTACAAGGGCCAAATTCACTGCTGGTGACAAGCTCTCCTCACTGCAAGTGCCAAATACACATGTTTCAAGGTGTTTTCCTACTGTCAGAGAGGTGGTATTGAGTGTGTAAAGTGTGTAGTTGTTAGGCTGTGATGTTGGGGTAATAGAGGGTCTTTGGTGTGTTAGATGCCCCCAGACATGCTTCCCCTGCTGTCCCAGTGTCATTCCAGAGGTGTTGGCATCATTTCCTGGGGTGTCATAGTGGACTTGGTGACCCTCCAGACACGGATTTGGGTTTCCCCCTTAACGAGTATCTGTTCCCCATAGACTATAATGGGGTTCGAAACCCGTTCGAACACACGAACATTGAGCGGCTGTTCGAATCGAATTTCGAACCTCGAACATTTTAGTGTTCGCTCATCTCTAATTTTAACCTCTGTATTGTAGTCATACAGGAGGGTGACCCAGAACGGAGTGGCTCGGCTGTACCTGTGGAGCCAGAATCTGGTATACTTACCGAATATACTCGAGTATAAGCCGAATTTTTCAGCACAGTTTTTGTTATCCTCCGGATAACCCCTTTAAGATGGATCAGAACCTTTAACCATTTTCATTTTAAGGTCCAATATTTTGTCTTGACTTATTCTATAATACTTTATATCTTTACAGCAGTTGCAACTCTGATTTTCTTCTAAAGTGCTCCTAACCTCAGAGAATTAAAGGGGGTGTCCAGCTATATAAGAAGTTTTCCAAGTGATCTATGTGTAAATTGCTTTAATAATGAAGCTGACTTGATGTCCAGATGTCAGTGCTTGTCCCAGGGTCCTGGAAGCTTCATTGTTGAATCCGTTTTGCCATAGGCAGAGATCTTCCTCCCGCTGTCAGTCTCAGTGACGTGTTAAAGGGGGCTGTTTGTCTTTCACAGGTCAAGGTAGCCCCGTTTTTCAGCAATCACAACAAAGACCGAGGCAGTGAAACCAGACTGACGACCCTTTCGTCACATCACTGACTCAAGAAGGGGTAGAAGGCACTAGGCCTATATCGGAGGAAGTGGAGATCCTAGATCACAGGGCCGGGACTGAAATCTGGACATATGTAAAGTATATTAGTAAGTGTAATGAACTTGGAGCCCATCAAAACCTACTTTTTATATACCCCTTTAAATGATACAATTCTAGATGCCCATGGCCACCACTAGGTGGAGTCTACTGCACAGTAATTTATTATTGAATAAACGGCACGCAGAAAGCTTCAAAGCTCCCCCTAGTGGCCGCCGCAAGAAACCAGAATTTTATTTTGAATATTTATTCATTTCACTGTGACTATATAAGATAAATTGGAGCTCTCTATCAGTAAAGCAGAGCATGGAGTTTATCAGGACAGAATATTTTGGAGATCTATGTAATAGACCTGCGGGCACAATGAGTTGCAGCGCAGTGCGAGTCAAAAAATGTAAACACGTATTTTGGAAATAATTTCTATAACCATAATTTGTTATGCTATGAAGACTCTCCAGATAGTCTGAAGCCTCTGTACCGCAGGCAATTGTAGGAATAGAAGTCGTCCTCTGGTTGTTGCCTCCAGGGCCTGGATTTCTTGGAGTGCGCTTGCTGGCACTGGTTAAGAAACCCTTTCCACCCTAGTAATACAGTGTAGATGGTAATGTGGCAATCTGTAGCGCTTTTGTAAATTTGCTATCTGGAATAAAACACCTTCTCGGGTGCTGTGCATGCTCTGTGGTGTTAACCACTGATAACAGCCGCATCTCTGATGTGCCCGTCGAATGGCAGACGCGACATGTTGGCGGATAATTGTTTTCAATCTCGCTGATAGCTTGCATTAGTCACAAGTGCTGCAAACATTTTGGAGTGTGAGAAGTGAATAGTGTACTGGTCTGTACACACCTTAACTAATGACATTAAGACTCTCGGGCGCCTCTCGCTTAATGAATACATTTTTCTTTTTCAACTAAAACACATTTGGAGTGTTAATGGCTTCCCGGCTGCTCCCAAGAGTCATTAGTGAATATTTCATTGCTGGAGGTGTGCGTCTATGTCATGTATTCATTAACCTAATGCCCTGGAACAGCAAGTCCACCCCTGTATCACAAAACCCCGCCGCGTGCACATAAATAAAAGGCAAATTACAGATGCAGCTTTTTCACAGCATGTGGTATGATGGGTGCAGAGCGTGCTACAACCCCCATCATGTGCTTCAGTACTCCTAATGTTACCCTCCCTTCCTTTTAGTACTGTAGCTAATCTGCTTTGGTTCCTGGTATAACACCGGTTGCAGACGACCGTGCTGCAAAGATTAAATTTAAAGCACAGGCTACACATGGGGGACTTGGAGATGTCCTCATGTGCCGCCTGTGCACGGGCCATGCTTCCATTAAATGAATAGATGGTGCAGCTCGGACTGTTGGCCCACACACTGGACCGTGAAAATCACTGTTGTGCGTACGGGCCCATAGAAAAGAATGGGGTCAGTGTGCTATACGTGAAATATACGGATAACACACTGACCCACACCACGGTCGTCTGCAAGGGGCCTAACACTGACATACTTATGGGGCAGCACAGTGGCTCAGTGGTCAGCCCTGTTGCCTTACAGTGTTTGGCTTCGAATGTGACCAAGGACATCTGCGTGGAGTTTGTATGTTCTCCCCATGTATGCGTGGGTTTCCTGCCACATGCCAAAATCTTACTGATGGGTAAATTGTTTTCCTGTAAACCGACCTTTGTGTTGTGTTGGGGAGCCTGTGCTAATTCCCCTACTCTACAAAGCTCCCCGCTCTTTGAGTCCCTTTATGAGAAAAGCGCATTACAAATGTATTCACACGACATAGCCACGTCTGGGCTGTGTATGTAAGCTGCATGCGTGCGGCACCTGGTGTGTTTTTTTGTTTTTTTTCCTCTCCTCTCCCACAGTCCAAGCTATAAAAGATGTTCTAATTTTTAACAGATCACTGGAGCCACTTGGGTGATGCTCTAGGTTGTGTGAATAGGCTCTTATGCATTTATAATGGATCTGGTATTGGAGACTCACTTCTATCAATATTTCATTGAAAATATTCCTCATCTTTTAATAGGCTTTGCATAAATCTATAGCACACTATGAGGAGTTGCACTATATCTGGCCATTATATGAGGCATATTATAGAATTTTTTAGCAATTCTCCCTCCACGATATATCTGTAGTTTGTATTATTCTCTAAGATGGTGGGTAGAGACTAGCTGGCCAACACTGCACACATTAAATAGAGAAGAATCTGCTTTATAACTTTTGCTTTATCACTAAAACAGGCACAGAACCTTGCAGGACATATATAGAGAAGCAGTGACCACTGCTGGTGTGTATAAAGCACTTTGGTTGTGATAGAAAGCTCTTGTTTATCTCCAGTATCAGACTATGTTTTTCTTTAATCTCCTTGTGATACCCTTCCCCCTCCCCAAAGCAGGGATTTGCAGTGTGAAAGTTAGTTTATGGGAGCAAGAGAGGGAGCAGGAAAAGTGGCATTTTCCTCTAATAAGATATATTACATCATTCCTTCTAATCACCTATACTTCTCATTTATGCAAAGATTGCTGAAGAGTTAGTCACTATATATTGTACTGTGTGTGTGTCATAATATATACAGTATGTGTATATACTGTATATGTGTGTGTGTGTGTATATATATATATATATATATATATATATATATATATATATACATACATACATTTTATATTGAACTTGTAGCTGAATTCCCAGTTTGTGCATAATGTCAAAAATATGTATCCTTGAAAACCATGGACGAAACAACTTGCTGATGTTTCATTGTATATCCCATGTTTTATTGCATTTAGTCCTCCTGTACCTGTATCCTAGCAAAGTTTATTATATCCCCATCATTTACTTCCAGCTTTTGCACAGGCGTTCACCATCTTGTCACTAAGCTGTCCCTACAGAGTTTACTGTTTCACAACTTCTCTTGCCAAGTATTCCAGATGGTACATTTATGATACTGATGTAGCAAAGATTAACTTGACAATTGCATCATGATATTTTATCACAGACAGGGGCAAATATACCATTGGTGCAGCCTGTACATTTGCACAGGGTCCCAGTAGGTCAGGGGGCCCTATCACCTTAATAGCAGACTTCTATTTTCTATTGGATTTCAGGCAAATGCACTTCATGGCTAAGGTTTACTGGTGAATTGTTAAAGAGAACCAAGTATCTATGCTATGAATGATATTGGAAAATAAGGGATCCATAGCAATTCTTGCACAGGAGCTCTGTTGTCTATGGCTTATAGATCACAACAAAAGCCATTAAAATATTAGCGGATGTGCGTATAATAATAATAATAATAATAATAATAATAATTTGTTATTAATAATAACAATCACATGTTTATCACTGTAACTTGCTCTATAAAGTGGTGGTGGCAGCTGAATAGGTTTGGAGGAGGTGTTAGACCGTCTTTAATTCCGGACTGTCCATCTAGTACATTGTAACATACAGCTTTGTACTTTTTGGAAGGTGATGTGTGATTTGGACCCTAATTCACATTATATGTTGTATGATGCACTTAGCTGAAGCATCCAGTAACCGTTTCCCACTACAGTGATTGTTGCATTAACCTCTTGTATTTTGTCTAATGTTCCTGTCTCTAAAACCTTTTACAAATGCAGCTCTTGAGCAGTTCCCGGGCGCAGCGGTTTTGCTTCTGCTTGCACAGCTGCTTCACCTGCGCTCACCCAACATTCAGTTTGAGGTCTGGTTATTTACCCGCAGTGTCTGCTCCTAAACGCTCTGATGGTTGCTGAATGCTTTCATGTTCACCACCCTCTGCTGTATCTCACAGCAATCTGATGTCCACTATATATACAGATTGACTCCCTACACTGTCCTACTGATCATATTAACCTGGCCACGAAGTGCCTATGGGTTTGTATATCACACTTACAGCTGTATATAAAAGCAAACGTCAGGAGTAGAATGGGATATAGCAAAGTGCTCAGTGGCAGTGCCATAGGGTGACACATTTCCTACATGTTGGCTCATCATAGAAGAGGACTGCTAGGCTGTAGCACATTAAAGAGGTTGTCCAATAGATGCTAGGGACGAGATCTGTGGGGAGTTAGGCACACTGTATTGGCTGTGCCAGGGTATTCAGGCGAAAGAGAATCAAGCGGCAATAATGCGGTATTCTTTATTTGCTGACTTGCGATATATAGCAATATAGCACCATCACATTCTATAGCGCTTTACAGAGTTATGTAGCCATTACGTGGTGTATGGAGCCATCTGCTTATGGCTTGGAAAAAAAGCCACATGTTGTCACCTTTGGTTGATAATGGGGTTAATCCTTGGGCTGATCCGCTTGCACATTAGCAGTAGAAAGTCTAGTGTCAGCCTTAGGCTGTTCTTACACGACCGTAATGCATTTGTGGTCCGCAAGTTGCTGATCAGCAACACTAGTTGCTGATCATCAACTTACACTCCGCAATTGTCCGTGAGCTGCCGCACTCGCCCATAGAGTTCTATGGGCGAGTCCGTGCAGTGCCGTGAATTGCGGCCATTGCGGACATGTTGCACCTAATCTAGTGCCTACGCAGCATAGATGTGATAAAGTGGCAAATCTTTGGTGCAAGGCCTTTCTTGTGCCAAATCCCCGTTCTGTGCCTTGTTCACTACACCTTCCATGAATGTGGGCAGAGCCGGACGGGTCTTACTGGCGTTAGTTATGCAGGAGATCTACGTCTAAAGTTCCTGACTGGCATAATCGTATGTCCTGATGAACGGGCATGTACCTCATTTAATAAGTGGCTTGGTAAGTCAGCACACTTTGCACCAGTCGGAGACTTCATTAAGACTGGCAATGCTTTTTAAAAACAACCGTCACACAGCTGTTTTTCAATCTGTGTGAATAGAGCGTTAGGCTTATGATAGGTCCACACTAGTGTCGCATGTCTGTTGTTCTGGTCCGTCAGACCTCTAAAATAGCACTTACCTGCAGAGTCTGTTCATCCCTTTGACGATCATGGGGTTCATCGGATATGCATTGTTTTAAAACTGAAAGTGAAAAAGCTGTGCGTGCAGGACTTTTTTTTTTTTTTTTTCTGCCGAATTGAGGTGGACATTGTAATGGAGACTCTGATCAAATGTGAACATAGCCGTAGCTGACACTTTTTTTTTTTTTTTTTTTTGCACGCAGTCTTTTACATCCAAAACTAGTAAAGGAGTCAAAAAGTAATCGGTCATTTTTGCCCTTGCAGGAGCCACTACAGCATCCATTGATGTCCCAGAAAAATTTCTAGAGTCCTTCCCTTTTGAATTCATTGTTCTTATATGCTTTCCATACAGGACCTGTGTACACTACATGAATGCTATATACCTAGACATAGTGGTACCCGTTATGGTGGGATATGCCTGCCACATCCAGTGCGTGCCAATATAATAGAGCCGATTTTGCATTTTTTGGTTTGGATAGGGTTTGCAGAATCCGAAGTCCCGCTCCTGTTTTTGTAATGCCGGCTATCCTGACATGGGTGATGGGTTGTACACGGTCTATTTAATGGGTATGGAGAAGTTTTGAGGAAGTTTGATACTATTATTGTGCTATTTTGCAGAATCGGGAATTGAACATATTGGATCAAATAAGACCCCTTAAGGTTTACCTGATAAGAGACGAGAAATCATTAAGGCAGACAGGAGTCTTGTACTCCCACAAGGGTAATGAAAGCCGTATCAAAGGCAATGCATTATTCAATACAGCAAAGTTGAAAGAAGAAGGAAGTCTTTCACTTATTAAAGATCATTGAACCTGAGCTATGGCCGTCTTCTTGGATGCAGAGAGTTGACACGTATTGAAGACTTGTTCGGAGCCGCTGTCTTGTACTCATCTCATTTTCCTTTTCTCCAGCAAGACTTGATATTTATGATTCTGCACATTCAAGGTTCGGGCAAAAATTGCTTCAAGCTGTTTTACAATTACTTGCACACAAATAAGTCTTAGCCGGTGGTGGCTGCTTGGTTTCTAGGAGTTACTGTTGCTATGGAGAGGAGTAGGAAACAAGATGGTATTTTAACATTAATTTGGTCCCGTAATTGGTTTTTGTGGCGGCGTCCGTACATTGACCTTTTTCATTTTGAGATTGTTAATGGACATCAGGACCATAGTGCGGGATGAGTGGGAGCGCTCTGCCCCATCTCTATACAGGGATCAACCGTCTGAAGTGGACGTAAGGAGGCGCTCCGCCATTAAATACATGGTTATCTAGGGACTCGCGCTCAAAATTAACTCTTCTTGCTTATGAGAACACCTGCAAGGTACAGATATATATCTATAAAAATAAGAATTTACCATTTCCGAGTCTATTTTCAGACATATATACTTATACTCTTCTTTAAAGTGGATCTGTCACCTCTACTGAAATGTCTATTTTAGGAAATAATTATATTCCCCATAATATAGCAATTCTTCAGAATTATTTTTAGAACTCAGCATTGTGTTAATTCTCCTAGAAAATTGATGAATATATTGATATTTCAATGTTACCAGTAGGGGGTGTCGGCGGACAGTCTCATATTGCCCAATCAGTGTTGACAGTGCCAAAGTATGAAGAACACACCCCTTTAAAGCGGACCCAAACTTCATAACTCTGGGCCCCTGATCAGTTTCACTTTTTTTTTTTTTTTAACTAGCCACCCTTTAGAGGCTTATATGTAAATTAGGAGCCATCCTGGACACAAGAAGACCCGCAAATACTGGTGACGTTCTGTTTCGGAAACTGTGAAACAGAACACCACCGGATTATCAGAAAGTGTTCCTGGGGCGGTCACTTATAGGTCATTTTATACAATTTTTTTAAAAAAAATTTTTAATACACGTAAATTAGAAGTTAGGCGGGGGAAAGGGGTTTAGTATAGGGAAAGAATTAGAGTTTATTCTGGACTTTAAGTTTCCATTGATTTATATGGCTTGATAGTTTTAAAACTACCGTATTTTTGGAAAATTTCAAAAATTAAAATGGTCGGAGTTTTTGGGTGCAGTAGATGCTGGGTGATGGGGAAGGGGAGGGGGTGTTTTGGTTGTCTGTCTGCCCCTTCCCTGAACTCGAGGACTGTTTTTTTTCTTCCCCCACTTGGAATTCAGCCTGGCTGAATATAGGGGATCTGCAGTGCTCCTATTAACCCCTCCGATGGAACAGGAGCAAGCACTGCAGGTACCCTATATTCAGTAGACCGGGCCCTGTCAGACACAGGGATACCTAATGTGTATGTGCCTCACAGTCATTTTCTACTTTTATATGTATTCTAGGGAAAGGAGGGATGTAGAACTTTTTTTTAATCTTTTTTTTTTCAATTTTTTACTATTATATGGGAGATTCTATACATTAATATTGTGGCTGGTCATAGGCCCCCCTCCTTAAAAAAAAAAAATATATATATATATATATATATATATATATATATATATATAATATATTTTTTTTTTTTTTTGCTGAGCAAGTATAAGCCGAGGGGGGCTTTTTCAGCACAAAAACTGGGCTGAAAAATTCGGCTTATACTCGAGTATATACGGGTAAATATGGGGAAAAAAAGTTATTTAATTTGGTAACTTGTCTAATAACCAGGTAATGTTGTTTTCTTTTTTTTTTTTTTTTTAAAACAAATAAAAAAAACAAACGTTCCACTCTCCTACAAATGGTTGTTACTTTATCCATGCAGCTGACAAGGGATATAACATACTGTACAGCATTGTACATTAGTCTGACTTGGAATATATGCGTCATGGTGTTAAAAGCAACTACTTGTACTGATCTTTAGCCTCCCCACCAAGTGAACCAATAAACCTATCAGGAGTGCACCCCTTATACACCTCTTATAACCGTATATAACGTTCCATTGTGACTTGCATTACAGTTTCCAAAAAGTTAAAAAAATAAAATCACTGAGGCAATAGTGTAGAATACTATGTGATTTTGTCCAGCAAAATGATGGGCACCTTAAGGCTAGGGCCACATGTGGTGGTCTGCTTTTGGATAAACACAGGGGGCCTAGTCTAAAGTAGATGAACAACAAGAAAAATAGCACTGGCGGCACCACTGCTCCCAGAATATAGGGGTTATAACCTCAAAACACAGGGCAAGGCAGTGATAATGTGAACAGCATGAATCGCTGACCAGGTGGTGCACACTGAGTATAAAGTCATGAACAAATCAAAAGTTCAAAGGTTGCAAAAGCAGGGCACTCACCACAGCGATTCTTAAAAAAACGCAATTCTTTATTCCATTTCTTTAAAAAGTTGTAAGCACATCACAGGAAGAATGGTAGCATTAGTCAATAAAGCAAAGCAATGGCTGTATCGTGCAAATTGCACTCCTTCAGGCTTGCTACCAGTCTACTAGTCTACTAATCTAAAGTAGACTCATTTGCTGCAGCAGTAATTGACATGTGGGTGGGCTCCAAACACTATCAATTTATGTTTTTACACAGTGTGTGGATTAAATTGGTTGATATACTATTCTACTACTGTAATTTGCAACATATTGCCCTGACCTAAAGAGCTTTTCCAGAACTAAAAACCTAGCATCATGAGAGCTGACTAGGGTCCTGCTGCCCTTAGATCAGCTGACCTTTAGAAGTAGGATAGGATATAAATATTTTAGTCTTGAAAAACCACTTTAATAGAAATTGTATGGGCAAATATATATATATATATATATATATATATATATATATATATATATATATATATGTTGTAGGCACTGCTAGTCTATCATACAATAGATCAGGCAACACTGTGTGCATCAGAGGAACAGAGAGAAGGTTAGTGCTCCAGAGGAGAGCACATAACTTCACATCATAACTGCACACAGTCTCATTTTCAGAGAGGTTAGCATTTTTTTATTTTTTGCTGGGGTGCTTTAAACTTTCGTAGGTCCTTTGTATGTACACTAGATATAAGATATTGTATTTCTTATGATATTTTCTCCATTTTATGATGAGCTTATGTGCTCCTCTTTTGGGCTTTTTCTCAGTTTTTCCCCTCTTTATATGAATCTGATCTTATTTGATTAGAAACTTGCTAAATAAAAAACTAAATAAATAACTGGTGTAATGTGGAAACCATAATGTAACCCTATAATCCCTGATGTGAATACAGTACGCTCAAAGCGGGTAAGGGAATAAACACTGGTGAGCACATTTTTGTTATGATATTTCATGTGTGTCTGGTTTTATTTAATAAAGTAAGGTGTAATGCTGTTACTCTTTCTTTTTTTTCTTACCCATAGGTTTGTATTTGAGTCCTGCAGCCCTTGCCTTACTTGGGAAGCTGTCCGTCAGCGCTGCCTTCAATGTGGTTTACATTTATACGTCTGAACTGTACCCTACAGTAGTGAGGTAGGTTGTGTTTGTTGCGTAATATCTGGAAGCTTTTACTAGTAATGAGTGGAGCTATTATTGTTTTTTCTGTTACGTGTGAACTTTTCACCATGGTTTGTCCTCTGAAGCTTCATGAAAGGGCAAAGCATTTTCTCAATATAATAATTAAATGTGAATTTTATTGTTAAGTCATGCCGGATGGTCTTGGCATATATCGTATATACTCGAGTATAAGCCGACCCGAATATAAGCCGAGGCCTCTAATTTTACCACAAAAAACTGGGAAAACTTATTGACTCGAGTATAAGCCTAGGGGGGAAATGCAGCAGCTACTGGAAAATTTCAAAAATTAAAATGGTCATGGTTAGTAATTCATTGCACTGAAAATACTTAAGGATATAGGGATGAATTGTATTATTAACACTCATTCAGTTCTGGATGAATCCTGCTCAGTATTTGAGCAAAGTGCATTATAGTTCATCCAGAGCAGGATCTATCCAGGGACACTGTCATTGTAGACAACTTTATCTCCGGAACCACAGGGGATAGAGCCATGATCTTTGTCTTGTTTTAAAGCTAAGAATTGTAGCTTTAAAATAAGATCATGTGATCATGTAGGTCACATAAATTTATAGGTATGACTGGTTAAAGCGCCACTGTATATACTTGCAGCTTTCACTTTAACCTGTCTGTTGGAGAACACATGCAGCAGACAGTGGGAATTCTGTGCACTGTCAACTTTCTAGCAGTATATAATGCCACTATGGATTCAAAATCTGCAATAAAAAATGTACTTTCAAGAGAGTTTTTGCAATTTTCATGTGACTGTTAGGGGTTAAAGTGGTGTATTGGTTAAAGGAGTCTAGCTATACCAAACTATCATCTAAACCATGGTTAGTGATGCAGTGAATTTTTTGTGTTAAAGTGCAGTCTTGCTTATGAGAAAATCTGCTTTTAATCCACATGTAAAAGAGCTGTTCAGGACACATGGGGTGCGGCTGTGCCTGCTGGGATACCGGTGTGTGACTGTGGTTGCATGTAAGGATCCAGCAGTCTTTTTAGAGGTGAAAAAGAGGTGCTCCAGTAGATGCAGCAATTCCTTAGGTGCACTGAACAGCTTAAAATGATCCCTAAAACCTAAAAGTGGTGGACTCCCTTCAAAGGAGTTGTCCTGGAATTTTTCAATTCTGGCCCCTCTTTAGAAGAGGCCATTAATATCTGATTAGTGGGAGACTAGGGCTGAGCGATTGTGTTCGGAAAAGATCGGATTCCGATCGTTGACCGAGAAAATTTCACGATCGCGATCGGAATTCCGAACACGATCTATTTAGGCGGGATCGAGGATTATTTCCCCGCTATTTCCCCTTAGCCTTCACACTGAGTATATAGTGTATACTCAGTGTGAAGGCTCTGCTGCGGTTCCATAGGAATGAATGGAAGCAGCCGGCACACAGCCTTAACCCCCTGCGCGCCGGCTGCCTCCATTCATTCTAAAGGGAGACTAAATTAACATGTCTCATAGCTACTTACCTCCAGAGATCGCTGCTCCGCTGTTCTGCTCCACACTGCAATCTTCTTTGCCTCACTGCCCCACCTCCCAGATTAGTGCTTAAAGAGCTAGGAAGGCGGGGCTTGTGGCTTAGGAGAGTGTGGGCAGGTACAGGGCGGGGAGACGTGACGTCTCCCCTCCCAGTACCCGCCCACACTCTCCTAACCTGGGAGGCAGGGAGCAGCGAGGCAAAGAAGACTGCAGCGTGGAGTGACAGCAAGAAGAACACCGGAGTAGCGGAGAAGCCATCTCTGGAGGTAAGTGGACACCAGGGGGGACTAAGTAGCCAGAGGATTAAAAAAAATCCTCTGGCTACTTAGTGATTCACTACACAGCCTGGATTCTAACAATTAAAGCGTTTGTTAGATTCCATGCTGTATAGTGAATAGGATTGCTTTTAAAATCCGATCTCCGATTTAATAAAAAAAAATCCCATTGACTTGCATTGGGATCGGAATTGGGATCGAGATCGGGTTCGAATGAAAAATGATCGGAAATCGGATTTTAAAATCGATCCTGAAAAGTCAAGATCGGCTCAACCCTATGGGAGACTGATAGAATGCGCAGGCACAGATCAGCTTTAGAGGGCTACTGCCAATACCCTGAACTAGCGCCCAGCCATTATACAGGAACTGGAGCCCACTGCTTCCGGCTCTATGTTGTATATAGCACGTGTGTTGCACCCTCTACTAATCAGATGTGTATGGCCTATCCTAAGGACAACTCATACATTAAAGATTCCTGGACAACCCCTTTTAAGGTCCAGAGATTTACATGGATCATTCTGAAAGTTTCTTGCTATCTGGAACCACAAGTAGCTTAGAAGTAGCCTTGTACATGTAACTTGCTAGAGCTGAGCTGTAGATACTATTTCCAGCTAGCCCATTGTCGTATATTCTTCTTTTATCCAGCATTGCTCAGATTCACGTGTTTTGTTTAAAAGTGGATCAGGAACTGTAAGAAGCTGATCAGGAGCCAAGATCAATGTCTGTGCAGCCTGGCTTTGATAGTCCAATGTTATCCTGAGCAGGAGTCCAGTGCCTTCTGCTAATACAATATGGATTCAGATTTTCCTCATATATGACCCAATGTGTAAAGTAGAGGTTTATAGGCAGGAAATGATATAAAGTAACCATTTCTCACCCATTATATTCCCCACCGATCCTGCAGTGATGGTCACATACATCATTCCTTTGACCATTGTCCGCATTATGTGCGATATATGCAAGAGTCACAGATGATGCTGTGATTGACTGTACTGGTCAAATGATTCACGTACATGATGTCTGCTCATATAATGGCTGTTTTATATGTTAGACCATTTCATGTTCATTAATTTGCTACAAATTTTCCTCTCCTCTTTCGTCTCCTCTTTCTATAAAATATTTCCAAGTTACAACAGAAAAACAAGTGTGCGCCAGATTTGTCACCCTGTACACTATGCTTGGAGCGGGACTTTTAGCATTATAGTTATATTATATACTAGTCTCTGCCCGTGACTTCTTCTTTGTGTTGTTGGCATTGATGATCTGCCTGCTCCAGGGTTTCGGCAGCTGTCATGCTGGCCTGGCGCTGAACTCATTCCTGGCGCTGTGCCCTTGATTCTTCTGGCATTTCAGCAGCTTGCTGGGAAGCCATATAATGAGCATGTTGTTGGCGTTGATAATCCGCCTGCTTCGGCGTTTCGGATTGTTCTGGCATCTCAGCAGCTTGCTGGGAAGCCATATAATGAGCATGTTGTTGGCGTTGATAATCCGCCTGCTCCGGCGTTTCGGCAGCTGTCAAGCTGGCCAGCCGCTAAACTCGTTCCTTGTGCTGTGCCCGTGATTGTTCCAGCATCTCAGCAGCTCGCTGGGACGCCATATAATGAGCATGTTGTTGGCACAGATGATCCCTGTCAGCTCCGCTTGAGGAGAACTCTATGACTATGGTAGCAAACTGCCAATTTGGATTAAAGTTTTTCTCCCATCCAGTGTGTCAGCATGTTGCCTGGAGCTGATCAGATAATATGCAAATGCATGTACACAATGGACTGAGGGTTAGCTGAGTGTTTACATAGAAAGGTAAAAGCCGTGGCTTTCTCAGAAGCTGAGATAAGAGCAGTGTAATATAGTATGTGAACATACATTCATAACAGTCGTGAAGCTGTCATTTACCGGGAAAAAAAGTAGCCTATGTTTTAATCGAGGTTACAAACTATATGTGCCAAATTTCATTCAAATCCGTTCAGCCTTTTTTGCGTGATCGAGGAACGAACATCCAAACACACAAGCATCCAAACTTTCCCATTTATAATATTAGTAGGATGATGGTAGAACTCCCTGCCCCTCTGGTACATACTGTACTGTAATCACTATGGGACAGTAAGTAGCTGAGATGTAGGGATTCCATCATAGATGTCTACAATACTAGTCCATCTCCAAGCAGTGTACTGGCTGGTGAATCCGGCATAGAGATGGATTGAATCTCATGTCCAAGACTGGGTTAGTGTGAAACCAGCCTAAATGTGTATAATGCAGACTATAGAGCACTTATATTACAAGGTATCCTAAGGTACATCCAAGGATGAATCCAGGGGCCAAACAAAATAAGCTGGTAACCCTCCCCCTCCCCGCACTATTTAAGCTGACCCACCACAGTGGATAAATATAGCAATCAAATGCACACCATGAAAATATATACACGTTATTGTCTATGGGCTGTATGTGAGATCGGTATTGCAGTTCAACTCCAAAGTGGCAGGTTTTGAAAAAAAAAAAAACAACAAAAGATCAACTTTTTGTAACTTCAGACCCCACCTTTACATTGAATGCCTGTGAAATGTAAAATCTCCTGTGATGCCTGGATACTTGGCAGTCCTGGCAGTGACTCGGATGAACACGCTGTACATTGTGTAAGATATGTGCAGAGGGCAGAAGTTTTGATGTCGGTGATGGCTACAAAAGAAACAATCAAAGTCTTCTTAGTACATTCCTGGGGCAGAACTACAGGTAAAACCATATGAATGCTTTGTGTGAACTCCTTTCCAATTCTGCCCGCACCTTTCTCTATTATACGCCATTTTTTATGTGGGTTGAAGCAGAACGTGCTGTCAGAGTTTACTTAAACAATATATTTTGCAGCGGCTCTTCCGTAAAAACATCCTTTTCCCATTTCTTCTTGGTCTGTATACGATTTGTAATAAATAGAAGTGATGAAATAGCCTTATGTTTAGCGAACACGTCTTTGCTGTAAATCTCTTGTTTTTCCCTCTTTAGTGATAGCTCGGTAAATTACTTATCATGGCGTATTTTCTTTTTTTTTCTTTTTGCTGTTTACTATTGAGCTGCCATGAGTTTAATCCCAGGCTTATTCTTTACCGACTATAAAGCGTAACATAAAAGAATATTGTAAAAGCAAATAAATAATGAAACAAAGTATTTCTGTTTGTGCCGCTCCATCACGTACATAATGGAGTATTGAGTACAGACACAGTGCCAGTCATAAGCTCTTTGTAAGTCTCTGGATATGGCATAAATTGTTATTGACTTGAATCACAATTAACATTGAAATGGGGCGTCATCTGCGGCAAGAACGATGAGCAGTCGCGGGAGCCGAGAGTCAGCAGTTTTAGAATTCATTGCTCCAACACAACATGCTACTTGGAGAGAACCCTGATGTCTCCGTAATTTATGTCGGAGCAATTAGAAAGTGGTATACGCGCTAATTTAGAGCGATATTTCTCTTCATCAGGCAGTACGCTCAGGCCGTCTGATATCATAGATATTTTCGTGTAGACAAATCACCCTTTAGTGTTTTTCTTATTCTCTAGTGAAGGACTGAACACCGTCTTTAATGGCAAGGAATAGGAGTGATCCACCGGCCCGATTATATCCGTTATGACCTTTATTGCTTTTTGAGGCTTTACATTTATTTTAATTGGCAATTAATTTTCTCAACTTTTCTCCTTGTGTAAAAAAAGTTAGAAAGAGGAGGACAAAGTATATCCGTGTATTAGTATTACCGGCAAGTCGAAATCTGTCGTTAAACCAAGTATAGCTTTTCTCAAATTTGTTTGTGTTAAGTACATTATTTTGTGTCACAGATGTGGATACAAAGTGAAGTAGTAAGAAGGATCGGCCTTATATTTTGATACTTTTTGATCTTTTCCTGACTTGAAGAGATCCTGTGAGTAGGACTGGAAAGTCCAGTGACGTACATCATCCAATAGGCGCTGTCACCCTGAGCATGTTGGTGTTTTGTTTATCCAAATCCGATCAGCCTTTCCAAAGATATAAGCCTTTTTAGTGTTAATGGGGACCTTTCACGTCTTCGGTCACATGCGGTTTTATATTCCGCTAGAAAGTCAACAGTGCACTGAATTCAGCACACCGTCAGTTTTCCCGTTATGTGCCCGAGGTCAAGAGATATCGGTGCATTTAGCAATAGCTCTTCACTGTCAGAAAAGGCGTTCCTGACTGTCTAACTGGGACGCCCCTCCTGACAGTCTGTCCATAGCGTCATGGCTGGGCAGTAAGGAATACCCCCTCACAGTACAGTGCTACGGACAGACTGGCAGGAGGGGCATATGCCCAAGGACATAAAAGGTATTCTTTAATGCAAATTCGGGTCAACTAGCCATGTGGGCGGTAACACAGCATGACCTACATCACAGATACCCTGGCCTGAAAAACAGTGTTAACGCCCACTTGGTTAGTATACTATTATACTAGTACACTAAAAGGGCTTTTATCTTTGGAATGGCTTTACAGATTTGGATAAATGAATCACCACTGGATACGGTCACTGGGCTTTTCAGACTGGGGCTATGTCCTCTTTAAAGGGGCTTTTGCGGAATATAACACTATTGACCCTAGGTTAGGTTGGAAGAGTTTCAGGTCTGTGACGTCACATCCAGTTATGTGTCTGTTGACAGCTCAGTTCCATGCAAAGGAATAGGACTGGATTGCAACACCAAGAACAGCCACTATATAATGTATTCTCCTGTTTATGCTTTACAGTGAAGGGGCCGCAGTACTTGTCTGAACGTTGCCTCTTCAAATAGTTGATCAATGGTGATGTAGAGTGTCAGCCCCCCCTCTCTGGTATTGAAGACCTACCCTAATCAGTGCCATAGTTCTAGAAAATCTCTTTAAAGGGAACCTGTCACATGGAAGATGCTGGAAGATACTGTTCAGTCTGCAGGCGGTATGTTATAGAGCAGGAAGAGATGAGCTGACTGATGTGTAGCTTTGTCTAAAAAGTGTCAGTATAGGAGCCACGCGGTGGCTCAGTGGTTAGCACTGCAGCCTTGCAGCGCTGGGGTCCTGGTGTTCAAATCCCGCCAAGGGGGAAAAAACCATCTGCAAGGAGTTTGTATGTTCTCCCCATGTTTGCGTGGATTTCCATCCCATACTCCAAAAAGACATACTGATAGGGAAAAATCTACATTAAAAAAAAAAAAAAAAAAAAAAAGTTTCAGTATAACCTTTAATTTATTCATTGGAGACTTTGCTCTTTCTATGCTAAGAAATCCAGGAGGCGGGGCTATCAGTGATTGATAGCTATGTCTGTATACAGTGCCATGGGGGCTGTTAATCACTGATGGAACCGCCCATATGACAGATTATACAGAACGGCCCCTCCAGCTCTGTAACATGCTGCAGAGACATTGGACTCAGTTTTCAAGTGAGACAAGAAAAAAAAAGTATAGATTCCTCTCTTAAGCATCATTTTCTAGTTTCTATAGAAATGGGCTATATGAAAAGTAGAGTCATTTTACAGCGTCCTTTATCGTTACAGAAAGTTTTATGGCCCTGAGCAACATTTTATATTTCTGCTGATGGCGACAACAAACACTCAGCAACTCTATCAGCAGATGAACACCTACATTTCTTATCTAGGATCCTAGAATATACCACGATATGCTGCACTACCACTGGAGAGAGGATTTTGTCTCCTATATCAGATTTCTATACAGTGGGTGGTTCTAGACTACTTTGGCCAGAACAATCAAGAGTAAGACTGGGTTCACATTTGCGTCCTAGTCTCCATTTGGAGACTCTGTTACAGTAACCTGAGTTCATTCCGTTGCAAAATGGCCACCTCCCCTCCTTTCCGAGATGACCCTCTTGGTATTGTGCATGAAACCTAAGCTACTGAACAAGCAGGGGGTGCAATAGTCTGCAGCAATGTGAATATAACTTCTGAGCTTCAGCTTTAGTACAAGATAATTAAAAGAAAGAACTTGAAAGCTTACCGTAAGCTCTGTAGCCAGGCGAAAATGGAATAAAAATTTGCTTAATTCACAGTGTGAACTTTTTAGAGCAGACAGGGGGCCTTTTATTTCTGGGAAACGTGCTTTCCTTTGAGAAGTTTTACAGAAAAACCTGAGAAAGGCCTGATTGCTTGAAGGAGAAGGGTAAACCATCCAGGGTATACATTGCCAGTGGTAAAAGCCTTGTCAAACTGTAAAAGAACACTTAATATAGATGAGGCTTATGCCTTGTTCACATTAGTGTCAGCTCTCCATGGTTCTGCTCCGTCAGAGGACCAGAACAATGGACAGGTGGAACGCTAGCGGTTACATACAGAGCCCCACAGACCCCATTGGCTAAAATAAGAGGGGTTGGGTGTCCATTGTTTTTAATGTAAAAGCTGCAGAATAAAAATCAATGCGTGCAGGAATTTTTTATCCACCCATTTCAGGTGGACATTGTGTCGGAGTCCTTCCTATCGAGACTCCTGACGTAATGAGGGATGTAGCCACAAGTAAACAAATTGGTTTTCTCTGGGTACTTCGGTTGTGAGTTGTATATGGGACAGGGTGGACAGTATATGTAAAGCGCTGCAGAATATGTTGGCGCTATACAAGTAAGCAAAATGAATAAGGAATGTATTTGCCCTCCTTCAGTTTGCAGCTCTTTCTGTGTGATCCAAATGCAAACAGTAAGGCTAAGGCAACACATTGCAGAAATGCAGATTTTTTTTGTTGCAGATTTTGTTGCCTTTGAGCCAAAGCCAAGAATGGCTACAAATAGAATGTGAAATATAGAGGAAGTGCTAATACTTTTACCTTGTGTTTAATCCATTCCTGACTTTGGCCGCAACAAAATGTGCAACAAAAAAAGCTGTGTTTCCGCAACATGGGGCCTCAACTTTAACATAGAGGGTTAACCTGCAGATAGATTGATTTAGACCTTAACCCAGGGGTCAGTAACCTTCGGCACTCCAGATGCTGTGAAACTACAACTCCCAACATGCTCCATTCACTTCCATGGGAGTTATAACTAGAGATCAGCCGATCCGAACAGCACGCATGCATTGAAATGAATGGATGCACCTGGTACTTCCGCTTTGACGCCGGCCGGCCGCTTAACCCCCCGCGTGCCGGCTACGTCCATTCATTTCAATGCGTGCGTGCTGTTCGGATCGGCTGATCCGAACAGTACTCGCTCATCTCTAGTTATAACAACAGCAGGGCAAGTATGCATGCTGGGAGTTGTAGTTTTACAACCGCTGGAGTGCCGAAGGTTGCCTACCCCTGCCTTAACCTATCAGTGTTTTCCCTTTGTGACTTGGGGCCTCCGTTGCTGCAGTCTGCTTCAGGTGACCCTAAGCTGTCTATCTGCAGGGCTGGTTTGATATGCTAGGTTCTGCTGACAGACTCCCTACTGCCCTACTATAGTGCGGTGGAGAATGATAGATATGACTGATCTCTTGGTTCTTAGAATGTTACTTTATATTCTTTTCAGTTTTAATTGTAATACGAGACAAATTAGGAAAATGAGGAAGTGAAAGAAGGGCTTCCTGGGATTCTGTATAAAAAATGTTGCCATTCTCTTTGTGTAATTTTTCTATTTTCAGTAAATTTTTAATCTGCCAGTTAGGGATGTTGTGTTTAGTTAGAGACTGAACAGACTTGCATGAAACCTGTTTATGGCCTGAATTTCATACATTAGAGCAAGGTCCTCAAACAAGAACCATGTAATGTGAGAATGTAGCCAGTTATTTTTAGTCCTGCCTATCCGATTGTTAAAATTGGGTATTCCAGCTCGAACAAGTTAGCCCCCACCGAATTTGAGAACCAGGGTGTTTTGCACCCCAGTTCTGAGCAGGGGTCCTCAAACTATGGCCCGTGGGCCACATGCAGCCCGTTGAGGACAATTTTCTGGTCCGCCGGGTAGGGGCGCGCAGTCACCCGGATCGCTCACTAACTGGGAATGCGGTACAGGATTCCCCATTAGTGAGTGATCCCTGGTTTCAGTAGTATGTGCAAATGCACGTACAACTGAAAGATGTCAGTGTAGGCCGCAGTCCGCACGACCATGGACTACAGAGTGTGACCTCTGCCCCAAGGCAGGTGCAATGACAGCTCCTGCAGTCAGAAGAAGGACGACGCCCGGAGGTTCTTCATGGGTAAGTATAATACTGTGGAGGGGAGAGGTGCATACTGAAGAGCATATAATACTGTGTGGAGGGGGCTTACTGCGGAGCATATAATACAGTGTAGAGGGCTGTACTGAGGAGCAGATAATACTGTGGGGGGAGCTACTGTGCACCGTATAATCTTAAATTTTTTTAAACTATATTTCGGCCCTCCAATGGTCTGAGGGACAGTAAACTGGCCCCCTTTTTAAAAAATATGAGGACGCCTGGTATCAAGCCTAACGAGCATATCAGGTCCTGAAACTAAAGGCACAGATTGCTCAGGAATGGCGTGAGTTACAGAAAAAATTCTAGCTGTGCAAGAATCAATATGAAATAATGCAAAAAGCTCAACATGGTGAAAGTGGGAAAAAATGTCCTTTCTAAACTCAAAATGAGCAGAGGTTTAGATAATTAAAATAAAATTCTACTCAATCTTTGGCCACAAATATATCAAACTGCTCCGCCAATTTTGCTCTTTAATATTCAGCCTCTAAATTGGACTGTATGTTCAGTGTGATGGGTTCCCTTTTAAGTGGCTAACAAGCAAGTTTCATATTCAATTTGGGATAGTTTGCATTTCTATTTTGCGCCTATGGAACCTTAGATTGTGCATTTAAATAAAGTGTGAACCATCAAAAGTCTTGGTATTCTAGTATGGCGATTCCATATTCGCAGAGATTAGTCCTTATGAGACGTTCTCACGTAATTATCTAATTTATTGTAGGAGTTAGATTGGGAGCCACTGTAAGTCGCCCTCTTACATCTTCACCTAATTTATTGATGAAGTTGGATTGCTTTGATGCTGTCTGGTTCCAGAATTAATGAGGGTAAATGGCCTTCTAGCGAAAGGTTTGAAGCTACTGAAGATGAATTTTAATTTATACGGGAAGAGCACAAAGGTATAGCGCCTATGAGTTTTGAAGAAAAGTTCTCACTTATGTATATGTATGCGGATTCCTCCCCTTTTACTAAAGACCTGAGAAGATGACCTGCTCAGTAGTCATCTCAGTGTGAAGCCCTTCCCTCCAGCAACCAATTATCCTTAAATACCCCACTTGGGATAAGTTACACCTGCGTTTCATCTCTAGCAAACTGTCACTTTTTTTTTTTTTTTCGGTTTCCGCGCCGTAACCTGAATCTCGTCAGAATTCCTACTTAGAACATTCAGTGACTTTATATAATGTTGCTTTTAGTTTTATCAAAGCGGTTGTCAGAAAAATCACGCTGCTTCTTTACAGAAAGCGGAAAGTCTATAATTAAAGTTGTTCAAATTAAATTGTCCAATATTACCTGTTTATAATAATTTGGTGTCTGAACGGAGCTGTAGAAAACATCCAGGTTTACGTACAGCGTCGAAGGTAGAATATTCTATAGTTGGCGCGCTCCGTTTATTCAGTATGTAATTATGCAGGACTTTGACTTATTACAATTTGCATATTGTTTCAATAACACCTTTTCACGGGCAGCAATACTGCACTTTATAACGCTGAAACACCATGTTGCGGAAATGCAGCAGAGAAAAACTTAGCTTTTTACAGTACCAGCAAAGTGAATAAAAGTCTGGCTAATCCCATCCACACATTGCAGAAAAAAAATACCACGGAAAGCTACGTTTTTGAAAAATGTAACATGTCCATTATACCTGCGGAAACACTCGCACTTTTCCCTGACCCGGCGGTCAGTTTTCAAACCTATTCACTTGAATGGGTTTGCAAAGGTAACCGCCTGTGTGCATTCTTCTGCCTATCCGCTGGGAAAACAGTTATTCTTTAACTGGACACAAAGTCCTGCATGTCTGACTGTGTCTGGCCAAAAAAACGGTTTCCCAGCGGACAGGCAGAAAGCGCACATGGGCAGTCACACAGTAAACCCATTCAAGTGAAGATGGAAACCGGATGGATCGCACAAACTGGACACCGGGCCCAGGTGTGAAAGCACCCTGCAGAGAAAAAAAAGCAATGAAAAACTGCAGAAAAAAAGTGATGCGTTTCAGCTCCGTTTTTTAGTTGCGTTCCACAACGTGGCGCCTTAGACTTAGGGTTTGTTCACATGGTGTAAAATTAAGAGGACTTTGAGGTGTACATCTTCTAAACCAACTCCTCAACTTCTGCGGAGCATCAGCATAAAAGGGGAATAATCAGGAGGAATCTCGCGCCGTGGACCTCACTGCTGAATCACCTGCAGAATCCGTGGCCAGAATTTTTTCAGTGTTCTGCTGCAATTGGCAGCAGAATCAGGACAGAAACTGCCTCTAATTCCAACCCAAAATCGGACGCAAATTCTGCCGTGTCAAATCAAATATAGGACACCGCAAGATGACGCTGGGTTCACACTAGCGCCCGGACTCCGTTTTCAAATTTCCGTTTTCTGCATGTAGAAGACTGAAAGCTGTCAGATCGGGTCTGGCTGTGAGCGCCGGTGAGCGTTTTATGCTCTCCACCGCGAAACTGTTTTTTTAAAATTGGACACAGAGTACTGCATGTCCGATTTAAGAAAAAACTGTTTCGCGGTGGAGAGCATAAAACGCTCACCGGCGCTCACGGCCAGACATCTTTCAAACCCATTCAAATGAATGGGTATGAAAGAGTCCTGCAGGTTTCTGTCTCCTGCTCAGTTTTGTGCAGGAAACGGAAACCTGCAGAACGGAGACCAGGCGCAGATGTGAACGAGCCCTTGGGCATGATTCAAGGTTAAACCGCATGAGAGGAAATGTCCCAAATAGGGACTAAGGTTAAATTCTGCCATGTGAACAAACCCCTACAAGTTCCTAAACAATAAAATTCCTTCTTGGAAGTTGGTCAAGCGGGATGGCGTCCAATACAAAGATAAAGGTCAGTTATCTATAGGTACAATACCTGTGCCAGTCATCAGTCCTGGGGTAAAAGGTCTCCTGTGCATGTCAATTTAGTGTATTTTCTTGTGTAAATTTTGGGAAGTGTATTTGGTTAATATGCAGTCATAGGGTTGTGTGAGGCAGAGGAGGACACTGGGAGGGATAAAGCTAGTTCAAGAAGTTGTAAGTAATGAGGATGTCCGTAATTCCTTAGCCATATGTAAAATATGGGTTCAATCAGGAGGACTTACGGAATAGAAAAATCAATGGAGATTTACTTAAATATTTATAAAGGTAGATACAGAACATGTACCGAGTAGATATATCAGCTGTCAATACGCGGGCGTCCATCTTGAAGGTGTGATGTTAGAGGTCATGGACTCCTCTCCAAGCTTCTCTGTGTGTTGTCAGTCACTGCTAGCAATACTGTAGATGTGTCTGGTTATTATATATGGATCACTTCCAATATAGCTTTTACATACCCATATGTATAGCATACATCAGCAGTGTGTATACAGTGTGTTAACTCTTTATGTCCTATATGATGTTGTAACTCATGATATGTAATAGAAGCTGCACTACAACTGGTGTATTTTATAAGGGCATATAAACGTCATGTCATATATGGCTTGGGCAACATGAAGGCCCAGGGACTCTCCAGGAAAAGTAAAAAAAACAAAAACAAAAAAAAACCCTGCCCTCAAAAACACAAAAGTTCAAATCACCCCCCCTTTCCCTAGATCAGATATAAATGTAAATAACCAAAAGTAAATCTAAACACATTAGGTGTCTTCGTGCTCCAAAATGCCCAAACTATTAAAATATTTATTCTACACGCTGAACAGCGTAGCGGCGAAAAAATCAAAATGGCCAAATGGTGTTTTTGTTTTGGTTTTTTTCAACACTTTGCCTTCTATAAAAAAAAAATTAAGAAAAGTGATCAAACCATCGGATCTTTCCCCAAATGGTTTCAATAAAAATGTCATCTAGTCCCGCATAAAAAGACTCCTTACCCAGCTCCATACATGTAAATATGAAAAAGTTACAGATGTCACAATATGGCGACACAAATATTTTTTTTCTAGGTTTTAATTTTTTTAAAAGGTATCAAAACATTCTAAATACTGTATAAATTTGGTATTGCCGTGTTCGTACTGACCCACAGAATACAGGTACCACGTCATTTTTACCACACAGTGAACACCGTAAAAATTAAACCCATATGAAAATGGCGCCAGTGCCTTTTTTTCTCCAATTGCACCTCACCAGTTTCCCAGTACATGGCACAGCATATTGAATGGATCCATTACAAAGTACAACTGGTTTCGCAAACAATACGCCATCATGTGACTCTAGGAAGTGAAAAAGCGTGGGCTTTTGAAATGTGGGGCGGGAAAAACAAAAAATGGCCCGGTCCTTTAATGGGTTAATATTAATTAACATTGCGAGCCCCCAGTGGGCACAGGAACTAATGCAAGGAATGATGGTCTCTGGACAGCACCGCCGGATATTTTGGTGTTTTAGAAGGGGATTAAAATAAATGGACATAATGTAAGGTGCGGGACAAGTTGTGCCTACAGGCGGAGATGTAAATCAGGGCTGACAGTGATGTAGAGTGCACTCATTGATCTTTACTTGGAAGATTGCTCACACACGGGCTGACAGTGATCTCCTCTTGATAGGGTTTCTTAATGCACCTCGTACACATCTGATCATATATTGCTTTGTAGTATCATGGAGAAATTTCAGGCTGTGAGTCGCCCAGTTCATTGTGTTATATCAGCATGTATTCTTCTGAGTAAAATGATAAGAATTACCCAAATAAGACTTCAATAAAACACGGGCCAAGTTATTCTGCATCTTTGCTTTTCGGAATATTAATGATAATTTTACTGCTCATGGTTTAATGATGTAGTGAAATGTTAGCAGTATAAGGCTTTTAGGAATGGCAAATAGGCAGGACAGGTCTTGTGTGGCTTAAGGTTGTCTCATTGATAAAAAATATTGTACGTCGGCTACCTCTGGCGCTTCTGGAGCGGTGCGTACGCTGCTTGACCACCTTTCCTTTTAGAATAGGGGCAAAAACCCCTTTAAAGTGAACCTGTCACTTAGAAAATGCAGTTCAATGTATAGACAGCATGCTATAGAGCAGGAGGAGCTGAGTGATCTATAGGTTAGTGCAGGGGCCCTCAAACGGCCCTCAAACTGCTAGGACCGCCTCCTGGACTCCTTGGCATAGAAACAGCAGAGATTTCAATGATTAAATAACAGGGTATACGGAATCTTTTCCGACAAATATATATCTCTATCTCAATTGGCTCCGCTCCTCCTGCTCTATAACATACTGTACTGTTTAGTGTGACGTTTTCCCTTAAAGTACTTGTTTATTCTTAGTTTAGGAGTCCAGTGGGCGGTCCTATTTAGTGCTTAATTATCTGTATATGCACTTGTAAAACAAGTGTACGGCTATAATTTACGGATCCTTCTTTTCTCTAATATCTCCATTGGTGATAAGTTGGGAGGTCCTCATGTGCATTGTATAGCCAGCTGGTCTTAATGAAATTTACTGGTGTCATTGGACATTCTACATTAACATCAAAGATCTCAGTCACCAGTGGAAGAAGGACTGAACTTGGTGATGTCTCATGGCCATTTTGTTTTGATTGATGGGTTACTTACCGAAGATCTCAGTTTTTCCAAAAGAACCGATCGCAACTTACAGGTGCTGTACAACAACAATAGGGTGCTGGTCCAACTTGAATATCTCCTTATTCCAAATAGGTGTAACACACAACGCGTTTTGGGTAAAACCCTTTCTTTAATGTGCATCAAGGACAGACATAAAGGACTCTTTCTCTAATGTCTTAGTGTTGTTAAGGTTGTATGGCCAGGGCTCAGAAGTGGTGACACCTTCCACTAACCGCATCAAAATATTAGTGCCACATAAGCACCATAAGGCCCTGTTCACATGAGGCAAGAGGGGCCAGATTTTGGCACAGGAATCCTCCTCAAAATCCGCCCCCTCACAATAGAGGTCTATGTAGACTGCTAGCCGTCTTTTTTCCGCTAATGGTTTGTTCCTGCTAGTGGAAAAAAGAAGCGAGCTGCCTGCCAGTGTCCGGAGATGACTCTCAGCCTGCGCTGTGAACAAGCAGCACCCCGGCTCCCTCCATCCCTAAGAGCGGTGGAGCGCGTCATCCCCCGGAGCTTCTGCTGCCCGGCCTGCAAGTGTCCGGAGTACTTGTTCACAGCGCAGTCGACTCTCAGCCTGCACTGTGAACAAGCAGACATCGGGGATCCCTGGCTGCATCCCGCGATTGACCCATATGTCCTTTGCGATCGACTGGTAGATCACGATCGACGTATTGGGCACCCCTGCTCTAAATCAATAGTATTGCTATGTATGGGCTTTTACTAGGAACAGAAAGATACCTTTGTGGTTACCCAGTAATGAATCAGGCCCACCAATGCAAGCTAATATGCATATCCATCTCTGCATTGCATCATCGTTTTGTGGCCACAGGATTCTGCTCCTAGTAAGTGCTATTATTGGTTGGGGCGCATTTTGGACTTGCCTTTAAAGGGAACACTGCTATCTACAGCTAGCATGTTATAGAGCAAGAGGAGCTTAGCAGTGTAATTCAGTATAACTTGTCATTTACAGTACTGTATATATCTGTTCACTGGGCTGTCCTACTCAGCGATTGACAACAAGCTGCAAGTCCTGGTAAGACCTCCTATTAGACTCCTAAGCGCAGAATAAGAATAGATATAAATGGCAGGTTATACTAAATCTTCTGCCCAAAAGCTATAGATCTATCTGCTCTGCTCCTGCTGCTCTGTAATGTGCTGCTTACAGATTAGTTCCCTTTAAGTAGTGAGGATCTTAGTGTTTGACTTTCTGCGCAGAGAGGCCTCCTCTATTACATTCATACCCACATTCACTTTGTGGGGAAGATAGCTCAGTAGCATCAGTGGTGTGAACCTAACCAGTCAGAGAGACAATATCACGTGCACATAGGTTTATTTGGGAAAAAAACAGCAAAATAAACTTTTTGTCAGTTATAAAATAAACAGAGTAACATACAGCCTTAACTTCAGGCAATAAGCATCAAACAAAACCCTGCTCGTCTGAGCACTAACTGAATACTATAAAGCTAACTATACAAATGACTTACTACCAACCACAAAAACAAACAGAATAGCACAGAACAGTCTCAGGATTTCAAGACAGACCCAGGCGTCTCTTCTCGCTCCCAGGATCTGCCCTGAAGTGCAGCCTCTGTAGCCTTATATGGACCAGTAACGAGCCCAGGACCCACACTTGGGGCTGAGGCCTACACAAGACCCGCACTGGCCCACACATATGTCAAACCTGGCGGAGGTATACTGTGATTACAGCACTCTGCTTCTCACCTTCTCACCAGTAACACATACACTCACCGGCCACTTTATTAGGTACACCTGTCCAACTGCTCGTTAACACTTAATTTCTAATCAGCCAATCACATGGCGGCAACTCAGTGCATTTAGGCATGTAGACATGGTCAAGACAATCTCCTGCAGTTCAAACCGAGCATCAGTATGGGGAAGAAAGGTGATTTGAGTGCCTTTGAACGTGGCATGGTTGTTGGTGCCAGAAGGGCTGGTCTGAGTATTTCAGAAACTGCTGATCTACTGGGATTTTCACGCACAACCATCTCTAGGGTTTACAGAGAATGGTCCGAAAAAGAAAAAACATCCAGTGAGCGGCAGTTCTGTGGGCGGAAATGCGTTGTTGATGCCAGAGGTCAGAGGAGAATGGCCAGACTGGTTCGAGCTGATAGAAAGGCAACAGTGACTCAAATAGCCACCCGTTACAACCAAGGTAGCCAGAAGAGCATCTCTGAACGCACAGTACGTCCAACTTTGAGGCAGATGGGCTACAGCAGCAGAAGACCACACCGGGTGCCACTCCTTTCAGCTAAGAACAGGAAACTGAGGCTACAATTTGCACAAGCTCATCGAAATTGGACAATTGAAGATTGGAAAAACGTTGCCTGGTCTGATGAGTCTCGATTTCTGCTGCGACATTCGGATGGTAGGGTCAGAATTTGGCATCAACAACATGAAAGCATGGATCCATCCTGCCTTGTATCAACGGTTCAGGCTGGTGGTGGTGGTGTCATGGTGTGGGGAATATTTTCTTGGCACTCTTTGGGCCCCTTGGTACCAATTGAGCATCGTTGCAACGCCAAAGCCTACCTGAGTATTGTTGCTGACCATGTCCATCCCTTTATGACCACAATGTACCTAACATCTGATGGCTACTTTCAGCAGGATAATGCAATGCCATGTCATAAAGCTGGAATCATCTCAGACTGGTTTCTTGAACATGACAATGAGTTCACTGTACTCCAATGGCCTCCACAGTCACCAGATCTCAATCCAATAGAGCATCTTTGGGATGTGGTGGAACGGGAGATTCGCATCATGGATGTGCAGCCGACAAATCTGCGGCAACTGTGTGATGCCATCATGTCAATATGGACCAAAATCTCTGAGGAATGCTTCCAGCACCTTGTTGAATCTATGCCACGAAGAATTGAGGCAGTTCTGAAGGCAAAAGGGGGTCCAACCCGTTACTAGCATGGTGTACCTAATAAAGTGGCCGGTGAGTGTAGTACTGGATAATTGTAGTAAGAATATATTTTTAATATTAAAACCTACTAAATCTATTCTGTGCACTTGGTCTATTGTTAATCTGCATCATGGTGCTGTATAGCGTGCGGCTTGCTAGTTCCTGGTTGTAGTTTTATTGTTGCATATAGCCCTGTCCACAATGTGTCGTGTCGATGTTTACACTCTGAACTGTCGCAGTAACGCTCACCCCAGGGAAGAATGCCCGGACTTGCTTATTTCTCTGGCCTGTCATCTGCTTGCACAGGGGAATTCACTGTTTGCACATGATTCAGCCGGTACTATAAAGGATTGACGGACAGAAATCACTGTTTGGTAATGGCTGGTCATCAATCCTCTGTCATGTCTGAGCTGTTGCAAAACATTAACCCCTTAATTGCAGACAATATGCCTTTTTACAGAAGTTAAGTGGCCTTATTCTACAGCCAGCGGCTTGTTATTAGGACATTGTAGCCCTGTATGGGGATTTCATACTACCCCGGAGAGGATGTGTAGCTGTACACCGATAGTTTAACCCTTTGATCAGCATAGGTCCTGAATAAATGGGACATGATGTGACTCCTCCCTTTTGACTAGGCCCCCGTGTTTCCTGTTGATATAATAGAGAACTCGCTACCTTCTATACAATCAGCCCTAGCTACCTAGAAGTCATTTAGTGATAGACTAAGATAAATATACCAATATAACCTTTTTTTTTTCCATTTAAATTTCCATAAATCATCTGTAATTCCCGGTGATTTTTGCATCAGAACATGACAAATGAGTGGGAGACAATTGGCTAAAGCTATTAAAATTGTCCAGGTCGTTGGCTTTTCTCTAATGTGTGTGGTTAGGGTATAATTTAGTGTCAGTCTGATTATTTTGGCCCTATGTATGGGTATCATAATATAGGGACAGGTGTGCTTTCCTATTACCAAAAATGGTACAAAAAATATTGTCATTTGGGTAGTAGGAGTAATGAGTGAATACACTAGATACAATTTATGAAAATAAAAAAAAAATACTTTCCGCGTTTTGCCGCCCCTCACATCAGTGATTGACAGCTGACTGCCGGGTAGTACAGAGCTGCATTAAAGGGAGGTGGGAAGTGCTCTCTGTGAGTGCTAGAGCTTGGGACCCCCTTTCTGGTAGTGGAGGTAGGGTCCCCACTATCGGACACCAATGGATTATCATACAAATGTCTCTCATTAGTACATCCTGTGCAGATGTGAGGGACTGTGGGTGTCCATTAAAGGGCACTTTAGTTTTGTATAGTCTGTATAAGACTTCATACATTCTGTCCTATCAGTTCTTCTACTGCTAATAATATTATGGCTGCAGCACATTTTACGTTTTCCTCTGAGGCAGGATGTATGTACTATAAGGAGCAGTCTGACGCCTCCCTAATCCATTATTGCTGCTAGTTTTACATGTAGTTCTGCCAGGAGTAACTGTGCAATAGCAAACAAATTGCTGAGAAAAGCCCAAGTGACCATCATGTTGTAGAGCTAGGAACACTAAATTGCAAATATAGGAAAACTGGCTTCTGCCCGCGACTTCGTCTGCAGGTTGTTGGCGTTGATGATCTGCCTATATTCAGCAAACTGCCCCGGCATTTCGGCAGCTCTCAAGCTGTCCTGCTGCTGACCTTGTTCTTCACACCGTGCCTGTGATTGTTCCGGCATCTCAGCAGCTCGCTGTGACGCCACATAATGAGCGTGCTGTTGGCGTTGATGATCCGCCTATATTCAGCAAACTGCCCCGGCATTTCGGCAGCTCTCAAGCTGTCCTGCTGCTGACCTTGTTCTTCACACCGTGCCTGTGATTGTTCCGGCATCTCAGCAGCTCGCTGTGACGCCACATAATGAGCGTGGTGTTGATGGTCCGCCTGCTCCGGCGTTTCGACAGCTATCAAGCTGGCCTGGTGCTGAACTCGTTCCTCGCACTGTGCCCGTGATTGTTGCGGTATCTCAGTAACTTGCTGGGATGCCATATAATGAGCGTGTTATCGGCGTTGATGATCCGGCTGCTCCGGCGTTTTTTGCAGCTATATATATATTTTCTTTTTTTACACAGTCCAATCATCTCTCTCTCTCTCTCTCTCTCTCTCATATTTTTATATATATATATATATATATATATATATATATATATATATATATATGCTTCTGCCCGCGACTTCGTCTGCGGGTTGTTGGCGATGAGCCGCTTATAATTACCTAAATGTGGTTGGCAGTGATCCGCCTGCGTCCACGTGTCAGCTCTGCTACATCTGTGCATATGCGCAGCAGCCCTAGCTGTATGCACATCTGTATGGCGCTGCCTCAGCTTGGGTACATTGGGCAATTTGGATGACGGGTTGTGTTGTCTGAGTGTCATAGAAGCATCTGTGTTAGACACCGCTGAATGGCTGCTGGTGAAATTTGACACAGTTCGCCCTCCCCAGCACAGTGTGAAGACTACATGGCCCCTTTTTACACATGTTACACACACAATCTGCTAGTGCGCTGCCCCAGCACTGCTACATCTGCTGATTTTGAATACAGGGCTTGTGTTGAGGAAGAGTGTCTGAGCAGCTTCTGTGTTAGACATGGCTGAAGGTATGTTGCTGAATTGTGCGAGAAATCTTCCCCCTCCCCCATCCGAGGCAGAACAACACATTGCCCCATTGTACTCACTGAAACTCTACAGCCGATATACTCCCCTAGTCCATACACAGTCTGTATGTTCTGTACTCTCCTGATCTTCTATGAGATTCCATTTTCTTCAGGTTTCACACTGAAGGGCCTGTGATGACGTCATCAAAGGTCCTCAAATGTAGTGTGTGTCTAAATTCGTGCTTAACGGTCATGTAGTGACATCATTTACGGGATAAAATGTAGCCTATATTTTAATTGGGATTACTATCTATGTGTATGCCAAATTTCAGCCAAATCCGTTCAGCCGTTTTTGCGTGATTGAGTAACAAACATACAAACTTTCACATGTATAATATTAGTAGGATACATGCAGGCATGATGTAACAACGGAGCAATCTATTAGCACAGTCAGGAAAGCTGCCTGCTGTCTGTGAATAATAATCTCTAATCACACAAACAGCCAGTAGTAAAAGCTCATAAAAGACTTTTCTTACATTGTAAGATGTGAGATTTACAGAATGTTCAGTCCTTTGTGTAGAGAAAACTGTTTGCAGACATGTGGAGGCTGTGAGGAGAATCAATTGCACGACAAGTTGTAGTTTTTATTGGTTCCAATGTTTGGTATGTGTAACGTTTTGATTAAATGCTATTTTTGGTTATTTAGTTTACATTGCATTTTTTATAAATTAAAAGCTGTTTTTACTTTTTTTAAATTTTATTTTTTATACTTTTTTTTACTTTTTCTTTTTGTTCACGGGAAAAACCAAGTGTTTTAGGGAGGGCTGATCTTGCCCCTGATCCACCCGGATGCCATGATTGCTATTGATCATGCCATTGCAATGGGTTAAATCATCGGGGTCAGAGTATTTACCAGCTCCAGTGACTAGTTCCAGGTCTTGGCTTTGTAATACAGCTTAGGGCGGGCTCACACCTGCGTCCGGTCTCCACTTTGCAGGTTTCCGTCTTCTGCCCGAGAAACTGGACAGGAGACGGAAACCGGCAGTCAGTTTTCAAACCCATTAATTTGAATGGGTTTGCAAAGTGTCCGCCCATGAGCGTCTTCTGGTCTCCGTGGCGAAACAGTTTTTATTTAACTGGACACAAAGTCGGACATGCAGGACTTTGTGTCCGGTTAAAAAAAAAAAAAAAAAGTTTCGCCACAGAGACCAGAAGACGCTCACGGGCGGACACTGACCTCTGGGTTTCCGTCTCCTGTCTAGATTCTCAGGCAGAAGACGGAAACCCATAAAGCGGAGACCGGGCGCAGATGTGAACCTGCCCTTACATTCAGAAGTTTTGCCGCAGGCACAGCTCGTGTGACCAAAGTATTACAGCGCCATACTATTACGGTGCTGAGCGTTAATGATACGCTCATCGTTATTTTAGCACATTATCATAGGTGGTCTCAAAAATTGAATCCTATGGTCTTCGTCTCTCCCAGTAGACTTTTGTATTGAGTTGTTTGTCTTAACTAGAGAAAACCATTTAACATTGTAAGACTGGGATTTGAGTAATATTTAGTAGCGTGATATTCAATAAGCCTGTGATGCATCCGTACAGTACGATCCACATCATTTTATCCCCTTCTGATTTAATACTTGACTGTTCTTCATCATGGACTTAAATGTCTTCATTTTCTCCGCCGCTTTACTCTAGACATTATACACTCATTACCCTAATCCAAATGTACTCATTAAATTGGTCTAGTCTTCTCCTCATCAGTCATTCTAAAGTGTTCTACGCTATAGGAACATAGAAGCATCTTGTTTGCTAGTTTTTGACCCTTATCTGACGATGATATTCTCATTGAGGATTAATTTCCTCTTTTTGGCTGCTTGTAACTTGTGAATGTAATTGAAATTTCCATTGTGATAATAATTACAATGAAGAGAGGATCCTTTTAATGAAAGGTCGGAGATATGTTTAATAGCGCTTCAAGAGAAGTTGAAGTTAACTTATAAGATAAGTAACTTTATCACGAATGAGATAAGAAGAAGTAAGCCACGAATATAAATAAGAGAGCACACTGCTGCTTTGTGTGTTTTTGGTGTTTTGAGTTGTTACCGTTATTGTCTTTTTTTTAAAATATTCATTGTTGGAAACTCATAAAGGGGTATTCTGATTATATGGAAATAAAGATTTATCTTCGTATGGTTAAAGGCCCTATTACTGTGGTGGCGAACCTATGGCACGCCTGCACTCAGAGCCCTCTCTGTGGGCACCCATCTGTGGAAGAAATTATACTGTGTGGGGGCTTCTTTGCAGCAGATTGTACTGTGTGGGGACTACTGTGCAGCAAATTGTACTGTGTGTGGGTCACTGTGGAGCAAATTGTACTGTGTGGGGGCCACTGTGGAGAAAAGTGTACTGTATAGCAGACATGATATAAGAACAGGCTGTAGTTACATTACACGGTCACTATAAAACAGATCTGTGTGATGTAAATAGTGAAAATGTAATAGATTGCAATTGGCATAATTTTGAACAATTACCTTTCAGTAGAAAGTTGTTTTGTACTATTGAAAGTTCTGTAAAACTTCATTCACACGACTGTATTTTGCTGGTCCGTGACCGTCCACAATTGTCAATTCACACAGTATTAGGGCCCCTTCACACGGCGTAAGCGGTCGGCTCATTCTGAGCCGTACACGCAAGCGCTTCTAAACACTTCCCATTCACTTTAATGGGAGCGCTCGTAAAGCCGGCTTGAAGTGAATGGGAAGTGTTTAGAAGCACTCGCGTGTACGGCTCGGAATGAGCCGACCGCTTACGCCGTGTGAAGGGGCCTTTAAGGTTAAATTGCCATGTTGGCAATTTGCGATTAAATTAGTGGGTTTTGGGTATTATGGGGATAATGTCACTGCAGTTCCCAGACCCATCACCCACCCTCATTTTCCCTAAATGTCACATAGCCCCGTACACCGTAACATTCAGTAAGAGGCAGAAATGGCTCTCAATACAGAATCCAGGGAAAGCGTGAAAAAAAAAAAGCAGGATTTCACAGAAAGGAGACAAATTCAAAAATTGTCCAAAAGTTTACTTGCGTTTTTAATTCTTTTTTTTTTTTTTTTTTTGTGAATTAAAATATTATTACGGTTTTCTCTGACCATGGCCATCAGCGATTTATGAAGAGGTTAGGTTGTGGAAAAATAATGAAATACTGCCCCATCTTCTCTATTCCATATAATGGTAGGAGTCTGTTCCACTGCATAGTGTTCTGGCCAGGAAACCTAGCACGCATAGGACCTCATGGCCGAAACCTGGTTATATGATAGAGACTTGAAGCTCAATTTACATTTCAGGTAACCCACATATACATCAATATTTATTGACAAATTTATTGACAAACTCAGTAGACCCAGTGCGGTAATGGAAAGATATATCAGCCAGTAGTGGTGTCTGAGAGCTACATCATTGGTGCAAAAATCAATATTATTAACTATAATTATTTTTTTTTAAGAGTTTAAGCAATTCTAGGAAAAGATCTGATTCTGTTTAGAAATTAAAAAAAAAAAAACACTTGAAATTGTATTACGCACTAAAATCCTTTATTGCATGTTTCACTTGACTTCAGCATATGGAAGTGTCCCCTAATGAACTCAGTAAGGAAAAAGCAGTGTAAAAACATAAGCAACGGAATATGAAATAAAATGGGAAACGCTCTATTATAACTTGTTTTAGATTCCTATTTACTCCAGAGTGTTTACCGCACTAAACATGAGCAGCGAAAGCCATCAAGGTTTATAGATTACCGCCAATGAGAGAGATTGTCGCAATCCAGAATTGTAAAGCAATTGGGACTCGGGCTTTCATTTTTTTCCAACCATAACTTGACAGATCACAGTTAGAATCTGATTTTTAATTGTTCTCCTAAATAAGCTTACATGTTTTTTTTCAATTCGATTTGCAATGTTATGTACAATCCAATAAAGATATGTAAATTAGCTCCAGTCCATGAAGAAGAAAGCCGCCTCTTTAGTGGTTCCTGTTAGAGGTAGCTAGCCTATATGTAAAGGTCCAACCTTGTGATGGGCCTTGCAGCATGACATATAAGCCAAACCAGAATCAGAACCAAAACACTCCGTTCCGATTTTCTAAGTTTTTTTTTCTTTTTTTTTTGTTTTGAATTCTGGTTTGGCTTATAAGTCATGCTACAAGGCCCATCACAGGGTTGGACTTTTATGTGTTGCAAGACCTGTTAGAGGGGTTTTGCAGGATCTGGGTTATTCTTGGCCTATCCTTAGGATAGGTCCTGAATATTAGATTGGTAGTGGTCCTGGTACCATCACAAATTATTATAAGCCGCTGCAGTCCTTGGAATAGATGGGGATATAGTGCCTGCTTTGGGGCTATGCACAGTTATTGGAACTGATCTCTGGTTACCTGGCTGATGGGTGGGGTTGCCAATATAATATTGGTGGCCTTCCCTAATGATAGGTCATCAAAATCTAATACTTAGAAGATCCCTTTAAAGGGTTAGGCATTGATTTACAGGATAGGTAACTCCAATAGATGGGGCTAGAGAAGCTGTTCCGATAATTTATACCCTTTTCTCCAAGAAGAATGGCCGAAAAGATTCCCTGTGTCAACAGGGAGAAATAGTATCCCCCTTAGACCAGTTCAGTAAGGTATATTGGGGGGAATTTAATCATTTATCTATGTCAGGTATAAATGGGGCACATCTTTGGTGCATGGCCCTTTCTAGAGCCAACTATGCACCACATTGTTCCTTTTTCTGAAAGTGGGTTGGAGACCAAGGTGTTCAGAGCAGGACTCTCAACCTGACAAATTTCCTGTAAATCATGACGTAAAACTGACATGAATTATACCTGAATCTGTGCCAGTTTCGTACTGGTATCGATACCAATTCCGGTGCACGGGAATGTGCCCAAATTATTAGAACGAAAAAGCCTCTTAATAATTCAGGCGCATCTTGCGCCAGCCAGGAACTTAACACTGGCATTCCGTACGCCAAGTCTTAATAAATCCCCCCATTGTATCTTGAATGGTGCCACTCCTGGATGTTGTGCATACATTTTTCTTGGAAATACACAGCCTAGTTATCCCCTCCTGTGTTGTAAGAGTGTTTCAGAATTACATTGTCAAGTTTCCAGTACTTTCTTCCATCTCCAGTTGTGGAGAAGATGGCTTGTCATCTATTCCCATGAATGGGACATCTCGTTCTTTCGTAGAAAGGGAATGTCAGAATTGTAATGTGAAGAAATGTCTAAAAAGGGCTCTAAAACAATATGAGCATAATTGTTCCGTGGCTCATTACGTTTCTCTATTTTCAACTTGTCTTCTGCAGTTCTGAGCTATTGCTGGAGATGTATCTTTATTCATTTTGCTGAAAAGTCTTGACAGCCCCAAAGTTTAATTATAATTATCAGCTTTTCCGCTAGGTTCCGTATCCAAAGAGCCTTCTAACGTTGTTAGATTATTGCCACTTATGGTCTGTATGTTACAATTTATAACATTGGATGACCTTTTATTTTAGCGATCATTAGTATAATGAGACAATCTTTTCTTTTTCACTACACTTAATTTGATATTCTTCTTTAATTTATTGCCATATGTACTCCAGGTGGAGAAAGGCATCTTGCTAATGTCTTGTGTGTTGCAGATTCTCTCACTGCTGTAGGTTCAGCAGCTGAATATTAAATACATCAAGACCAGCATAGTGTACGCCACTCTTGATGATCCCTGCACCAGTGGAGAATTAGCCAGTTGTTTGACGAGCACCGCTGGGCCGTGGCCAAAATCATAAATCAGGTGCACGTTCTGCTGGGACATGGAATTGTAATCTAGTGCACTCAGCAATGCTGCACTGATGCCTTATCATGAATCATATGCACTCTTTGCTGATTTCGTCAGACATCATATTCAGCCTATGCTGGGCTGTAGTCTCGTCAGAAATCGGCTGTAGTCTTGTCATAAATCGGATGCACCTGATTTAAGACAAGGCCATGGGCAAGAGTGGAGGGCTATGGCCTCATCAGAAATCAGGTGCACCCTCCTCAGGACTGTGGCCTTGTCATAAATCAGGTGCACCCTCAGGGCTGTGGTCTTATCATAAATCAGGAGCACCCTCCTCAGGGCTATGGCCTCATCATAAATCACCTGCACCCTCCTCAGGGCTATGGCCTTGTCATAAATCAGGTGCACCCTCCTCAGGGCTATGGCCTTGTCATAAATCAGGTGCACCCTCCTCAGGGCTGTGGCCTTGTCATAAATCAGGTGCACCCTCCTCAGGGCTATGGCCTTGTCATAAATCAGGTGCACCCTCCTCAGGGCTATGGCCTCGTCATAAATCAGGTGCACCCTCCTCAGGGCTATGGCCTCATCATAAATTAGGTGCACCCTCCTCAGGGCTGTGGCCTTGTCATAAATCAGGTTCACCCCCTTCCTCAGGGCTATGGCCTTGTCATAAATCAGGTGCACCCTCTGCTGGGCTGTGGCCTCCTCATAAATCAGGTGCACCTTCCACTGGGCCAGAAAACTGGCGTGAATAATTATTAATATTCCTCAGCTGGTGGTCCTGTCCACATCAATCCATTGTCACGTTCTCCTTGGGAAAGCAACAAGGACTACATAAAAATGTCTCTTGTGACAAAATAAGTGCTGTTAAGGTTTGGGATTTTTTTATGCTACAGAAGTGGTGTAAAATTTTAGTATATCTGTCCTAGTGTATGTGCAGAGGATTCTGCTGCATTTAAGGAGAAGAATGGATGGTCATTACAAGTGAAATACAATGTTGTCTGGGAAATCGTAGATTCTGTTGAATGAATTTATTATCTGCCATGCTAAGACAGCTTAACCTCACGGCTGTCATTGTAGCTCTTATGCATAGCAACAAGTGCATTAGAATATTGGCCTGTGCCCTGCGCATCAGTGCTGTAGTTAAATGGTCACTAACTTGGTAACAAACTTTGCATAAATCAATAATCCAGAAGAATATCAGAAACTTTGGAATATATTTGAGAAAAATGCCACTTCCTCCTCTTTTTGAGGCTTTTTTTTCCTCCACTCATCTTCTTCACTCTAAGCTGACCAATCCTTCTGAATTGCTGTGTCTGTCTATCTCTTCCAAGACGTACTGAGGATTGAGATTGTGGATACCCATAAAAGTTTATGGATAGGGGAGGAGACGCCAAGTGAAAGAAGCGGGGACATAACCCAAACTGAGGCTGCTACAGTTAAGGGCGGGTTCACATCTGCGCCCGGTCTCCGTTTTGCAGGTTTCCGTTTCCTTTCCGAAACTGGGCAGGAGATGGAAACCTGCAGTCATTTTTCGAAACCATTCATTTGAATGTGTTTGGAAAGTGTCCGGCCGTGAGCGCCTGCGAGTATTTTGTGCTCTCCGTGGCGAAACCGGTTTTTTTTTTTTTAACCAGACACAAAGTCGGATGTGCAGGACTTTTTGTCCGGTTAAATAAAAAAAACGTTTCGCCGCGGAGAGCACAAAACGCTCACAGGTGCTTAAGGCCGGACACTGCCTGCCAGGTTTCCGTCTTCTGTCGGAAGAAATGGAAACCTGGATAACAGAGATTGGGCGCAGGTGTGAACCCGCCCGAAGGCTATACTGCTGTAGGTATCAGTTTTTCGGCATTACTGAACTGCACATAGTCTTGATTCGCTATAGATCACAGTGGAAGCGTGCCAGCCTTTGCCCCTCTTGCCTATTACTATTGTTTTGATTTTTTTTTTTTTTGTCCTTGGTAGGTTGTGATGGTTGGGAATGTCCTTACTTTACTTTTTTACCTTCGTCTCATTTGTATTGAAGAATAATACTAAATTATACCCCCCAAAAAACTTATTTTATTTGAAGCACTTGATATTTTTAGATTTCTGCGTTCCATTCCTTTATCATCCCTCCTGGAATAGACTTGGACTGTATATCCTTTTCTTTCATTATACAGAGATCAGCTGCTATTTTTTAGATTCTTCTAGTTATTTTTGCGCATACAGGCACCTGCCGTAGGCGAGGTTGGCATAATAACAATATCAAGTACTTACTGATATCAACCAGGGACAGAAATAGACTTGACAGGCTGATCAGGAGGGCCAGCTCTGTCCTGGGGAGCCCCTTGGACCCAGTACAGGTGGTGGGTGACAGAAGGATACTGTCCGTGGTGACCTCCATGCGGGAGAACAAATCCCACCCCATGTATGGGACCCTGATGGGACTTGGCAGCACTGTAAGCGACCGTCTGCTCCACCCCAAGTGTGAGAAGGAGCGCTATCGCAGGTCCTTCCTTCCAACCGCGACCAGGCTGTATAATCTACATCAGACCAAACGAAGATCGCTCCGCACAGAGAACTAAATGATTATGACGATGACCATGAGGTCTTCCTCTTTCTCTTCTGTTTTTTTTTCCTTAGCTGCCATGGACTCCTAGTATATCTTCTCTTCTCAGCTTATCTGTGTCTACGTCTGTAATATATTACTCTGTATTATCCTGTATCTGTATTACTATGCTGCTGTAACACGCTGAAATTTCCCCAATGTGGGACTATTAAAGGATTATCTTATCTTATCTTACTATTAACCCCTATTATGCTTTCTCCACATACATAGTGATATGCTTTTTGTTTCCTCTGGAAGTTGTACTTGTGCAAAAGGACTGACCTTGATCAGAATTGTACAATTTGCCTGAAAATACTTTGTAATCCATTGTCGGCAGCTTTCCTTTGTGTTTAGTGACAACGGCAGACATCTTATCAGTTAAAATGTCAAATATTTTACCCAACTCTCTCCTCTGTTCATTCCAACCTTATCATTCATTTTTCTGTTCGCATGAGCTCGAATAGTAATACGGTCATATTCACACTTTCTGTAGGCTATTTTAGAAGTCAAGTTTTTAATGACTGCAGACAGACTCAAGGTGCAGCAGCATCATTATTTCTCTTATACTAGGGTTTCAGTCTTATTAGGTCTCCGCAGTAGGAGACAAGGATTCGGCTTGGATTAGGAGACTGCTTAGAGAAAGCATCTGACTGCAGACCAGTTAATGTCAAGGACTAATCTGCTGCTTTTTATATTCCTTATCAGTTTTTGTTCTTGCTGTTGTAGAAAATCATATTTATTGCAGCAGCGTCTTTAAAGGGGTATTTCTGTCGTAGTCATTTATGGTATATCCATAAGTGACTGATAGATGCAGATCCTAGAGTCGCCTCACTCGTCTGCCTGATAAGGTGGGCGCCATCTGTCTAGGCAGATAAGGAGGCACATATATAGCGTGCAACATTTCAGGCCCCGTTGTATTGAATGAATGCAATTAACCAATAATGAATAATTTTTTTAATACATTCTGTTTTATGTTCAATGTGTAAATTTTGCTTATTTATATTGCGTGTGGGGATGGTAGCTCCAGTAGCAGCAATGGTGCGGACCCAACCAGTCAGAGACAGGGACACAAAATCTGGTGCAAACGGGTTTATTTAGAAAAACAGCAAAATAAATAAACCTTCAGTTCAGGCACAAAAATAAGCAAAATAAAATAGTCTTAACTTCAGGCAAAAAAACAAACAAAAACAAAGCAACCAAACCCTGCTCGTCTGAGCACTAACTAAACAAAAATAATTAACACAACTTTTTTTTTCCGTTTGTTTCAGATCTTACTGTGTTTGGTTTTTTTGAGCCAAAGCCAGGAATAGTTGTAAAAGGAGAGGTGAAACATAAAGGTAGCACTTCTCAGTCCACTGCTGGCTTTGGCTACCCCCCCCACACACACACACAAAAAAAAACAAAACAAAAAAAAAAACAGCAAAATCTGCAGCAATAAAATCAGTATTTCCGCAGCTTGTAGATCTCCTGCACCACTTGTTCCTTGTCGTCCGTACCAGCGGCACAATGTGGGGTATTTCTGCCCCTGTGTGCTGGTAGGACAGGCGGATTTTTAATTAGCCAATCAAAAGCGTGGCTGGCCCTATAAGAGGGCACAAGAACCTCCCCTCTGCGTGTTTTTTTCTGTCCTGTGTGGTCAAGGACAGGTGGGGAGGACTTGTGTCCTCTTATTTTAGGCTCTATGGGTTACTTACCTTTGGAGCATAATTCTTCTTCTTTCAGTTTCTGACCTTCTTGATTGAAGGTTCCCTTCCCCTGTCTGGGGAAAAAAAGGTTTTTTTTAGCCTGCGTGGCTCCTTTCCTTCCCTCCTACCTACCTCCCTCCCTCCCTCCCTCCCCTCCTTCTCCCTCTCTCCCTCCCCTCCTTCTCCCTCTGGCTCACCTGTCAGCACATCTCGTGCTGGTGAGTTGGCCCGGCACTCTGCCGCGGGGCTCTCTCGCTGTGCGCTCGCGGACGTGCTCTGCCGGAACTAGGTTCCCGGCGGAGAGTTTCCTGCGTCCGCATTTGCCGGGCGCACACTTCCGGTTGTGTCCGGAAGTATAGCGGCGCCATTGAAAGTCCTGGCGCCGGCGAAAGATGTTTACTCCGGCTTTCTGCTTATTGCAGAATCTAGCCTGCACGCACGTCCGGGCCAGGAATTGAGGGGGTAGGCGCCCCTGCTGGGGCTGTATGAAGAGGGGGGGGGTAACCTTTTTCTCTTCCTGGAGGGTACATGTGATTATGGCCCCTCCCATTTCCGGCCGGCCGGGTTAAAGGTCAGGCCGGCCGGTTATTAGTTACCTTCTCCTTTTCTAAGGCGGAAGGCTGTGCATCAGAGGTTGTTGCTTAGCTTCAAGTCTCCTTTTGCCTCCAAACCAAACCTTCAGTTTCTTGTCACCTTGCTGTCCGGTCTAGGACACGGTAAGATCTACCCCTTCTTTTGATATTTGGTAGAATATGTTGGTGACAATTTTGCATGGTCTATGGTCTCTCTGTAGGATATGTCTTCCTCTACTACCCCCCCTGGGGATTATAGGAGGAAATCTACTGCCAAAAGGAAGCACCTTTCCTGTTTTGACTGTGACACGCCGCTCCCTGATGGTAGGTAGCGGCTTAAGAAGTTATCCCTCTGGGGTACTACCGGCCCTATAACCCGCCTATTATTTTTAGGCTATGAGTGGGCCCGTTGTCGTGGTTGCAGAGGCCCCCCACCTGAGGAGCCTTCTCCTAGAGATATGATGGCCTGGGTCAAGGAGATGGTGAGTTGGGCATCGCTTGGGTAAGGATAATTCCCTTGCTTGTACTCTCTCTTTATTTTTGCAGGGGCCCTCAGACTACAGGGCCTCTTCATCGTTCCTTACCTAGACGACTGGCTTCTGAAAGCTCAGTCTCCTGCTGCTCTCCTCCAGCAGCTCAACCTTGCCATCAGTTTCCTACAAGAGTTAGGATGGATCATCAACTGGGAGAAGTCCGAAATCGTTCCTTCCACACGGAGGAAGTTCCTCGGGTTCATAGTGGATTCAGAAACGATGCAGATCTTCCTCTCCAGCCCAAGGAAAGAAAGGATCCAGGCCGGTGCACGGTTTCTATTACACACCCGGCGGGTAACTATCCGCACCGCCATGAGGGTCCTCGGCCTAATGTCATCCTCGGCCAGAGCAGTCCCTTGGGCTTTATGGCATTTGCGTCCCCTGCAGATGGAAGTGTTGACAACCTGGAACAGGTCTCCACGGGGACTGCACAAGAAGATCTGCCTTTCTCCCGCTACCCGTCTTTCCCTCAGATGGTGGATACACCTGAAAGACGGAAGGTCCACGGTCCCAACATTGTGGACCCTGTTGACAACAGATGCATCCCAGTGGGGATGGGGAGCCCATTGCCAGGACAGGACTGTACAAGGACGATGGAGATGTCCGGAGCTGGGATCTTTCAATCTCAAGGAACTCAGAGCTGTGTACTTGGCCCTAGTGCACTTTGCCCCGGAGTTGAATGGCAAGTCTGTCAAGATCAGGTCAGACAACATGACGGTGGTAGTTTACATAAACAAACAAGGGGGCACCAGGTCACCAACCTTACTGAGAGAGACGAATCTTATATTTGCCTGGGCAGAGAAGAACCTAGCCCAGTTATCCGCTGTTCACATAAAGGGCTCCCTGAACATAGTAGCGGATCATCTGAGTCGGGGTATTACCGTATCAGGAGAATGGTCTCTCAATCCAGACGTTTTTCAACAGATCGTCCAGAGATGGGGTCTCCCGGAGGTCGATCTAATGGCTACCCGACTCAATGCCAAGGTAGGGACCTTCTGCTCCCTATACCAGGAGGACAATCCCTTGGCAGTGGATGCCCTGTCCATCCCATGGAGGTTCAGGCTGTTTTACATATTCCCTCCAATTCCAATCATACCGAAGGTATTGATCAAAATAAGACAGGACCAAGCCTCGGGAATAGCCATAATCCCGTTCTGGCCAAAAAGGGCTTGGTTTGCTCAGCTCATACTAATGAGTCAGGGCATATATTGGAGGCTTCCCCCTCTCCCAGATCTGGTAACCCAAGGAGAGCTGAGATGCCAGGATCTGAGGAGACTCAACCTGACAGCCTGGAGGTTGACCAGTCCCTATTGAGGAATAGAGGACTGTCACAAGCCGTCTTGAAGACCCTATCCAGCGCCAGAGCGGATTCGACTAACAGGAATTACCGTCGAATTAGTAACATCTTTAATGCCTGGTGTCTGCAGCATCAAGTGGACTCCACTGGTCCCCCGATTGAGGCGATCCTGGACTTCCTTCAAGACGGACTAGACAGAGGTCTGGCTGCGGCCACACTCAAAGTACACGTAGCGGCCCTGTCCGCCTATCTGGGGAGGCGTTTGTCTCAGGATCCTTTAGTGAGCACCTTTATTAAAGGAGCAACTAGGCTGAGACCGGTGGTGAACACCCCTGTCCACCAATGGGACCTTATTCCGGTCCTGAACGCTCTTTGCGACCAACCATTCGAACCCCTGGAAGAAGTCTCACTTAAGTTACTAACTGGCAAAATGGCTCTACTATTGGCAGTTACAACTGCCAAAAGAGTTAGTGAGCTACAAGCCTTGTCTGCCGAGGAGCCATATACTATATTTTTTCCGGACCATGTGCAGCTTAGGTTCCTCCCAGGATTTCGTCCCAAGATTCCATCCGCTGCAAATAGGAACCAAACTATTTCTCTTCCAGCATTTTTTCCCTTCCCCTCTTCATCTGAAGAGGAAAGATGGCACAGGCTGGATGTAATCAGATGTCTGCAAATTTATCTGCAGCGTACTCGCCCTTTTAGGCAGGCCGAAAACCTGTTAATCAGTTATACGGGGAAGAATAAAGGCGCCAAGGCCGCCAAGGCCACGATATCCTGCTGGGTCTCCGATACCATAAAGGTCGCCTACACCGCCCAAGGGCGTCCGGTCCCATCTTTTCTTCATGCCCACTCGACCAGGGCAGTGTCCACCTCTCGGGCTGAGAGGAGTGCGTTGTCCTTGGATCAGATTTGTGCAGCTGCCTCCTGGGCATCTGAGTCCACGTTCATTCGGCATTACCGCCTGAGGGACCGGGTGTCCGATTCCTCTGCCTTTGCCCAAACCATTTTGAGCTCTGTCATGGAATAATCCCGCCCATCTTTGGGCCTACTTGCTATATCCCCACATTGTGCCGCTGGTACGGACGACAGGGAACAAGTGATTATGAAGATAATCTTGTTTCCCTTAGTCCTAACAGCGGCACAAGATTTCCCACCCTGGGAATCATATCTTATGTATAAAACTGTGTATAAATATGGAGGTACTTTTGTATTGACACGCAGAGGGGAGGTTCTTGTGCCCTCTTATAGGGCCAGCCACGCTTTTGATTGGCTAATTAAAAATCCGCCTGTCCTACCAGCACACAGGGGCAGAAATACCCCACATTGTGCCGCTGTTAGGACTAAGGGAAACAAGATTATCTTCATAATCACTTGTTGTCGCTTATCCTCGACTTGGGGCCACTCAGTTGCAGATGCACATGATAAAACAAATCCATGTCATTGTAGATTCCTATAAAATAGTGTTTGTTCAGCTCATCATAAAAATAGGCAACATTTAGCTGAACCTACCCCAATCAAAATATCATGGGTTCTAGAAACACTTACATTTAGTAGCCCCAGCTTTCATGTTTGTGTCTAGGTAGGTGCACTACTTGTCTAATAATCACCAAAAAACATGTAGTATTGTAACTAATGTATTTCTCTCAGTAACAAGTGCTTTTGGGTTTCTGATGGCACCAATACAAACTATCTTGCCTTTGGATGGGGTATCATGACCACTTTAAAGGGAGATTTTGTCTATTTCTGACCCATAGAACTGTTGACGGTGCTATAAGGAGGATGGGGAGAGCAGTGTAACTATATTGTTAATAGTGCAGGTTGCTCTATTGAGAAATCCTCATTTACAATGATCATGTATGCCTTGGAAGCAGGACTTTCATGGGCTTTGTGGTCTCGTGATTGGATGATAGAAGATAGCAGAGAGAAGGGATCGGGAAGTTTCACCCAAGTATGTTTAGACATATTTACAATTTGACCACCACCCCAATTACCTTATGTTGATGCCATCCTTCGCATCCTCCATTTGGTGCTTTCAGCAGTTTAGCGGTGTCTCCCCATGTACTATTGCCAGCGCCCTTGTACATCTTTGTTCTTTGCCGTGCAGGGGCTCATGTGTGCACCAGACTTGATGCTTTCTTGACAGTTTAATAGGGATTTCAGGAAGATGAGAGGAGGGTGTGGCGATTTACTCTGCCGCCAAGCTAAGCAGCATTCCATAATGGAAATGAGCCGCTTCTGAGAGGTAAAAGCCCCACTGGGAGCTGTAGTGGCAACTTATGGTCGTTGTCACCTCTGAAGAGAGTGCATATTAAACAAGCCACGGTGGAAGCATCTACCTGGTACACTGTCATTTTCTGGAAGAAATGCTAATGATTTTTGCAGACAAATATCGAACTGTTTGCGTTCTGGGAGAATGGACTGAACGTTGATGTTCATTTTGTAATATGTCCTAAAATAACATATAAAATAAATATCTAATTAGGAATCTCCATTGCAATCCTTAGTGGAAACATTTCTACGTTTAGTATGTGAGGATGATAGAATAATGATGTCTAATATAAGCACCCTTTTATATGAGCGATTTTTACAAGCACTGGGAATACTTATAATGTGTTGTATTCCCACCCCGAGCTGTCATTTCTCAGGTTGGCTACATTGCTGTACGTGATGGTATTAGTGTAGATTTACTTCGGTGAATATTGATGCGGCGTCTCGTGAAGACAAGATAAAAGATTTAAAGCTTCTCAAGTTTATGTCTCAGGTGACCCGGGTTTTACTTTAAATGAGATCACGCCAGCCACTGAGGAGTGAAGTGATGCATACGAATATTAATAGCATCTTTTATATAGAGCCAACATGTTCCACAGCTCATTAAAATGGTGGTAACCGCAACCTTTTATTTGGCTATTTCTCCTATAAACGATTGTAATTGGGTTATTGGATGGCGGGTTGACGTGCAGGTCTCGCTAGCGCCCCTTGTGTTTCATCAGTTAAGAGCCCAACACCATAGGATGTGTAAACGTACTTAATAAAACAAGTAACTGAATTGGATTTTGGGAGCCTGGAGAATTTCATAACTACTGCATGACTGGTCCCACGAGCAGTCCGGTGACATCATTCCCGCTAGAAGAGAGGCTGTAATTCTCTGATATACTTTCCAATACTCTGAAGGATTAGTTGTCATTGTCCTCTGTTGTAGAATGTCGCCGTCTTTGGAAGAACTTCAAAAGAATCTGATTCAGCATAGAATAAAGTTCTGCTTCATTTCACCACTTGTCAGAATGCTGTGAAAAACTAATCATTTGTACAATTAATTTAGAATATTATTCATTGAACAATGCGAGGATGAAATGTTCATGTGGCGCACAATTGTATCACATGACTGTATGTGCTGCAGTTGTGGTAGACTCTGCCAATTTAATACATTATCCTATACAGATCAGCAAAGTATTCGACGAGCTGTAATTCACAATAGAACCATTGGGCGGCCACATAGAGGATAGGCATCTTGTGACAGAGTTGTGTTGAAAAGCTGCTCATCCCATGACACACATGTCCAGCCAAGAGGAAGAGTAAGGAAGGGCACATCTGTAAGTTACACTAACTTTAATAAGGACTTGCCATCATTGTCCTTTATAGTACTATGTATGCAGTAGGGTTTTGGCTGTTTCAGGTAGATTGTCTAGAAGTACGCATGCTCTTTGGGTGACTACACATGCCCTACTGGTCAACACCATTCACTTTGGTGGGACTAGACAAACACTAAACATAGCCTGTGGTCCGTGGACAAGATTGAGGCTGTTTTGGGGGATTGCATAATCTGTCCATATAATGATGGGACGAAATGTCTTGTCTGACGTGTTGCACCTGCACAAACCAGCTTTGCGGTCATAATATGACTCCTTGTCTTATAACAATATAGTGAGCGTACTGTATATGTCATGAGCAGGGAGGCAGGGGGTGGGTGAGAAGCTATGCAGTCCTATAGACTATTATGGTCTTAAGTTATCTGCCTCCAGCTGTATTGTAAAGGTGTAACCTTTCATTAGCACAGAAAGGCCTTACTGATTTTAGGATGCTAGATTCCATGGCCTATGTTATAGTCAATTGACAATGATCACTTAAAAGGTTTTCTCTAAGACATTAACATTTACAAAAATCACTCTAAGAACTTCTGTTTTCTTTAAGCTATTTCTTATATCTGAAGTACATGTAGGGTGATTAAATATGGCACTGGTTCAGGAGCTGAGCGGGCATCTTATTGGGCACATGTTGACTGTGTTAGACACCAGGCACCTGTTGGTAGTGTCCGTGGTCGGAGAGAACTTTGATCATGGATATTAAACCCTTCAGATGCTGAGGTCAGTCATAGACAGGGCGCTCCCATTGACTCTCAGACTCTGCAACAAGATTGTGAAAAGGCTCCCAGGCCAGTTGTAGGGCTTAAAGGGTTTGCGTTTACACACTATTATGGATAGATAAGTGTCAGATCGCTGGATTGATGAACACTAGGACCCACTATTCCCTGTTCTCCTGATTTTTGAGGGGTCCTATGCTGTGGATAGGGGATATGTGACTTCTTTATAAAACTATACTATGTACACTGAAGTAGACTAACCTATTACAGTGTATTGTATAAGTGAACAAATGGACAGGACCTGATGGCCAAGTAAAAGTAGCAGGCCTTGGCTTGCCATAGCAGCACACAGACTCTATTAGGTCATGGCATACAGCTTGGACTGGTGATTTTCCAGTCTAGTGACAACCCTACTTGGATCCCAACCAATCTAATATTTGCCATCTACTCAGTACATAAATGTTTATTACTGGAATAAGCCTTTAACAACCAAGTCGAGCGAAGAGGTAAATTAATGGCAGGTAGATTAGGTAAGGACTGATGCACTCAGGTTGGTTTTTAGAGAAGAGACCCAAAAAGTGAGTTTATTGTTCTGGTTTGGAGATTCAAATGATAAAATTCTTTAGCTCTGCTTTTATAGATCACAAATTGCAGTTATAAATATGAGGTTCTTGGCGCACATTTTGAGTAAATTGTGCAAGCGCATCTGCCACGTCAAAGCGACCTCGTTCAGATGGGTCCCTACCCTAAGACTTCATCTGTATAATAAATGCTATAATCATCCCATAGACAAGATCCCAAAGATCAAGCTCTTATAGAATGTACTGTAATAGTGAGTATATAAGAAGGGAATCTCCTATGTGTAAATATAGGGTCCCATTGTAATAAGGCCATTAAAGTGGTCGAAGGGATCAAAAATGTCATGTAAGATTTAGATATTAAAGGTATTATATTTGCATATACCTCTTACACATACTGTATATAAAGATACCTATTTATTATTACACCTATTATTAGATACCTTGTACCAGCAATATGCCAGAAGTCTTAGGAGCTACCCATCAACTCAAACAATTCTAATGAATTGCAGGGTAGTATCTGCCTCCTCCATCTGCATTTTTTTTTTTTTTAAACATTGCCTTTTACATCTTTCTATTGTAAAATTACCAAGTTCAATTATGGCAGCCCCTCTATGATGGGACCCTTAAAATTTGGCATCATACCTGCTTTTGTCCCAAAATCATAGCTGTAACGTCTAATCGCCATGTGGCTCTGCTGTTTTTTTCACTGCCCCACCAATGTTGTTATTCATGTAAAGTGACATCACTGTATCACCGTACAGGGTAAATTATTAGCAGGGACATAACTGATTAGGTCACGTCCCTGCTATGATATTTTATATCTCCCCTGCCCCATCAATTTTTTTTTTATAGGCACCAGAGGAGGTGCAGATGCAAATGGTAGAGGAAGGCGCTGTCTGTCAATTCAAATGAATGAAATTTCACGCAGGGACCATCCAGCAATTTCAGTGAGCTCAGCAACAAAATTGCAGGTGGAGTGTGCTAGCTTGATTCATGTGTGATTGTTAACTCTGCTATATTATATATATATATGTATATACAGTCAGTATACACATTACTGTACTATATTTGGCGATTTGAATATATTTATATCTATATATTACTCACCTTACACATACAGATATGTAACAAGTATCCCTATTTTCAGTAGGTAGTATCACGTGTGTGTGTGTATATGTTAAAAATATAATACACACACAGCTTATACATACTATTTATTGAAATACTTACAAAAAAGTATACACCACTAGAATGTCTAAAGAAGATGTCTAAATATCCATAGCATATACACCTTTCACATACTTTGCATAGATATGAGTATTAGAGATGAGCGAACACCGTTCGATCGAATAGGTATTCGATCGAATATCAGGTCGTTCGAGGTATTCGTTTCCAATCGAATACCACGTGGCATATGCTTTAAAACTTCGTATCCCCTCCCATCTTCCCTGACGCGTTTTTTTCACCAATAACTGTGCAGGGGAGGTGGGACAGGAACTACGACAACGGAGGCAGTGAAAAAAAATTGAAAAAACCCATTGTCTGCCGAAAACATGTGACCTCCCATTTATAAGAATAGCCAGCGCCATCTTCGTGTCATTTGCAGTGAGAGATAGGGGGAGAGAGAGAGATCTGCTGAGGGCTAGATAGGGATTAGCTTCTAGTAGGCAGGGAAAAACGGAAGAAAAACAACAGCTCTTTTCAGAGCTATACTGCAGAGAGGAGTCTAGCTTTCCACGGACGGTGTCCCCCTAAAACAGGAATACAGAAGAAATAGTGGCTGCTATATACGTTCAACCCAGCTTTTCAAGGGGTGTCCCCCTACAAAATAGCAGGTTTAAAGAGAAATTAGTGCCTGCTATATACGTTCAACCCAGCTTTTCAGGCAGTGTGTAACCCCAAAACAGGGATACAGAGCAATTAGGTCCGGCTATGTACGCTCATTCCAGATATCCACGGTGTGTACCCCCAAAACCTAGGTGGGAGACACAGAAATTCAGTCAGGCTATGTACGCTGAATCCAATTTTTAAGGGTCTACCCCCAAAGCTAAGTGGGAGACACAATAATTCAATCAGTCCATATACATAACATCCAGCTTTGCTCCACTGAACCCCCCAAAGCTAAGTGGGAGACAGCCATTCATTCAGTCAGGCCATGTGTGGTCAAACGTGTTTTAATTGCTGTACCCCCCAAAGCTAAGTGGGAGACACAGCAATTCAATCAGGCTATATCAGCTCAATCCAATTTTTAAGAGTCTACCCCCCAAAAGCTAAGTGGGATACACAGCAATTCAGTCACGCTATATAAACTCAATCCAATGTTTTATACAATCCAGTATTGTTTGCTCTCCATGATGTGAACTATGCCTTTGTCTCTTGAAAAGCATCCCAACATGAAGTCAGCCATGTGTGCCAGTGTGTTACTTGGCATGACTTTACTGCCCCCAACTGTAAGGGTCACTCTCCATTTCCTCCATTTTACACTCCCCTTCACACCATCCGTGCTGAAGCAATGGGATGCCCTGAACTTCACCCTCAAGCCTCGTGTGGGACAGTGACATGAAATGCCACTTCATCCCCCTCGTCTTCTTCCGCCAACCAACGGTGTGAAGATGACAGGAGTGTGCTCTGAATGTTTTCAGCCTAGCAGAGGCTACTTTGCACTTACAAAAATGGCCGCACTTTCACCCGTATATCAGGCACAATGCTGTAGGTTTCAAAGAATCTTTGCATCAACGAGTTGAAAACGTGGGCCATGTGTAGACCATGTTTGAGTCTGGCAAGCTCCAGATCATGACTAAATGTATATGCATATAAAGATATCACAGACAGGCATGTGATACATGGTACCTTGATACCGCCGATGTCTTCATTCTCATGTCCTGTGTAGGAACAAGGAAACAACCATGTAAGTTGCATACAAACAACATTTATGATAGAAGTAATAGAGGATATATATATGGTCAGTATAGAATACATCTGATGTGTCTTATATTGCATATTAATATTTGCTATATCTATGGTTTATTTATAAAACTCCCTTCCACGTAAAGGGAAACATTTCAGTGAGGGTCCAGGCCCAGGGGATCCCACCAGCTCATAACGTAGTGTAGGCTGTGTTCACACTGCAGTTATTACAATCCATTGCTGTCATCTTAGTAGACAGTAGTAGGACTAGTAGTAGAGTAAAGCACACAAGACAGCGCTCCATCCACGTATGTCCATTTCCACTGATGCGTGATGGACGGGGCTCTGTCTGCATCTGTCTTGTGATGTTCATTGTTCTCATCCTGTGACAGATGAGGACAACGGACAATAAATACCGGTAGTGTGAACGCACCCTCTGAGGTTTCTCCTGACAATAGAGTCCAGCTCTCCAGAGTGACAAGTAGAGACAACATTACCAGTGATGGAGCGCTGTTCACATCATGTTTGAGGCATCAGTTTACTTGCACATAAACCTCCCAGATGGATATATCTGCCATAGGCCAGCAAGCATTGTACAGTATACACTTTAACTGCAGACTGCGCTTTCCTATACTGTGAAAATAAGCGTAGTGGGGAAAATGTATGAAGATCAGCATTTCCTATAAAAATATGGACTGTCCACCAAACCCACGCTACATCTGGTGTAGATGATATGGTAAATTCTCCCATTGTCTAGATACTGACTACAAGTATATGGCAGCCATGTTTTTGGTATCTATTGATCCCATATGGACCATAGAACATTTCCTAGCATATATACCAGCCTATGACTTTGGTTTATAATGGATCAGAATAGGTATCATTGACGCTAGGTTCACACCAGCATTCTTCTTTCCGTTCTGTGCTTTCCGTCTTCTGCATGCCAGAAGACGGAAAGCACAGACCGGGTCCGGCCGTGAGCGTTTTATGCTCTCCGCCGCGAAACCGGATTTTTTTTTATCCGGACACAGAGTACTGCATGTCCGACTCTGTGTCCGGATTATAAAACCCGGTTTCGCGGCGGAGAGCATAAAACGCTCACCGCTGCTCACGGCCTGACATCTCTCTCACCCATTCAAATGAATGGGTGAGAGAGACTCCTGCAGGTTTCCGTCTCCTGCCTCTGTTTTAGGCAGGAAACGGAAACCTGCAGAACGGAGTTCACAACGCAGATGTGAACGAGCCTTGATTTTAATAATAGAAATATAAAATTGGGACATCCCATTCTCACTATTATAACTGTGGAATAGCAGAGCTGAGTGTGCTATTCTGCCTACCCCGTAACGACCCAAGCCTGAGTGATCAAAGCAAACTGATGAACACATGCCATAGGCCACAAGAAGAAATCTTATTAATGCAAGTGGAAACGTGAATGGAATTGTTTCATGTGAACAGAGACTAATACTGAACATTTACTAACAGTCCACCCCACCCACCGCCATTATATGTGATATATTCTGTCTAATGATCGGCCATGTCTTCAGTATTAGGATTATTTCCAGGGCTCTTACCAAAGACCTCACCACTAAGTTCTCAGCAATGTAGAGCAGAGCGCCCAGACGTTCATCTCCTCCATCACTGATGACTAACAATATGGTGGTGCCAAAGCTCCCACAGGCCCGAGGTGCTGTAGTAGCGGGTGGTGGGGTGCCCTTCATGTTAGGTGCAGATAATAGGCGTAGTTCACAGCACTACAAATGACTATACATCCATTCACAACATGGAGGCTCAGTCCCTGGTCACAGAATCCACTTACATGCAGCGTAGGTCCTCTCATAAGAAACAACAGACGGACCTCAATATCATATTGGTGGATGTCGGACTCCTGGTGACCTTATAGACTACTCATATTAACCACAAAGATAGTGGACCCCCCGATGAAAAGCATAACACGCACATGTGAGCAGAGACCACCTTGTCCATACAACCGGTATTACCTACACATCACCCCCACATTTTAACAGGAATCCTTGCCCATTGACTTTTTTGTATGTCTCAGACTGAATCCACTAAAAGCTTTATTCAGTTGCTGAAGGACACCATATTGCTTTATATTACAGCGCCGAACATAATAAAATCCTACTAAATATGCAGATGAAGCTATTTTGTGCCATCGCTACCTTCCTTGTAGCGGTTATGGCCGTACTTACATCCATTAGAGAGTTGTTTTTATACAGGCCATAAAAATGTGGAGCCACAACATAGAGGTATTGTCTAATTTAGATATTGCCATATATATACCTTGAAACCTGAATTAACAGGAAGAGGGGGGGTCCACTGCTCTGCACTACATTACATATGGCCATTTACGTCAGTGGAGTGTATTACACCGCTTACATTCTCCCAAGGCCGTACGTCAGCCAAACAGGCACTGGCTATCAGGGTTACTTTGGGATCCATTTCTAGCAGGGGATACTTTGTGACTAGATTATTGTCAAGGGACATGTTCACCAAAAAGCATCAGTTTGGTTCTATACATTGTTCATACGTACCGGGGGAATTTATGATTGTGGCTGCACCTGAATTTGTACATTTTAGGCACATCTACTTTTAGGTGAAAACCCCACTTTGCAGAATCGTGGCGTTTTTTGCTGTTGTGGAAATGCAACAAAATAATGCTGTCTCTTTGGCCGGGGCCCCACGTTACATAAATTCTGCAATTTGCTTGTGGCGAATCCCCACTATGCGATAAAATACATGGAGTGGGCACGCAGCGACTTCCAAACTGCCGTGGTTTGGGGAATCCCAGCAAGTCCACTATACCAGCAGAAACGTCAGCAGTTTCCCTATAGGTATAATTGCAAGAATTGCAATGTGTTGGCGCCACGTTTTTTCCCATAACACTTTTTTGCTGCGGATCGCCACATGGGGCCTTTGCCTTACAGTATCAGTAAAGTGAATGAGATTCTGGCTAATTCCATTCACAAGAATTCAACGGAAAAACAGCATTTTTCTAAAACGCATCAATTCAGTTTGACTTCTAGAAACGCTTGTGGTTTCCCTACAGATTTAATAAGGGAATAAAAAACGCATTCTGCATTTGTGGGGCCTTAGCCTCAGACCATTTTTCTGACTGGCTAGACAAGGAGTCGGAGATTATATAATGAGTGGGGTTTAAGATTCAGCGACTTGTACCCCCAGTTGTGCCTTAAAATTCTGACCCTATAAAAGCCAACTATTAGATGATATAAACTGAAATGGGTCAATGTAAAGAAGGAGCCAGACTTTTCATCCAGTAACAGTCACTGTAATACATCTGGTGTACTTTAAGACCGTCTACCAGTAAGTGTTGGCCACTGTGCGTTTCATGTTGTACCTTTCCCTGATTTTGTCTTAGACTGCTTCATGTGTGCACTGTATTAGATACCTAGTGCAATGCTTTGCCCATATAGAGCTGCACCAATGCCCAATGTATAAGCATTGATGAGCCTTCAGTTTCACCCCAGTTGCATGAATTCTGCTGTAGTTTATGAGTAACCTCTGAGCTGGGTCTGTCTCTAGTTACTTCTGTTAAACAGATAGGGGCAGACCTAATCAATAAATTCCTGGCCAAAAAACTCAATGTGAAAGCAGCCTTAGATGTCTTCTCCGGGTCGCCGTTCGGTTAAAATCCCGTTTTTCGCCAGTATGCAAATGAGTTCTCTCGCAGCACTGGGGGCGGGCCCCAGCGCTCAAACAGCACTAGGGGCATCCCCAATGCTGTGAGAGAATTCTCCAGCACCGCCTCTTCTTCAGGAACGGGGTTTTGACATGTCTTCTTCCGGGGAATGGCTTCAAACTTCTAGACATAGGGCAAAGCTGACTGCACTAGGTATCCCGCCGGCCACAAGAAAATGACCGCTTACAATACTGTGTAAGCAGCCATTTTCTTGTGGCTGGCAGGCATGCGCAGTTGGCTTTGCCCGAGGCCTAGAAGTTTGAAGCCAACCCCGGGAAGAAGACATGTCAAAACCCAGTTCCTGAAGAAGATGGAGTCAGCGCTGGAGAGTTCTCTCGCAGCATTGGGGACACCCCAGTGCTGCGAGACTCATTTGCATAATGGCAAAAAAACAGATTTTAACTGAACGGCGGCCCAAACAAAACATGTAAAGGTAGGAGACAAAACGTTTAAGGCTATTCCTACGTGTCAACCAGAAAAAAATATTTTTACATGATAGGATCCCTTTAAGTAAACCGTTTGTGATCCCCACTGAAGGCATATGGTGTGATATGAGAGTCTGACACTTTGCCCCAAGGCAGCTAATCTGCAGGGGTCCCGTGTGGCTCCTGATATTGTCTATATGCCAGGAGCTATGCTGCTCACTCACAATTAAAAGTGTAGTGGAGGTTTTAGGTACTGCAGCGCTGCTTTATTGAAGCCTGTGGGGCAGCACTACAGTACTCTCCCGGAGCAACGAATCTACATGGGTCCCAAATGTCAGACCCTCACTGATCTAATATTGATGGATAGACCATCAATATTAGAAAGTCTGTAACCCCTTTAAGCATTTCAACAGCATAAACCAAATAATCTTATCGGCGCCACTGCCAGACAACCGTGACTGTGTGGCACAGAAAGCAACAGCCCGGCCCCTCCATGCCGTGACAGCTTCACCAGAACAGTCGAAGTGTTGTACTCCACCTCTGTTTACTCCAAATAAGTGTGGGAACTCTGTATTGTGCACGCACAACCTATCCATTATAAAGATAGCTATAAAAAAATCAGGACAAGTTGGTAGAATACAAGCCAGGTGATAACACTAGTACCAAGTGATTAATGTTATATATTGCGGCAGTGCATATTATAGAGTTATCAACAATGTATGTGACATCGCAGATCATATGACCGCGATCTTGATCAAGAATCCGAACTCGGAGGAAATCAGAAATTTTAATGAATTTAAAAATAACCTAAATCGTGAAAGTAACACGGACAAGCCCTTTAAGGTCATTCACTGTACATATAGCGTTCAGCTCTAAATTACAGTCTGTCAACTCATTCGTAGTCCGTGAACTTGCAAAACCTATTTTCCGACTACCCAACCAGCTTATTTTGGCAGATACTGCTGCAGGTGCTTAACTGTGTCCTGCTGCTAATATTCAGTTTTATTAGTTCATAGTCCAGTGTTTAAACCTGTCTCCATAGCTATTATGTTGTAGTGTAAGGTCCCGCGACCATAAAATTAAAGTGTTCCTTGGAGACTAGACACATTTTTCATTTCTAATTAAAATGAATGTTTGAATACGCTCCTAATAATGTTTATCATTTAAAGGTGAAGTCAGGAAAGTCTGAACAACCTTACATGTACAATGAATCTATTCATGCATGTAACAGCATCAGATCTATTGCCAAAGCATGCGTGAACGTTGGCGAGCACGGATAGATGGTACATTCACACAATGTGGCAAAACACATGCCATCCGCACAATGAGGGAAGAATCATACATATATACAGGGAAAAACTGCAAGAATTTTCTGCAGCTCTCCTTCAGGCATTCTTAAAGTATGATTTTTCGGGCAGCATTATAAAGGGCATCGATCACTTGCCCCAGCCACTTTGTCACTGCTATAGCTTTGTAGAGGCTCTGAATACAATTCAGATCGTACCTCTGTAATGTTGCTGAGCATGTAAAGCTGTTTTTATTAATATGCAAATGGGGTCAACAGTGTTTAATTGATTTTTTTTTTGCCTTATTCTGTTCACTCACAGGCTCTTATCTACAACATAGTCATGTTAAACTAGTTTAGAATAGCCAGTGCAAAAGCAGAAATTATTTCAATTCCTTTCTATCCCCCTTCCCCTCTTCATATACTAATATATAGAAAGTAATCTGCCTGACTAGATAGATAGATAGATAGACAGACAGACAGACTGACTCATGTTTGGGCTGAAATGTCTCCAGGGGCAATAAAACTTCCGTCATTGTTAGTTGCACATCACATTGGAGCGCTGCCTGTTTTTGTGCTGGTTAATATAGGGGTATGTTTACCAACAAGGATAAAGATGGTATAATATGGTAAGGCGGTTTTCTTAATACATGAGATGTAATACACAATGAATATGTACATATTAGTATTCCAAAGAGAACACAGGCCTTTTTATTTATGAAAAAAATAAACTACATTAACACAGGCCACTGGCAGGGTGTGAACAGTGCTTTAGACTTCCTGTGGCTGCAGCCGAGACTGACCCCATTATCTTATAATGGTTGTTTCCATGGAAGCATATGGAGATGCTTTGCAAATATGATTTGCTGTCGTCACAAAGGAAACTTTTTCATGTACATCCTATGGTTTTTAATAGGAAAACACTAAATAGTGAGGAGTTGTCGTGCTGCTCCAGTTTTTAGACTGACACAAGCTGTGCATCTTCTCTGACGATCCTTGTACCTGTAAGGCTTCATCCACACTGAGTGGTGTCTTGTTAACTAGAATTTGTCAGCTCTCCTGAGTTGTCTGTTTTTGTAAGTACTTGTATGCTCTGAATCATTGTGCTAATCCTCTGTTATTCCTTCTGGAAATGTATGAATAAAACTCTATTTCCCTGCCCAAAGGGGAGTGTCCCTACAGTCTGCCACCGTCCCTGCGGTCTGCCACCGTCCCTGCGGTCTGCCACCGTCCCTGCAGTCTGCCACCGTCCCTACAGTCTGCCACCGTCCCTACAGTCTGCCACTGTCCAATTAGTGCTGTATAGGGACACACACTATTAAAAAACAACATCACCACAGTTGTGAATTTTTGGTTTATTTTCAGTTTTTTTTTAAACCCTTTTCCAAGAGGAGAAATGGAGGAGGAACTGAATACAATTTCTGGGCCCTAATGCATGTTTCATATTGTCCATAGGGTAGGTCATCAATAACTGACCTGTAGGGGTCCAACACCCGGATTCCTGCACAGATCAGTCTTCGTCGTCGCTAGAAGCCACCTCAGTGGACAAGGACTGGTAGTAGCTCAGGTATGACGGAGCGGAGAAGCAGTCTTCTGGTGCCACCACCACAGTGGACAGAGCTGCTGCTTTGATCCTATTACTTGAAGAGCCATTTCCAGTTCCTGTTCACTGCAGCGGGGTCCAGGTGTCCAACCCCTACTGGTCAGAAACTGATGGCCTATCCCGTGGGGCGAATTTGTTCCATCCTGGTGACCGACTCCTTTTAAAGAGTTTATCCGGTTTTTAAGATTGATGACCCATCAAAATTAGACTTGTGGGGGTCCGACATTTGGTAGTCTATGGGGCACCGCTGCAATACCTACACTTACTGCTCAGTGACACTCTGTACCCCTGCAGATCTAATATCGATGGCCTGTCCTAAGGATGTCACCAATCTTAGAAACCAAATGACCCCTTTGAGTTCACATAGAAGTGGCTTTTCTTAAATCCTCTCTTTATAATTTTCTATCTCTTCTAGGAATGCTGGGCTGGGTGTATGTGCCATGGCATGCAGAGTCGGTGGTATACTTGCTCCTTTTGTACCTTCCATGGTAAGAGCTATTTCTTTATTGATTTCCTTGGTATTTTAGACTTTACAAACATTTTTGATTTGTTTTACATTATGAGGAATGTGAGTGAAATGCAGAAGGGTTTGACAGATACCTTTATGAAAACGGTGTTAGACATAGTCAGAGAAGCAGCAACTCCTCGGCTCCTGCTGCATTATCTCCAAAGATGCTCAGAAACACCTGGACGGGAGCCCTGAAGTAATGTAAAAGTGCTCTTTGATCTATCCTTCTTAAGAACTCTTAGGATATCAGATCTCCTTCTCTATATACTTATCGAATGCACCAATGATATGCATGGGGAACATTTTCTACACTGGAAAAGGACTTAGGAGATATATCTCCATATCCATATCCTATCTCCTATCATGGGAATTGCATTTGCTTCTATCTACCAGATTGTAGGTCACAGAAAAATAAGTTTTCGTGAATGTAATGAAGAATTTTGGTCACCCTACAGTATATTATTTTGCATGCAGGGCCATTTTATCCTTCATAACCCCCTACTAAATAAATTTTAGAAACCTAAATACATTATTATGTGAAACGTAAAGGGGTTGTCCAGCCACAAGACATTCCCCTAGATCTACAGGAACTTGCTGATTGGAGAGTACCCCACCGATCTAGAGCAATGGGGTATTTTGCACCCCAATTTTGAATAGAGCAGCCATTCATTTAAACAGGCATTGCCAGAGATAGGCAGGTAAGTAGTTGGCTATCTCTGGCGATCCCAATTCAAATGAATGGAGCATTGTTTGGTGTCCGAACAGCTTTTTCATAGAACACTGGAACTGTTTCATAGAAAACATTAGGTCCAGTCGGGAAGTAGTCCTGCAGACATATAGTACATTGAAACATGACTGCGGCAGCCATTGGCCTGCTTGTATAGCACTAGAGTGCCGAGGCCAGTGTTTGTTGGCAGTGTTCGCATGTGTATCTATGGCACGTTATCAGTGCCGGACAAGTCAAGGCTGCCAGGGGACCAGTGCTATGGCCAGCAATAGAACAGGTAAGTTTAAGTTTTTAGTATGTTACCATAGTGCTTGCTTTTTGGACAGCCCCCTGAGTCACCTACTCTAGCAGGACAGAGGTTGTTATACTGTTGTTTTATAGGACAACCATTTTGCGATACAGATGTGTATGGGCATAATGAAGAGAGTCCTATGGCTGGCTGGAGGATGGCCAACCATAGATGGACCTTGGAGTCAGTATATATAACCTTTAATGAATGGCATCCTCCTTGCGACTATAGGTGTCTACTAGAGATGAGCGAACACTATTCGAAACAGCCGTTTCGAATAGCACGCTCCCATAGAAATGAATGGAAGCGGCCATTCATTTCTATGAGAGCATGCTATTCAAAACGGCTGTTTCGAATAGTGTTCGCTCATCTCTAGTGTCTACCAAGGACAATAACCAATCACCAAATCTCAGAGTTCTGTGGTCACTTTTGGAGTAACTGTACCACACAAATGACATGACTATGCTGCTAGAACTTAGTTAACTGGAAGGGGGGAAAGTAACGCACCTCCTAAAATACAGGGGGGTAAGTCAGTGCATCAAATAATATTATGTGTATGAGAAATCTATGCAAGAAGAAGGGATGATATAAAGTTTCCATTGGGCAGGAAAATGGCTCTAATCGGTTTTGGGATAGGTGTATTTTTATGTCCATTATAATATTGATTTTTTTTTTTTTTTTTTTTTTTAAATTGTTTTACTTTTATATATGACCAAGACATGGTAGCCTTTTCCAGTGCCGTGGAAGACGTGACGTAACTTCAGTGTGTAAAGAAGATTCTTTTTAAGTCTTCTTTAAATGCCTTGCCTAAAAATCGATATAATTGTAAAGATAATGTCTAGCACATGTATGAGGAATGTAGTAATAAAGAGTATTTAATAAAATAATCTCCATAAAGTGTGCGCTGTCAGCTGGGCGTCAGGGCGCACAATTTACATGATATTAGAAGTGTGAATCTCCCGAATCTTTGAACAATACTATTAAAATTTAAAGCCCCCGTCATCCTGTTATTTTATGTCACAAGCATATTTCATCCTCCCTCACAACCTATGTATTAATCTGCGTGTCTGGAAGGAAATTAATAGTTAAATCAATCAAGCCCTTGCCATCTTGTACTTTGTATCACTATATAACGTGAAATATTCCTGCCATTAATGTAGGTAATGAAAGTCAGGAGAAAACATTACCAGATGTGCAATGCACACTGCTTCTGGCAAGAGATCACTTCAGAAGTTGATACAGTGATTTCATGACTGGATCCGAGACATAAGCAATTTCGGAGGTGATTTGTACGAGTTCTTGTCACTATAATTTACCCTCAGTATTTTGTGTGGGAGTTTATTTGGAGGAACCATTCCCTTGTGTTTTATCCGTATGGTTTAGAGCTCACAGTTGGCACGTTAGATATTAACACAGGTGCTGCTGCGTTCAACCTAGACTGGCTGTGGACCCTTGGGGTACGGTAGTAAATTGTGCGAGTGCCGCAACACTCTCTATAGCATAAAATAAAAAGCAATATGGCTGCGCTTCCCGTCATTGAAAACAAAGGGCTATGTCACATAATAGAAAAATGGCAACATCTCGGTACATAAAATGAAAAATTATTATGCCCTATACATGGAATGCTAAAGGATAGAACGAAATTCCATCCAAGCAATTTCCAAGAATTTTCGAAAGGCTTCCTTTTTTCACATGGCAATCTATGGCTTGCCATTATATGATGGGGTGACATGTCTTCTTCTGCTTTATGACCATTCCCATATCCATCATGGCCATGGTTGTTAAGGAGGAAACTCCAGACTTATTCCAGAAAAGTGGAGTCAAAGAAAACCGGACAGATAGAAAAATGGAAATGCATAAGAATTTGCAACATAAAATTGGTATTCAGGCCTCATATTTTTTAAGCGTTTTAGATACCTTTGGCAGGATTTAAGATGTGACACCATGCATCATAAATGCACCAAAATGTTGGCACTTTTTTTTTTTTTATGGTTGGAAAAACCTTAGACTAGACAGTCTAAAGATACATATGTCAGATTAATAATCCAGTGTTAGACACTTCCATGGCAGAGGTTATGAGTATTGCAGCATTGTTCCATTCAAGTATATGGGATGCCACCACAGTACTCATATCTATTTTAAAAGAGTCTATGAATAATCACTGCAGCTTTCTGTATGCAAACAATGGTCACACAAAAAGAGCTGATCTGCAGGGATATCCAACAGTCGGGTCCCTGATGGCCTACAATGAATGGTCTTTGTTAAGGCTAAGACTTAGATCCCCATGGGCGGCACTTCCACTAGTAGGCCCGAGGAAAAGACCTCATACTGAGGAGCTCTGGCCATACTGTCCTTATCTCAGAGGGATGAGCAGGGAAACAATTCCATGCACAGTGCCTTGGGCACACAAGGGTGAGGGCCTGCCTCCAGTTGGCCCATCTCCTACAGGGATCACAGTGGGTTTTAACAGCAGTTCACTTATTAAAGGCATGCTGATCGCAGATAGGTTATGGGTCAACTGAATTAAAAATAGTTTTCCCCATGTGAATCGATGCCTCTGTTGATGAGATATCACTATTTTAGCCAATATTCACATGAGCTGTTTGGAGCAATGAGGGAGTTGCCACTTATCTCATTGGAGCATTCATAAATAGACACAAATTCACATGGATGAAAACGCAGTTGATTCAGGTATCCATAACCTATCTATCTGCAGGACTGGATTGATGTGTTGGGATCTGGTGACAGACTCCCTTTAAAGGGATCCCTTTGTTCGTTTCGATGGGCAGCATGAAACAATGACTCCCTGGTTATGACAAAAGAGCCGGCCACAGGGATGAATACACTATGGGCCTCCCTTTGCCCAGCCCGATGGGAGATACTTCGCTTATAGCCCTGACCATGTAACTTGCTTATATAAAGGGCATTCCTCTTATTAGACCATTATATCAGAGCCTGAACCCTGTCTGTAGACCCCAAACGCCCATAGTGGCATTGTTTACATGCGGGCACTGGTTTCCAGAGCAGGGTGTAGAAGACACTATTAACCTAGTGGGATCTTTTCCTGCACTACCCATCAATATCGATGAGGATGGACCAGACCTTTAATGCTATATTGGATAGCACTTGCCCTTTCAGCAGCGTTTTTACGACTATAGATTTGGCTGACTTTTATGACTTTTTCGCTGTAAATTAGAGCTGACAGTATAATTGACAGCTTTTGCCTTTTTTTGCATACAGATTTTTAATTTCTCTTTGGAGCGCCGCGGCGCTTATTCTTTGTACAACTAACAGGGTTTTTTTTTTCTCTTTCATTGATGGAAGAAGTAATAACTTTGGTGGGTGTACCATGCTGATCTCACCATGTCATGAAATGAACTAGATTACATTTTAATTAATATGAGCTAATTAAACAGCCATATTAACATTTACCAGTGATTGTGCAAGCCGTGTCTTAGGAGGCAATGACTGGGAGTCAATGCGCTTGTTGACAATTATTATATATACGTGGGCTGCATTGCATGGTCTTTGGCTTTGCAGATCTCTCCAGGCCGATTCAGCATGGCGTGGTATAGCCGGCTGGTAAAAAAAGATGTGAACAGACTGTTATTATTCCATGAAATATTTTATTTTGCCGTCAGCAATGTTCCTCACACCTTGCATATGAGAATTACTCCTTCATTAATGCATTTAATATACAGAACAAACATTTCATGTAGGAAAACATTGGGATTTGTGGTTTTATCCCGCCGCTACATCTAATTTACAACCCAGGCCATGCGAAAAAATATAGAAAAAAAATAGCACTAAAGGTGATTAATAACATAATCATACCCTTTAAGTCAAGACTAGTCTAAAATGACACCCCTCAGATTTAATGAATGTACGTGGAGGATTATGGCTGCTAACCAGACTTTTCTTTCTTTTTACTGTGAATTACCGTTAATGGATACCCTGCAACTCTCATCTTTGCTTTGTATGCGGCTCCCTCGGCTCTAATAGAAAGCTTCAACTTCAGGGTAATTTGTAATAATACTCATAATCAGAATATAATCTGTTTAGGAGTTATGAAGTGTTAACAAGTGTTAAATTGGTTTATCTGACACTAAATGTCGCGGGTCCCGATGAGGGCGAGGTAAAGCCAGGGCCGGCGTCAGTGCACGGCGTAGTCAGGCAAGTGCCGGGGGCAAGCATTCGATTCAGTCAACAGGAAGTCCTGTATGTGGCCGGAGAACTCCATCTCCTTAAGTCTCACACTTACATGTGATTCCCGGGTCCTATGTGTGGATCAGTCCATAGTGTCAGGAGTTTTTGGGTTCATCCAAATTTTTCTTACTTTCCCATTTTGGACATATAGCCCCATATTTGGTATGCGGTGTTGACATTGAGTTGGTATATAGCAGGGGTAGGCAACCTTTTTGTTTGGCATGCTGATTTAAATAAAAAAAAAATCAAAGACGAGGTCCTCGGAGTGCCGAGGAGTAATTGTAAAGCTGACAACCCCTACACTAAAGTCATATACCACAAACCTTAACACAGAAGTGCTGCCACCAGATGCTTTAGGGTGCTTGCATTTACTGCTATTTCCTAGAACTGGAACTTTTACTACGATGTATAAATGCATTCACATGCTGCGTATTTGTACAAAAAAAAAGTTCCTGTGTTTTTGTGTAAAAACAAACCACTATACAGAATAATGTCCCATAGCAGCCCCTGCACATGGTATTTTTTCCCCATAGTGGCCCCTCCACACTGTAAAATCCCATATTTGCCTCTGCACACATTATTATGTCCCATAAGCGGCCCCTGCACACAGTATTTTATTCCAACTTTTATAATATTCCAATTTTTGCCCCCCACTAGCTATTACCGGCATACAGTGGGTTCTGAAGAGACCCAACAGTATAATAATAATAATAATAACAGATGCTGGTATTTTTTGGCCAGTATTTGGCATGATCATCTTCTTTTGACTGATCGTCAGCCATCTAGCGTAGACTTCCTGCACTTAATGTAGATGGTGGGAAGGTTGATAAGAACTGGGTCATCACGGCCGTCTGAAATCTAAGGTGTATGGTCAGCTATAGGCACTGTGAACATCCTGTTTTAGGTGTCTAGAACATTCTGTCTTTTAGGATATATATAAATAACACCCCAAAATCAGCCTTAGAGCCTGCCCTTGGAGCAGGATGAGAAAAAATTAAGTGTCCTGCTCAATCATGCCACAGATTCCATGGCTTAAGTCTCACGCTAGTTAGACCCATTCATCCAGGCGTAGACAGCAAGAGAAAGGAGTCAGAGTTGGTGGTTTGGCCTACTGAGTTCACAGCCCACTGGCCTCTGCTTCCTTCCCTCTTATAAGATGTGAATTGGCCACAGCGGTGACCTGTCTCAGTCAGTAGGGTTTCTAAACATCTCCTGCATGATGAGATGGACCCAGGAAGTGTCTATGGGACAGCAGATGTGGATGCTACCTTTTCGCTTCTCTTTTTAAGGCTAAGTTCACACTACCATTATACATGACAATAATGGCAGCAGACTGATCGATGCACATGGAGTGCTGTCCATTGGCATGCTTTTAAATTGTATTGAATGGGTACAGTCACCAGATTTAAGAGGGCTTAGTAACTCCCAAAACAGGCAAGTGCAATGGAAATTTTTAACAGTTGGGTGAACGTCTCCTAACCCATTCTAAGGGCCCCTTCACACGGAGTTTACGCTCCACTCATTCAGACACGTATACACGAGCGCTTCAAAACACATCCCATTGAAGTGAATGGGATGTGTTTTGAAGCGTTCATGTATATGTGTCTGAATGAGCAGAGCGTAAACTCCGTGTGAAGGGGCCCTAACTCTGTAATGAAATAAATCTATTCCCTCCAGACAATCCCTTCAACACCCTATGACAGCATTGTAACTGGAAAGTGGCTCTGCCCCTTGAAGGGCTCTAGGACGTCACATAGGTGTACATACATTCAATACAAGGTAGCGTTTTGTGCAGTTTGTATATGACTGTGTCTGAATTACAGCTGTGACTGTACATAGTCGGGATATGTTCTTAGCTAACTCACATACCGAATAAAATGCGAGTGATGACAGAATGATAAGAGAGCGCGGCCAGAATCCACCATGATGGGTGTCAGGGATGGAGAACAGATGCATCCATCCCCTCAGTCACTGATCCTGTGTAATTGTATCCCGGCTCCCCTGTAAGTCAGTAAGGGTCTGCTGTTTATTATATTCACTGTGTAGAACAGCGGTCGAGATTTATGTGCGAAGATTAATGTAGCAAACAATTTCATTCTCTCATTGTCTTGTCATTTCTTAAACTATTAAGTTCCTCCAACAAACTTTTTGTCTGTTTTGTGGCACAGATTTCTACACCGCAGTACAAAGCAGCACAGTTGGCTTCCACTCCGCTTTCTCATCTACAAAGAGCCATCTTTTCTTTGCATTTATGCTTTTATTATGTGTGGATTCTTGCTTTTATATACTGTAGGTGTAGCCCTTAGGCACCCTGCGGGGCCCGATTCATCTGCTCGCCGTAATGGGAGAACATATTTTTGAGTAAATGAGAAGTGAAGGAAGAGCAATCAGGTTAAGCCAAGGAGACTTGGGAGTTCTCACACGGGGTGCGTTGTCATGTATAGCCGTGTGGGCGCAGTAAGAGCCGGCGTACACATAAGGGATTAGAGCTATCCTCTGACAAGAAAATTACCAAAAGTGGTCATAATCGCCGCCTATGCATTGTGGGAAGGCCTAGAAATGGACACTAGTTGCGAGACACAGCAGGATTCCAGGGTGTTACTATGAGACCAAAAAAAACTAAACCGTAAAATATTACAGATATATATTTACACTGGCGTCTTGCAAAATACAAAAATGACAAAACACGTAAGATGACATTTTAGATGTCTGACCCGGGACGTTGTAAATTACAGACAAGTAGCTTCGCCGCAGTGACTAGATGTTAGATTACACGGCCAGATGAATTAGTCTCGAGGCTTATGTCAAGTAGGGCGCTATCTGAAGTGCACGGAAGCTACTTCAATATGCAGGTATCTGTTATTATCATCTTTCTTGCCTGACCATGTGCATATTCATCAAACAGACTTTGCTCATTTGTGACACTCGGTCACATTTTGCCATTAGTCATTCACTCCCCGAGTTCTGGATTTTGTAGGTAAGACGTTATAAATGTGTCCTCTTTATACCTGCTGGAGGCTGTGGATAAGGCAACTCTCTATAATCTTCTGAAAGAGTGTTATTTATATACGTATAAAAGTCGTGCCCATATAATCACCAGAAAGTGCCATATTATATAAAGTATTAGTAGGATATCCCTTCTAGCAGCCCCCTATAATCACCAGAAATAAGTGTCATAAGTATTACATCATAACGTATTATATAAGTATATTAGAAGGATGTCCCTACTAGTGGTCTCCCTAATCACCAGAAATAAGTGCCATAAGTATTACATCATAACCTATTATACAAGTATATTAGAAGGCTACCCCTACTAGTGGTCTCCTTATAGTCCCCAGAAATAAGTGCCATAAGTATTACATCATAACCTATTATACAAGTATATTAGAAGGCTACCCCTACTAGTGGTCCCCTTATAACCAGCTAGGCCCCTATTGAGCAGCATTCCTTTACCTTACAGGGTGGGATTTCCTAGGTAAATGGTAAATTACACAGGGACCATACGGTGTTCAAACACCATATCCATGTGACTAGTGTATATAATATATATTATAAGTATATATATATATATATATATATATATATATATATATATATATTTATGATTAATAGCGTGTGATAAAGGGGGGGATGTGTGAGTCAATTCAATATCTCATATATGCTGAAAGAAACCCAATGGATGCAACATATTCTGCTTCCATTATAGAAATGAGGCAAATAACGTATATCTTTACTATAATTTTATATACTGGAAATCTTCACTTTGTTATTTGTACTGTTTTTATATAAGTTGTTAAGTAACACAATGGGAAGCCTAACGTATACAATTTGGACCTCCTGTGAACAGGACTCGCATGCATTATTTGCTTTGTTGTGTGGCGCTCACATTGTGTAGCTGCCTCTTTTGTTGTGCGGCTAGGTACACCTGGATTTTCTCTAGACGCATATACATGGAGAAAATCTCTGTGTGTATGTTAAACAAATCCATAGGCTCCCAGTCACCTATATTTATAAAATGGTAAGTTGTCTTTGAGTGTTTGTTGGTTATTCTGATATCAGACTATGCTTTCCTATATACAAGGCCACCATTTAAAATACAGTGCAGTATTTTTTCAATGACCCTATTTTCTCCATGGATTCAACATATGGACCAACTCCAGTGGGTAGGAGTGGAAAGATCAGCACTTACCTGGTCACGATTTTGAAGAAATCTTTCTTTTATTAAGCTACATGACGCATTTCTGTTTTATCGCTTCCTGGTTTCTCTGTTAGTCTTCTAGTCTGTAGGACTGTTTAAGTAGTTCTATGAGTGTGTATGTTAAGGGTGATGGAAGATTGTACATAAAACAGTATACCCAATATAGACAATTCTGGAGTAGCTACGGGCTGTGCCGTGAAGGTCTACGAGTCTCTGGGACCCCAAAACTTTCTCCTTCTGGTGAGGACACTAGAACTTGAACATGTAGATTTGTCGCCACCTCTACATTTATTCTCACAGTCCGCTTAGCGGTTCCTGTACCTCTCCTAGACCAGAGAACTCTACAGATGAGCCCCAGCACAAGACGCCTGGTTTCAGGTGTTTTATTGGTGGATATATTGCTGAACATCCCAGCCATTATGCTGTATGTAACATGTCCATTATTGCTGCAGTCCTGTGTGTGTATACAGAAACAGCTGACAATGGCTGAATAGGACCACCCACTTGACTCCTAACTAGGGTTGAGCGATCGTGTTCGGAAAAGATCGGATTCTGATCGGCGATCGAGAAAATTTCACAATCGCCATTGGAATTCCGAACACGATCTTTTTATGTGGGATCGAGATCGGTGATTTTTCCCACAATGCTTTGCTTAGCCTTCACACTGAGTATACGCTGTATACTCAGTGTGAAGGCTCCGCTGCAGTTCCATAGGAATGAATGGAAGCAGCCGACACACAGCCTTAACCCCCTATGCGCCGGCTGCCTCCATTGATTCGAATGGGAGTCTAAACTAACATCTCTAGTAGCTACTTACCTCCAGAGATGGCTGCTCCGGTGCCCTCCTGCTTCTTGCCTCGCTGCCCCGCCTCCCAGGTTAGTGTTTAAAGCACTAGGTAGGCGGGGCTTGTGGCTTAGGCGAGTGTGGGCAGGTACAGGGCAGGGAGACGTGACGTCTCCCCTCCCAGTACCCGCCCACACTCTCCTAACTTGGCAGGGAGGGGGCAGCGAAGGGAGAAGAGCAGCGGCAACGAGGCAAAGAAGAAGGAAGGCACCGGACCAGCCATCTCTGGAGGTAAGTGGACACCAGGGGGGACTAAGTAGCCAGAGGATTAAAAAACAATCCTCTGGCTACTTTAGTGATTCACTACACAGCCTGGATTCTAACAATTGTTAGATTCCATGCTGTATAGTGAATAGAATTGCTTTTAAAATCCCATCTCTGATTAATAAAAAAAATCCCACAGACTTGCATTGGAATCGGAATTGGGATCGAGATCGGGTTCGAATGAAAAATGATCAGAAATCAGATTTTAAAATCGATCTTGAAAAGTCAAGATCAGCTAAACCCTAGTCCTAACCCTTGCATACGCAGAGTTGTAAGTAATTATATGATAAGTTATACCATGAGCCTTTATATCAATGTGCTCCGCTCCTCCTGCTCTATAACATATACATGGTGACTGGTTCCCTTTAAATAGAGCACTGGTGTGTATATGTGTTTAGTGGGATGATGCTAAATAGTTAATTATGAGCGCGCCCCACACGATCTACCTCTACATAAGAAATACATTAGGCACTGAAGAACCAATGTCTAATTTCACTAGTTCAATGGACCTGCAGATTAAATATATATATATATTTTTTTACCAATTAGACCCCCGAGGACTTTAATAAAGCCTTTGCAGGGAGCATGCATTATCTAAAGCTAAATTACCTTTTTACATTCTTCCTGACACATCCTTTTTACGGTTGTCTAACAGACGCTAGAATCTTATAACTCAGTGTAACAAATGTTTTAATTATACTGCGCGAAGGCTTTAACACCGTCTACGCCGTCATTTCTCCCTCAATCTTCGGATTTTGCTTGAAAGTGTACTTTTGAGAAAGTAAAGTACTTCCATTGCCGCATTATCAGTATTAGCTTGTCATTACAGATATTATTCTGTGTGAGAACATTTAGGGCAATTGACATAACATTTCTGCAAAAATGGAAAAGAAATCCCTTTCAGACCATATGTAATGGAGCATTTATGGAATTATTTATCCAGTTTTAAGCAATGGAATTCCCTATTTTATCCAATTATTTAAAGGGGGATTGATGTTTCAGCAAATACAGGGTCATAAAAGGTATTTTAGAATAAGAGAATGCAATTTCCCGCTATGCTGTCTTTTATCAGTTCCTCGAGCTTGTATTCTATCACTAGAAACCATCCTTGTAAGCTACCAAACTGTGTCCTGGTCATGTGATGCAGGTAGAGGACCAAATACAGTATAGATTGTAACTAGCCATGTGAGGGTGCATTCACACTGAGTAAATGCTAGCTTATTCTGAACGTAAAACACGTTCAGAATAAGCGGCGTCTAAAGCAGCTCCATTCATTTCTATGGGAGCGGGGATATGAGCGCTCCCCATAGAAATGAATGGGCTGCTTCTTTCACTCCGTGCAGTCCCATTGAAGTGAATGGGGAGTGGCATGAGCAGAGCTTGCCGTATACGCCGGCACTCCCCATTCACTTCAATGGGACTGCACGGAGTGAAAGAAGCAGCCCATTCATTTCTATGGGGAGCGCTCGTATCCCCGCTCCCATAGAAATGAATGGAGCTGCTTTAGACGCCGCTTATTCTGAACGTGTTTTACGTTCAGAATAAGCTAGCGTTTACTCAGTGTGAATTCACCCTAAGTCTGTCATATTACCAGGAAAGAGTTTTATCAAATCTATTGAGTGACTGCAAGCAGAGGAAAACCTGAACAGGACTGGTCAACCACTCCTTCGACCCCCAGTTATCGCTCATGACTCGATCATACATACGCACACTCATGTCTGCCGAGGAAGCAGGGTAAAGATTAAGTTGGTGCCCCTTCTGGGTGGTAGGTTATATCCCCAACGATAAAAGAATAAGCTAGGTTGAAATCCAAAAGCCCAATCTTGATATCTAGGAAGACCTCCCACCATACAGATTAGTCATTGGGTTTGGTTGACGTGCTTGGCAGTATTGGAAGATAAACATAATGAATAGGGTTGAGCGATCGGGATCGGAAAAGATCGGATTCCGATCGGCGATCAAGTAAATTTCACGATCGCAATCGGAATTCCGACCCGATCTTTTCCAGTGGGATCGAGATCGGAGGTTATCTCAAGATCGGCTCAACCCCAAAAGTGACTTTTCCCATAGAAAAGCATTGACTAGGGTTGAGGATCGGGATCGGAAAAGATTGGATTCCGATCGGTGATCGAGCAAATTTCACAATCGAGATCGGCTGGAAAATGATCAGAAATCAGATTTTAAAATCGATCTTGAAATCTCAAGATCTGCTCAATCCTAATAATGAAATAAAGTCTTCAGACTAACATACAATAAAATAGTCCAATCCACACTCTCATAATAATAGACTTGTGCTCCGCATTACACAGTGATAAAGTTAATTGCTGTATCCGTAACATGAGATCAGAAACCATAGACCTGTTGTCTGTATATTATGATAACTGTAAACAGTGTATAAAATGCAATTATACCGCAAAGAGTGCACATGTATCAAAAATATTCCGTTAGAGATGTAATCTAAGACAATTACTGTCATGACTTCGATAACCAGAGGAAAGATGCATGCCCACCATTCAAATGATGGGCATAGAGATTGGGATTGCCAAAATGAAACAATCTTTGTAATCTCTGTACATCATCAGAAACGGACCTATACGGTTTTATATATCTTATCGCCCAGCCATGACGCTGAGTAGTGAGGAAAGCTTCCTGCCCTGTAGAGATGACTTTTCAGTAGTAGTCTTATTATCATCACAGGTAGGATTACAATGAAGGGTAACACCTATATATAGACTATTCACAGTAGGTGACATTCACACCTCGCCTCCTCCTTGTACAATGACCACGCCGCGTCTTGCCATAGAAGTCAAGGAACATCTCCAGTCTACAAGTTCCTGCTAAGATTTGTGCAGCTGAAGTAAAACAGATCTCTGAATGCTGTTAGCAGCTTATCCAAGATGGCTGCCCCTCCATAATTATGTACAGAAAATAGAGTAAAGAAATCTACAATCTGAAAATAAAAACAGATCATTGAATAGAATGTGTGTCTGAATCTGGTTTTAAAGGTTTATCCCCAACTTGGCAAAACCCTTCTGAGATGGGAATAACTGGTCCTGGTCCTGAATTCTATGGCTGTAACATTTGAGCAATGTTCCTCTTGGCTGTTCCCCCAAATCCCATAGGAGAATGGAGCTACAGAAACTAAACTGAGCTGAGCTACTCTGTTCTTATATCCTCACAGTTACGGAAACAGCTTATCTAGATGTGCTGTGCTGTAGCCAGAGCTCCTACTCTCTTCTATGGGAGTTGCAGGAATAGTGTAAAGCAGCAGTGCTCTGCTCTTCCCATAAGTCTGTTCTTGGGAGCGGGTATTTCTGTCTTGCAAGTGATTTACCAAAATACGAATAACCTTTTAAGTTGTTTTAAAAAATGTCATATATTCCCTTTAACACATGGATGGTCCTGAAGTGCAAGACCAAAATAGTTTTAGTAGAAACTCCACTGTAGACTGGGTTTTCTTAAATATTGATGAGCTACATATCCTTGGGACACCCAGCACCTCTGCTGATCAGCTGATGTAAGGTGCTGCAGTGCTCGTATTTGGCCTGTGACGTCATGTACGTGGGTCACATGGTCTTTATGCCGCTCAGTCCCATTCAGGAGAGTAGGATTAAGTTGCAATACCAAACCTAGATGTGCTTAGTATTAGGATGCTGCAGTGCTCACCTGAGCAATATGACCCCTTCAGTCAGCCATGAGGGTGTCTGGTGCCCACCTAGCTGATATTTAGGACTTCTCCTAAAACCCCTTTCACATTGATCACATCCTCATTTAGCCTTGTCAGAATGAGTCGATGCAGCGTTATAATGTAAACCCGAGCGTGGCTGCGGCTGAGACGAGCGCTGACAGCACCTCTGACATACGATTTCCTCCTCCTTCCGGTATCCATCGCCTTGTTTGCTTTCAGTTTTAAATAAACAAGTCTAAATGATTTTCTCTAATGTTTGTCGAGTATTCTCCGAAACTTCATTACAAAGAAAGTAGCGCTCATCCCCGTGCGTAGTAAGCGCCTCGCAGCATGCAAATAATTGTGGGCAATTGGCGTTTATTCCCATCAGTATTTGTTATACATGATTTGGCTCTTCTAAAGGGCAACGATAATGAGCAAAGGACATGCATAATGCGAACTCGCTGCAGACTTTCACGCCTACACTCCTCTCCGATGCAACATGCATATGGACAGCATCAAACTGACGGCCGGCGTAAAGATCACATTACTTAATAAGCCATCCTTTGATATCCAGCCTGGAATGTGGGTGGCTCAGTTTACCCCAATTGTTTTGTAACCTTGACAACAAAGCAGGAACAAAAATAAATGTCATTCTTGTCAAATTGTCAAGGTTCGAGATAGGGACGACCAAAACGGAAGGAATGCATAAGTAAGTAAAGGAGCAATTCGCACTGTGCAGAAATCGAGTAGCAATGTCAAACTTGAAAGAAGATGCTCAATGCTGGAGCAGGATTTGCAAGTAAAGTGCTTACCAATTACGTGTCTATAGTCAGAAGTGCTATTGTATGTACATTGTACCATTTCTCACAGAACACTGGTTCTCAATTTCTAACATTTTTGGGTTTGTGGAAACGCGGTGGGTGTCCTGCTTGGTTAATGAAAGCAACGCTCTGCACTGGTATGCATGATATCATTTGAGTTCCATTTCTTTCTGTAATTTCCATTCCAGAAATCTCTTAATCCATCAATGCCATTCTTGGCATTTGGAATCAGCGGCATATCAGCAGGAATCCTGAGTCTGTTACTGCCAGAAACACTTAATAAGCCAATTGCAGAGTGCATTGAAGACTTACAGTCTCCTGCATACCAATTGTTAAACAAGGTAAGACATCAGCGGATGGAAAGAAAAGTACATTATCTTCAAGACGGCTTGATGTGTAGCCTATGTCAATTTAGTAGTTCTTCGATACAACCTGCTGTGTCTACATTGCGAGCAAAACCCGCACTCAACTTTACCGTAAATGCAACTCGGAACCAAATTGTGGCTTTGTTGCATAGAATATATTTAACATATTGTTCCAATGTAAAAGGTAATACCATAGATTATACATTTGTTTCTGTCCAATTGTTCACCAATTGTTGGGTATGTGGAATGTAATTCTGGTTCTCTTCACAAACTACAAAGAAAAAGTGTAATATTAGGCTTGTGGTTACATGCTAACAAAGTTGATGTTTAACGGGGTTAGCCAGGATTTATAATGGCCTATACTTGGGATAGGCAATAAATATCTGATTGGTGGGGGTGGGCCTTGCACAGATCAACTGTACGGTGTCACATCCGATACCTATACTATACACAGCACAGAACCGGAAACAGTTGGTCTCTGCCCTCTGTAGGGGCCGGGCACCATCACTACAGCTCCGCTCACATTGACTTTAGTTGGAGCTGAGCTGCAGTACTGGTACCTGGTCACTATATAGGGACCGGCGCTAAAGGATTCCGGCCTTGTGCTATACATAGAATGGGTGACGGAAGCAAGCCAGCTAAGCTGGTCCTTGTGGGGATATCGCCTCCCCCCCAAAAAAAGCATTGTGGCCAACCTCTTTAATTGTTACAAATAATAATCTTAGGTCTACTCTGATCTGTTCACTTGAATGGACTGAGGTGAGGCGAGGTGGCCGCTTTAGGCGGCACTTTTGGTGGGGTGGCAATTTGACCATTTTATTTTTTATTACTTTTATTTTTTTCTAAATTAACCCAAGACAGGCCAATCTTAAAACTAAACTGAGTGGCCCTGTCCTGGACTGGCTTAGACCTCTGCATCTCAGCACAGGCGGTGATGATAAGAAGTCATCATGCCTCCTGTGCTGAAGCGCAGGCGTTTTATTGCTGGGTGAAGAGGCAGCAGTGGTTCCGGCAAGGATTCACAAGTTAGGTGAGACCTGAAGCCTCTGCTAGCAGTATAATATTAGTTCATGGGTGGGCCAATATGGGGCTTATTAGAGGTTGGGTGGGCAACTGTGGGGGCATAATAGATGTTTCAGGGTCTTTCAACCTCTAGTATGCCCCACAGTGGCCCCTGCAACCTCTATTATGCCCCTTAGTAGGGCATAATAGAGGTTGCAGGGGCCACTGTGGGGCATAATAGAAGCTGCAGGGGCCGCAGTGGGGCATAATTCTGCGTGCAAGGGACATTTATAAAAGCGTTCATTAGTGGACATTATTAATAGAAGGAGCATTTAATATAATATATATTGGACGGGTGTGTGGAGAAGTGAGGAGTCAAAGATATCTGTGTTGCAAACTTTGCAGAGACAAGTCACAGCTGGAAGAAGTGGTCATGGCGGTCCAAAGGGAAGAGACAGGAAATGTGAGGAGACATCTCCTGTAAGTAACAAAATATTACTGCACTCTATTCACTGTAATGTTACCACTACCAACAATGCCACCTGGTAGTCAGTCCGTGGAGGGGGAAGGGAACTTTCAATCATCCGCTTCAGGCAGCAGAGAGGCTAGGATCACCACTGTATAAGGTGTTATCTAGGTTTTCACATTGCTCACTTAAACTATCTTCTTTTCTTCAGTTTTTTTCAACTTTTTTTTTTCAGTTACAGCAAAGTTTAACTTGATTCTGATAACTTGCTGCAGCTTGATAACTTGTCAAACTTATCAATCAAGTTGAACTTTGCTAGATTTGTGCACCATTTTCTGATTATATTCCCGAATACCAGATCTGTCTCTTTGTTCTTTAGGCAAGCTCAAGGACAGTCCCTGAAATAATGACAAATGACAGCCATCATCTCTCTTCGCTAAAAAAAAAAAAAAAAAAGTTCTTATTCATTTAGTAGATTCTGAGCGAATTAAGGGAAAAACCCCTTTAATTTTTGTGCTAGAGTTATATACATATATATACATTATATATTATCACAGGTTATTTCCAGGATCAGTACAGGTTCCCATGTGAAATAGTTAAAAGGATTTTCTTGGACTATGATATTGTTGTCCTGTCTTTACCATTGGAAGGCCATATCAGACTAGTGGAGTTCCATCAACCAACGATCAGCCAATTATTTGGACAAGTGCTATGTCCTCTCACTGCTCACCAAGGACATCTTGTACACTGCATAGTAGCTATGCTTGGTTTTGCAGCATAGACCTATTAATTTGAATAGGACTGAGATGCATCATGGCTATGATCACTGGAAGAGAAAGTAGAGCTCACCCCAGTGCCACAAGCTCTTCACACGGCTGATCAGCATGGGTCCCAAGTGTTGGACTTTTCAGATCTAACATTGACCTACCCTAAGCATAGGCATTCAATATCATAGTTCCCTTTAACATTCATGTTCAGTTTTCCAATTTTTGTATGCTACCAGTTCAGTATTCCATCTCCCAGCAGATGATCTCAAAATATGTATTTTGTATTTTAATTCTGATCACCTTGCACATTTCAGGAAATAATGAAGGAATCTGTATGTTACTTACGATAGGTTGACACATGCTATCCAAAAAGCATTTCATAGTTACACTCATGGGAGTAGACAAAGCAAGGCCCATGGCACATGGACTAGAAAATCCAGTCCGTACACTCAACCCAGTAAGGAGACGGGTACATCTTGCATCATAGTGATCATTGGTGTTACGAGTGTCAGTTTGCCCACTGCTTCACCGTCCCAACCCTTCTTCTGGGGATATCATCACTCTTTAAGGAGAGATGACCTTCACAGGCGTATGCAAACTTACAAAAGCCTTTTTCGATCCACTGGGGAATTATGGGAAAAATATGCAAATCTGTTTCCCAAAATAGGAAAACAGTGCCTCTGTTTGCTGCCCTCTAGGGGTACTTCCCTTGAACATCATGCCCGACTTTTCCAACAAGCCTTTACTGCTATGATGTGGGATATAGCCAAATCCTATGTACATCTTGGGAAACAGATTTGCATATTTGTCCCAACCCTGTATAGTATGGACAGAAAGGAGACTGGTCTACGATTCTAGAAGTTCCTGATTGCGGTTGGGAGATCCAGCTCAGATTGCCCAATAGATATTATACAACATGTCATTAGTGGAGTTTATACACACAGTACAATACAGACAACGAATATTATAAACCAGTGTGCTTGTTATGGTCTGGGGATCCTTGACCACGGACTGGCCCCGGACTGATAACTTCTCAGTCCAGTAACGGAAAAAACATATAAAAAACAATAGTAAGTATGAGCAGTTTGGACTTCTAGTTGTGCGAGGCAGGGTGTAGGGGTATCCACACTAGAAGTAGCCGTGGGCCCGACTAACTTGCCTGAATGGGCACGAGCACAGCCGGAGAAGTAGCTAACCTACAAAGGGAAATAGAGCCCCTGTCTAGCTTCACGTTTATGAAGGAGAGGCAGATACAGAACAAGCCCCCCACGGATGTCCAGACTTGGACTAACGGTGAACATGAGAACACAAAAGCATAGGAAGAGAATAAACGTGAAACACAGAATAACTGAACTAAAGCAAGGGATAGGAAAAAACAGAACTAAGTATCACACACCCAAAAACCCCTACCAAAAATATTCCAAACCTCCAGACAGAAAAATACCTAGGGCTCGCTGCGCCCCGGACACTATGTCTGGACAGGAGCTCAATACTTAGCGAACTATCCAGTGTGAACAGGAGCAAGAAACTGGATGGGCCGGGATGCAGGTGGTAGCAGCTTCAGACACAGACCATACTAGAGCACAGGTACAGAAGATTTAGACCGGCCTCAGATAGCATGTGCAACAGCCTTATATACTGAAGAGAAGGCCTAGCCCATGGCCTGTCAAGTATTCAGCACTGCAGGGAACTTAACCCCTTCAGAGGCCAAGACACACCAGGCACTGATCCACCAGGCCACTCACCACGTGATCCACGCCCGAGTGCCAGAGCAGAAACAGCATGTCTGGTGTGAACATTCCCCTGCCGTGCATCAGGTGATTCACGCGCTGAATGCCGTCCGGACACTCTGCGCCTGAACCTAACAGGCCGAGACTGCTGAGACCGGGTCATAACAGTGCTTTAGCTGGTATATTATAATAAAACAGATATTTTTAAAGACACTCACCATATAGTCGTCTTGTGCAGACTTTGAGATGTGTATTGATTTTTAATCACGTCCCATTGAGCAAGAAACGCTGACATAAAGAGTGTCTATGGGAAAAGCCCTGCGCTTCCACCAGTTTTGCATTGCAGCAGACTGAATTAGACAGATACTGCACCAAGACAGATAAAATATAGCACAGCAATAGAGGGAAAGTATCATTTTATGTTGTTTACTTCCATTAAGACGTCTTCTTCAAATCACAGTGACAAACTTAGAAAACACTAATTCCAGCCTCACCACACTGAAAATAAATAATTTTACAAGGCTGGAAATCGCCTTAAAAAGAAAATTAATAGTCCTAATTTATTTCATTTCCGACTATTTTTTTTTTTCCCGTAATTGGAAGATACAGAAAGGAGCGCTTACCCCATTTACTTTCTCAGTTAATTACTTTTTTTTTTTTCGCTAGACACAATCGCTCCGGATTTTTCTTTTGGCATTGGGAATCTATTCAGCGGTTATGTAACTACAGCTATATTTAATCTGTCATATGCCGTACATAAAATGATTTAGTAATTGCGGCCAGGCCAATTATAGTAGTTGATTTTAATATGTTATTCATTTATGCCGCAAGTCTATATGTATATAACATGATTAACTCCTCGGAGAGGCCAGCGACGCCTCGCTCATCAATATCGCCTAGGACGGCGCGGCTCAGGTCGGGAGTGGTACTTGTTGCTATGTTTAGTTGAGGAGTAGAGAAGTGATAATTACTGTCATAAGCTTTTATATCGCCGAGCCTCCCCAATGCACACTCTGCCTAAGCACTTCAGCTCTTTTGGAATTCCTGCAGCCATACATCATTGTGTTTCCCAAGGTTACATCACGTGTTTTATTCATATATCCAGGTCTTAAATTGATCTATAAAAAAAAATGACATCTTTTCTTTAAGAAGTGCGCTCAGTATTTATAAGATGCTGGTGACATTTTTAGTAAAGAGGTATACATAATTTATAGGAAGAGTTTTCCTAGATAATGTCAGTGTCAGAGAGCTTAATACGAAAATAGAAAATGATTACCTTTTCACGTTCCGTGCACCCCTTACCATAGATTTGTATCAGGATTTTGGTGGGAAAAAGTCATCCACGGAGTTATCCTTAAAGAGGACCTCCACCAATTCAAGTTCTTAGCATCTTCTAATAGGCTCCGCTCCATTGATTCCAGCACAGTTGGAATTTTCTCTCTAGCCCTCACCGTTCCTGAGCAACAAGTGCAGTTAGTTTTGGTGCCTGATGTGCTATTTAAAGGGATTATCCAATTTAGAACATTGATGGGCATAGGATAGGTCATCAATATTAGATTTGTGGGGGTCCGACATCCGGGACTCCTGCAGGTCACAGTTACTGAGACAGCGTGGTGTGCGATATTGTATATATATATATATATATATATATATATATATATATATATATATATATATATATATATATACACACATATACATACACATACCGCAAGCAGCGGTGCTCACTCTCCGTAGCAGCGAGTGTAGGTACTGCAGCGGTGTTCCATTTCAATCTATGTGGCAGCGATGCAGTACCTACACTCACCACAACAGTTTGTATGGCAAGTGAGCAATGCAGCTTGCAGTGTGTAAACAATACCGCAAAGCACGCTGTCTCTATACCGGTGACCTGCAGCTGTCTTGGGTGTCAGACCTAATATTGATGGACTATCCTAAGGGCAGTGTTGGACAGGGGGTGTGATTCAGAGCTCCAGTCAGAGGCAGCCAGTGTCAGGACTCAGAATCACACCCCTTGTCTGCTCCTGCCTGACACCGCCCTCCTGACAGTACAGTCTATAACAGCATTGATTCCTCAGGAATGGTGAGGGCTAAAAAAAAAATTCCAACTGGGCCAGAATCAGTGGGGCAGCGCCTATTAATTGATGTAAAGAGCTGGACTTCTTGGAGGAGGTGAAAGGCCCTCTTAAAGGGATTATCCACTTTCTAATATTAATAACCCATCCTTAGGAAAGGGTCCAACACCTGGGACTCCTGCAGATCAGCTTTTTAGGGACAGTGTAGCTCCCATTATATGCCAGAGGTTGCCATCATCACTTGCTGTACAAACTGTTGTGCCAGTTTTAGGTACTGCAGCACTGTGCTATTGAAGTCTATGGAGCAGCACTGCAGTAACTACACCCACCACTACAGTGTGTATGGAGAGTAAGCAGCACAGGATAGGCCATCAATATAAAAAATTGGATAACCCCTTTAACATAGAAAATACAGGAAATTTTAGTGGTGTGAATAAATCAGTAGGTTCCCTTTTATAGAGTTCTTTCAAACAACTTTTGGTTCTCTGGCAGCATTTGATATTGGTAAATGCTGCAATGTACGTTAACAGATTTTAGCTCCTTTTCATAAAATCCTGAGCTGAAATCCATTTTTTCTCAACTTTTCTTTTGCCATCACTGCAGTATAGATATCTGAAGCGGGAGGTGGGGGGGGAGGGTCAATTGAAACACATTTTGGGCATTAGGTACCTTAGAACAGTGCTTCTGGTGTCATATGAAAAAAATTAGAATGTTCTTATTTCTGAATGCTAAAGTTACAGCTACTTGAAGTTCCCCTTATCCAGTCTCAGCCTCTCTACATTATATAGGTGCCCACCCACCCATACTGCAGTAAGAGTCTATCTGCTAATAGTAGACAAACATGGGAAAGAAAAAGAAATGACAATATGGACTTCAGCATAGGATTTCATTAATAAATTATTCTACAATTTTTTTTTTTTTTTTTAAAAAGAGGTTTTGTCTGATAGATGTAGGTCCGAGAGGTGGGATCAACATCTATATCTAAAATTAACCTCCCCCTCCCCTTTCCCCAGCTCCGTTGTCCAGTTAACTCTTACTCCATCCCTGCAGACAGTCAAGTGACCCTTGCATCCACTCACTGGCTATAGTACTGATGCCTGCATGTATGTGAAAAGACCACGGAGAATAGTAATAGGATAGAATAGTGGCACTGCCGAGAGCAGCAGAGGACCAGATTGAGTATATGGGGTTGTTTTTTTTGTTTGTTTGTTTTTTTGTGTTTTACCAAATTTCCTTTTTTTTCCAGCTCTCGATAACTCCCCTAGGCCTCTGTCTCTGTCTTAAAATAGTTGCCCAGCTTTAGAAAACTGTTACTGTATGTCCAAAACAGCACCATCCATGGGTTATGTCCGGTATTGCAATTCAGCCCCATTAAAGTGAATAGAGCTGTATTAGGGTGCATTCACACTGAGTAAACGCTAGCTTATTCTGAACGTAAAACATGTTCAGAATAAGCGGCGTCTAAAGCAGCTCCATTCATCTCTATGGGAGCTGGCATACGAGCGCTCTCCATAGAAATGAATGGGCTGCTGCTTTCACTCCGAGCAGTCCCATTGAAGTGAATGGGGAGTGCCGGCGTGTACGGCTAGCTCTGCTCATGCCGGAGCGTACACGCCGGCACTCCCCATTCACTTCAATGGGACTGCACGGAGTGAAAGAAGCAGCCCATTCATTTCTATGGAGAGCGCTCGTATGCCGGCTCCCATAGAGATGAATGGAGCTGCTTTAGACGCCGCTTATTCTGAACGTGTTTTACGTTCAGAATAAGCTAGCGTTTACTCAGTGTGAATGCACCCTTACAGTACCATACACATAGACCGGTATCCACACTATGGACAGATGATAGGCCGTTGACGGATCCCCTCTTCAAAAACCTCTAAAGCTATTTTCTTATTGCTTGTTTTTCCTCAAGTTCCTATGTGTATCTTTGTTTTCTCAAGACATCTGGTTCTGTTTTGCAGGCAAAACAGAAGGAAGAGGAGACCTGACTTTGGACACCTTCCACGTCTCCATTGGACCCCCTACGGTTAAGCCTCTGATATGGACATCAAGACTTTGGGAGCTGAGCCCCTGATATGATCATTAAGGCATTGACAAATCTAGAAGTATAACTGCTTTATAAGAATAAGGGACAGAGATGTTACAGTAGACACAAACATGTTTCCATACGTTCACCCTATATAAGGTTTTGACGGTTTCTCTTCCATATATCCACCACATACCGTATATCTTCTCTTCATTCCTTCCACCATATACTTGTTATATTATTGCTGGACATGCAGACCTCTGAGGCATTGCCGTGTTCCAGTTATAACTTATAATATACAGTATTATATGTCTGATTTTGCACAATCTGAAAATCTACAATATACTCCCAAGAAACGTGCTGCAATCTGCGGTTCTATATAAAGTTTTGCAGCGAACTATTCTCTCCCCGTTTTGGTGCAGTAAAGTGTCTTCTGCTTTATGATAACTATGAAATCTCATACTTCAATGAAAATACTTTGCAAAGGAGAAATAATGCCGCATCTCTATTGTGAATGATGTGCTCATTTCTATGGACCAAATGTACTTTGAAAAGTTTCTTTCCAGACTTGGACATTTCCTTACCGTGTTTTTTGGTAAAATATGTCGATGCTGTTTCCAGTGTCTTTTATAAATCGAGATTTAAAGTTTTCTATTTGTTCTTTGTGGTTTCAGGTTATGGTCATGTAACTGGTTTATAGCAGCTTTTAAAAAACATCATAAAATTTCTTATGCGTTTTTTTTCCCCCCAGCCTTACGTACACACACAAAATTTAAATGGTCTTCTATTGAAAATATTCTGCGGAGCGGATGGAAGGAGATAGGTTAACCAGCAATAGATTATTCTCCATTTTATATTTGACTTCAATTGTTTTTCAATCAAGTTTCTCATCAGGTTTTCTTACATGATTTCTGTTTCGCTATAAAAACTTAATGTTTTTATGGATCTCATTTGTGATACTGGCGGTTACCTAATCCTTGCCCACACTGCTCTGTGGAGTAATAAGTAGTATCCTCACAGTGCTAATGTTACTGGTTAAAGGAATAGTGTTGAGTTAAGTAGTATTTGATCGAATACCTCACCGGCATAGGAATGCATATAATCTGCCGTTTAACCCCTTGGTGTTCTGCCGATTACACGCATTCCTATGCCGGCAAGGTATTCAATCGAATTCTACTCGCTGAACACTATAAGGGCCAGTTCACACTGAGTTAACGCGCTTGCATTCTGGCACGTATACACGTGTCAGAATGTGAGCGCTCAAAACAGATCCCATTCATTTAATGGGTCATTACGGGGCGTATAACGCGCGTAATTTTGCAGCCGCAAAATCCTCCATCACATCTTTCCATTTATTTTGTCTTGTACAACAATCAGGGTAAGTTCACACGTCAGTTTTTTGGACCAGAATTTGAGGCGGAGGCCACCTTAGATTCCGGTCAAAAAAAACGGCTAGTCGCAACTGGATGCCGGTGCAGTGCATACAGCGCACCAGCATTCAGTCGCAGCATTCCTCTACAGTTTAGGCCCAAATGAACGGGCCTAGTTGGGAGGGAGGTGTCGCGAGGCTGAATCAGCCACGGAATCCACCTGAAGAAAGGACAAGTCGCTTCTTTTTTTTTTCGCGAGCAGGAACAAACCTCTCACGGAAAAAGGAAATGAACAGCTCCCTTTGATTTCAATGGGAGGCGGTGTTTTGAGCCAGATTCTGACGCAGATTCCGACGCAGATTCTGCATCAAAATCTGGCTCAAAAAACCCCGTGTGAACTTACCCTTAAAGGGATTGTACAGGACCCAGACTTTTTGAGATGACTACAGCAATTGATTAGTCTTGCTAAGTGAAGCATTTTTACAATATGTTGTCAGTACCGTAATGGTCCTGTTAGCGGCATTCCTGGAGCGTCACTTGATCTTGCTCGACTCTTTTGGTGAATTGTATCCCCCCCTCCCCCCCGTTCTTCTCACTATTCTGTATGTGTCAGATGGCTACGGCAGGAGCCCCCCCCCCCCCTCCCCTTACTCTGTATTATATGTAGTTAAACAAAACAATAACTTATTTGGAGGATAGGTTACCAATATGTGATGCATGGGCCCATACACATGACTGTGAATCAACCTAATAATAGGGGCCATCAGTTTAAATTGGCAGGGTTCTGACTGTTGGGACTAGAGATGAGCGAGTACTGTTCGAAAAGGCAGTTTCGAATAGCACGCACCCATAGGAAGGAATGGAGCCAGCCGACACGCATTCATTCCTGTGGGTGCGTGCTATTCGAAACTGCCGTTTCGAACAGTACTCGCTCATCTCTAGTTGGGACCCCTGCAGATCAGCAAGCTCCTTCCTTTGTTTACCTGATGGACACTATGCTGCTCACCTGCTGTACTTTTAGTAGTATTACTTCTTGGTACTGCAGTGATGTCCCATAGACTTGTATGCAAGTCACACCCTCCTTTTGTAGACATTTTTCAAAACTGTTTAGTGAGGCAAGAAAAGTGTCTAAACCACATAAGAAATCAGAAATCAACCCAAAACCAAATCTATTCCAAGCACCAATCCTCTGAAATGACTACGTATTAGATATTATCCACAAAACAGAGTTCGGATGTAGGAATGCAACCACTGCATATTGTATAGCATTGTATCTCCAACCAGTCCTCAAGGAACCGGTCGTGTCTTGAAGATGGCCCATAGAGAAAACACATTCTCATTACTGTCATAGTGAAGCTAATGAAATCATCTGTACATTGTTAAGATAATTCCCAGTAGGGTCGGGGCTGCCTGAGGACTGAATTAGGAAACGCGTCTCTGTCGCTGCACCGCTGCCTATTGAGAGGTAAGCAATTTCTGTTCTGATTTTTATTAGGTCAGTGGCGAGATTTAGCCATCGCCACCCGCTCATAGCATGCAGCAGCCACGGGCCCATTACACTGAGAATCTACTTTCCACTTACACACACTGGTCCATTGCAAACAATAATGAGGGCTCGTAATGAGAATCAGTCAGGATAAATGAGACAAGAAAAATTGATAAAAATGTTTTTCATTAGGGTAATTGGGCATGAGTAAACCAACGGGGCGGTTATAGGACATGCGATAAGATGGTAATTGGCGAACCCTTTAGATCGGCATTCTGTTACAATTGTTAATGATATATTAAATTTGCACAAGCTCCTCTAAAGTGACCTGTTTGAGGACTAGCACATGTTACTGTACATAGATTTTACGGAATAGCGGAATATCGCCCATTACCTTTCCTAAAGTTATGGAAAGCCTGTAAGCTCTTCTCATGGAAAGCCAATTAAAATTATTTTATGTGTTTGCTCGTCCGCTCGCTACAGGCTGGAAGTATTGATAATAGTGGAACTTTCCTCAAACATATTTGTATTGTTCAAGGCCCTTGTGCACACTCCTCTTCTCCGTGGACCCCGGGGGCTTGTAGGATTAAAAAACATTACTTTCTGATAAATACGTGTGTGTTATGTAATAATTGAAGCAACATATTAGCGATGCGTTTTTTTTTTTCACGCTCTGCTCTCAAGGATACCAGATGTTGGTGGGAATACAGCAAAGAATAAACATTCTCCTTGTTTGATGTAAGAGAAACAGACCATATGTTTCGGGGGTTTTGTTTCTTTAATCCACGAAGTATATTGCGCTAGAATGATTGATGCCATGCAGTATCCCGGCCCAAGAACCAGGCTTGGACTTGTCGTCTTGAATGTGGGCTTGAAGAATCCTCCGTGGCAGCAGGGAAGTGACTGGGAAATGTATTGCATTTAAAAAAAAAAAAAAAAAAAATTGTTCCATATATTTTATATGTATTCTGAAACTCAATTAAAAAAAAAAATATAGATTTTTTTATATAGAATGTTTAAGCAATAGAATTAAAAAATTACTTTAGAGCAAAAATGAAAAAAGAAAATTATTACAAGCTATGTTGTAATTTTCTAGTAGGTGCCTATTACAGAGAAGTGGATTTGACAATGTTTAAAAGACACTTTATAGTATAAAAAAAATAAAAAAAAAAACAAATTGCACAATTTTGATTAAGCTTTGTTAAAAAAAAAAAAAAAAAAAAAAACTCTTGGGGGATACTTTTATGGTACCTTGTTCTTAATAATACTCATTTTTGACCACCTAAAAGTATGGTGGATTGACCACTGAGACCCCCAATCCTGAGTACAGGGGCTGTTTTATCCCAGCCGCCATATACCATAGCAAGGCTGAATATAGATGTGTCACTTGGTGGACAGCGCTCCCACTCACTTCAATAGGACCACTGTAGGTAGCAAAATACTTTACTTGAAGTGAGTGTGAGTGCTAGTTCGTCCATCCATCAAGCAACATGCCTACACTCAGCCTGACTGAGGTCACACTGAATGCGCAGCAGGTGGAAGACTCCTAAATGGTCTTGAACTTCAGCATGGCCATGTGGCCGACAGACATGATGTCATATCCAGAGAAGAGGACATGATGTACAGTAGCATAAACTTGGATAACCACTTTCAGCTACCTAAAGTAGTGACACACAATGACTCCACTCTACAATTGAACAATTGTCTCACTGAAATCGCCCCAGGACTGTGCAGGACATATATAGAGAAGTACTGACTTGTACGGTTTGTGATAGAAAGCTTCACAAGTATCTCTAGCATCAAACTAAGACTTTCTTTCTTCTCTTATCTCTTGCATATCCTACTCACTCATTCCCCTCTCCTCTCCATAGACTTCTATAGACGTGAGTCATTTGACCTGCCATCTATCTTGAGCCAGAAAGAGCATTTTGATAACAAGATCTATTACAAAGGGGTTTTTTTTTGTTTTGTTTTTTTTATAACCGTAACCTATTCTATTGATTTCTGTAGTTTGTATAATTGTTACCACCTATTTAGGACACAATTCCTAAAAACTTGGAGAGGGAGCTGAGGGTAGCAGAACGGTCTGGACAGGTTCCCTTTAAATCTGTTTATCATTGGTTACATTGTTGTAAAACCTGCCTGATATAAATCCATTCTCTCTTATTAGGGGTCGCCTCGTATGTCTATTTTTTCCAATATCACATATCCACAAATTGATTTGCGCCAACAGTAATGTTCGGCATGGATTTTCTGTACAGCTCATGTACATTTTTTTATGCTCTATGTTTTACTACCCCATAGTTCTATGTATAGAAAAGGTGTTAATATCCTAGTGGGTAAAAAGATATATGGATGTTTTCCAAGTAATAAAACTGTTGTGCTAATCCAGTGTTCTGTCATCAGGCGACGTGTAGGAAGGACACGGGATATTTTCATATTTATGAGAAATCATATATCAGGTAGAGAACCGCTGCCTGCTCATCTCTCCTCCGTTTCCCTGTCATGTCACACATCTTTCTGAGACCCTTCTCCTACCGATTGTCATCTTATTCCCAGCTCAGCATTGTAGTTTTATATCTGCAATAAAACAAACCTTTTATAGTCAGGGAAACCTAAGAAGGTGACGGGAAATGTGATCTTGAGATGTTCTGAACTGGTTCTATGTGGAGGGGATCTGGACCAAATGATTGAAGTGAAAGGTAACCACTATCCTAATATATATCATACTATTACCCTAATATATACCGTATATGTAAAAACTCATAACCAAGAAATTGTTTGTTTTTTTTTACAGCAGATTGAGCTAGATGGTAACACGAGTTATACAAGGAATATTGTCAAGAATGAAGCTATAGCATTCTTCAGTTGCTTTATTGTAGACACATAGACAACAACTCAGTAAATATCAGGATATCTCAAGACGGCGCAGCAGTTGTCATGATATACACCTCTTATTTTAGATGAGGGGTCAGTAACCTTCGGCTGTCCAGCTGCTGTTAAACTACAATTCCCAACATGCTCCATTCAGTTCCTTGGGCATTCCAAGAACAGAAGAGCAAAGATGCATGCTGGGAGTTGTAGTTTTCCAACTGCTGGAGAGCTAAAATTAGAGATGAGCGAACACTGTTCAGAACAGCCGTTCCGAACAGCACGCTCCCATAGAAATAAATGGAAGCGGCCGGCACGCGGGGGGTTAAGCGGCCGGCCGCCGGCAAAGTCTGCGTGCCAGGTGCTTCCATTCATTTCTATGGGAGCGTGCTGTTTGGATCGGCTGATCCGAACAGTGTTCACTCATCTCTATGCCTACCCCTGTTTTAGATGTTGAAATGTACAGATACTAAAGTCAGGCACGGGGCTTTACATCAAAACTCTGTACGTGTTCAGCCCCCCCCCCCCCCCCCCCCCAAAAAAAAAAAAAAAGCTGGCAATACCAATTATATGTAACAATCCAATCTATTAAATTACCACACGATCATATCCATATGCTAGACACCAGATTTTTCCACATAATTAGAAAAAAAGTATTAAAGAAAATGCCAAGACATTTTCCTAAAAATTGCAAACAAAATGTCATATGTACTACAAAATCCGAAAATTGCTAAGTAAAAAAAAAAAAAAGCTCTCACACCGCCCCATAACAGAAAAATTATTTTTAAAAAAATGGTGACAAATTGAAAATAAAAATATTTAAAAGTTTTTTTTAAAAAAAGATTAAGCCAGGTCCAAAAAAGGTTTAGATTTATGGCAAATGACATATAGGGCAGATAAGTTTGTATTATGCTCTGATGATTGATTTTGCTACAAAAAGCTATAATTTGTGATTGTAAGGGAAGATCCAGACAAGCCCATATACACTAGAATGTGCATTGTCTGAACAGAACATCTGTAGCAGTAAATAACACAACAAATCATACGGCTTTTATTGCAGATTTTCTGCATAACTCCCATACATATATCATAGATTTTGGGATATGCAATAAAAGTTGCCAAATATTTTCACAGCACAGCATACTTATTTTAGGACTGATGTATGCATAGAGAATTGTTGCTTATAAAGGATATATAATAGGGAATATCAATCCTAATGTGGTGTTAATATGTAGCCGATGTTCTATGAAAGCTATACTTTACGTGTAGGAATTATTCATATCACAAAGTTCACAATGTATAAATTGATTATTTTAATATTGAGATTAAAAAAATTAATAAATAACTTTGTTTTAATGACTTGATTTTCTTTCGACATTAAAATAAATATAAGACAATAATGCTTGGTTCACACATCAGTATGCCATCCGTCCGTTTGAATTCAGTTTGAGACTAAAAACTGACTGATTCACATACTGACATGCTGTCCTTATCTGTCCTCTAGGGGACGCACAGAATTTGCTATCAGCATAAAAAGGTGTCCGTATACAATCAGTATGTGCATCAGTCCATTTATAAAATTAAAATGCCCCCTAAATGTATATTAGAATGTTATGGGGCACACACCATGTAAAAAAATAAATACAGGCAAAAAGGCAGAAAAAAAAATAAAATAAACAGAAGTAAATTTATAAAAATATTTTAGTAGTAAATTTGAGCTATTAAAGAAAAACAGGAAGAAAAATAGCAACTTTCTTATCCCAGAAATTAAAACAAAGGGGGTGTGGGGAAGGTAGCTTGGTAATAGCAGTGGTGTGGACCCAAATAGTCAAAACAGGGATACAAAAATGTGCAACAAACAGGTTTATTTACAAAAAAAACAGGAAAAAGAAATAAACCTTCACTTCAGCCACAAATAAGCAAAACAAAATACAGCCTTAACTTCAGGCAAAGATAAAACAAATGCCTGCTCGTCCGAGCAACTAATCAGAAGTTATAACCTAACTATATGTGTGGCTTACTATCAGCCACACGAAAAACAAGCACAAATTGGTCTCACCCAAGTCAGACCCAGTTACTTCCTCTTCTCTGAGGATCTGCCCTGAAGTACAGGCTCAGCAGGATTTTATGGCCCAATAACTGTGACCCACATCTGGGATTGAAGCCTACTCAAGACCCGCAATGGACCACAAATAAGTCAAGAATCTGGGGTGATATAGCGTGATTCCAGCACTTTGCCTTTCACCTTCTCACAGAAGCAAAAAGAACACAGTAAAAAGTAGAGCCCGAACTAAAAAGATGTCATAGCTTCAAAATCCACATGTACCAAAAATATGCTCCATCATAAACTGTGGAAAATGTCCCCATCATGAAGTGGTGTAGGCAACTGGGTTAATTAACAGAATGACTATAATCACACAAATATAATAAAATTATAAGTATTTAATAACTGAAAAGAGATAATACTTAGCTGTCGGAACAAATTATTTAATAGCTCCCTGGATGGGGAGCCCCATTATATATCATTTACTGATCTATACCCATCGATGACTTCCAGAGGTGCATGGCACGGACTTATTCATTTATTCATAATCCATGCCGAAGCCAACTAAATCATAGCCCCCTACAGCTTTTATAGTACCCTCGGGGTGGGTGAGGGGCTGACTTGGTTAATTTGTAACAAGACCATTTATGCTACATAGTATACAGAAATACAGACAAAAGCTACAGAGTGACTCCCCTACATACAACTCTGAATATGTAGTCTGGTTACCAAAGGAAGCCATGACCAGCCGGACTCCCCCCTCCCCCCCCCACATCTCCCAACTTTATAAAGAACTGAAAAAGGAACACAATGTATAACATGCTAATTTACATACTTAAGACACACTCCCAGTTCCACCCATATTCATCAATGTTTTTGTGTCCCCATACAGTATACCGACCCTATAGTGACCCTGACAAGGTATACCCCCACCAGACTAGGCCCCATAGCAAACTTTTGACTTGCATAGACCCCCTTTTTCACACAGTAAAACGTTCCCTTTGCTAGCTCCCACATGGTACAACACCCCCTTTCACACACAGTATAATATTCCACAATGGCTCCTCCACACAGTATTATGTCCCACAGTATAATGTCCCATAGTGGTCCCTATGGTGTTCTTTACAAATACTGCAAAAATTTGGGGTAAGTTTTGGGGTTCAACATCCACAAACTATTATATAAAATGTATGCAGCGTAACCCACGCAACGGTCTGTGACATCATAGAAGAGGCCCAAAGACTTAAGACTCTTCCTTGGCTCCAGCTTTGGACCAAAGTAGATAATACTGTATTTATGTTTGATCACCTTCCTTGGACCTCCACTCATTTTACTTTGGGAGACCCCAGAGTGCAATAGCAGGTCACAGCACATTCACCCAACAAAAACTCTACTCATCGATCCCTGCCCCTGCCAGCCTCTGCTTCCCCTTCAGAGGACCCTATGTGTCCCATACGATGTTGCAAACTAATATGGAATGTATAGGGGTTACTCCAGCAGGTAACGGCCTAATTTAAAAAAAAAAAAAAAAGCAGCAGGGACTCCTAAAGTTGAGGGGCCCGTTAAAAGTTCCACTGCTGACCCCCATGTTATAAACTGGGGGGAGAAATGGTAGGACCTTTATAATGCTGCCCTCGCAGTTCAATGTCCTCCAGTTGCCCCCATTATATAATGAGTTAAACAAAAACAACTGATACTCTCCTTGCCCAGCTCCCTTGCTATTCTCCAGTCTCTACTTCTAGAGGCCTCAGGGAGAAGCAGGCACAATGTAAGTGATGACACTACATGGCACCAATTGCACTGAAGACCCTGGAAACAGAGACAGGGATTGAAGAAGTGACAAAAGGTTCCCTGTTCCACCATTGTATTCAACTCATCTACATCCGGAGAACGCAGGTGAGTTAAAGTCGGAACATACCTCCAGGACCTGGAAGTATTAGAACAAGGGTTATCCATAAATGAGTTAACCTCCCTAATAAAATGACAACAATATTGAAACAGTCTCTGCGGTGAGAGGAGAGGGGGTGATTCACCAAATATAATGCGAGGCCATGACCGGAATGAAACTCCACTGTATGATCTATAACATGTAAGATAATATTAAATACCTTCTGTTAGTGAATAAAAGAAAAAGTCTTCACAAAGAGGCCGCACATGAGGATCTAAGAGAACTGTGAAGTTTTTCTTTATTTGCAATAGGAAGCATCATGGATACATCTCACATAGACTGAATGTACCAGGTGGAGCAACACCCCATAGAAAGTCAGTGCACGCCTCTAACAAGGATTCCCTTAAAAGCCAAAGTAAGTAAAAAACAGAAAGAAAGGCAATAATCTGTGTAAAAGCTTCAAAGTATAGCTTTAATGTGATGCAGTGTTTTAGCCCATTGAGCCTTTTTCAAGTGTAAAAGCTCAATGACCCGAAACCTCGTATCACCTGATGAAAGCTATACTTTGACACCGAGCTATAATTTTGATATTAAGTGCTCTCTTTCCTTCTGTACTTTTGCTTGTTCTTACAGAGACTTTAACAATGTGCTGGCAAGCCTCGGGTCAGGCCCAATGTCTGGTACAGTCATAGCAGGTATTGTACTTGGCTTACAGCAACTATCGGGATAAGGTGGCGAATGTTCTTTCTATTAATGCTCTTGCTTGTGCAGACATAATGGAGTAGATTTATTAAAGGGCCAGACAGGCGCAAAGCAATCTTGATTCGAGAACAGGGTCTGGCTTCTTTAATGAATCAGGCATGTGCTAGTGTGCCGGAATGGAAGCCTACGCTAGTCAGGAACTGGCATCGATATTCTGTATAACTCACTTATATATAAGTTCTATATAATAATTTTGTCTGGATGAGATGTCCCAGCCTGCACTGTCCCTCTCATATTTGCGGAAGGTGGCAAACGAATTGCAGAATGGGGGATGTGTCACAGCTTTGGCCCAAGAAAGGGCCTTGTGTCAATGATGCACCACATTATCACCTATCTACATGAGAAGAAATTGGCATATGATGGGATAATAAATACCCCTATGTGTTCAAATGGAAATCAACATTACTACATGTAAGAATGGCCATCAAGAGAACCTGTCAGCACAATTTAGTTAGCCAAACCTGCCAGGACAGTCCACAACTTCTCCAATGCTCTTCGTGAAATGTTGCAGCAATGCCAGAGCTAGAGCAAGAAGTCATGCTCACCACACCCCAAGACATCTCCTCTCCTGTGATGGACCCTGCCCAGGCTGTCTGACATCACACTGTACTTGCGCAGTGTACATCTGTGGCCTCCATTCATCACAGCGCATGTGCCATAAGGTGGTGACATCACTCAGCATGTGTGTCAGCTCATCAGTTGAGCATCATCAGATTGTAACGTGCTGCATGGAGAACAAAGCAAGGAGTCAAAATTAAAGCAAAACTGCAACTAGAGCACATGCACAAGATTTCCATAGGCTGTTGTGGCAACATCGGAGAGCCTGGATGGGGAGGACTTGGGATGACGGTAGAGACTAGAATGGAGTGTACAGAACCCACCAGACCACAAAGCTAACAGATCTGGAACATCTGCATTTTCAATGTTGCATTGTTGAAGTAGAGGTCAACTATGCCTCTCATATATGCAACCATAATCTACCTGGTTTGACATGGATAAAGCAGGTGGTGCCCCATATTTACAGTCACAAGGGGTGACACCTACTGGATCCATGGCATACTAGACAGCATTTTATTTTATCTAATACATTCTAGCATCTGTCAAGACTTGAAGCGCGTTGTGATCTTGCGTTAATTCTCCACCCACTTGACTTTATAGAGCTAATTTACATAGAGAATAAAAGAATATTTCAGCAAAACAAGGCATCCTCAATCCTCCTAACCGCGGTCCGGCTGTATATAATCATCAGGCTAAGTGGAGATCACTCCGTACAGAGAACTAAATGATCCTGAAGCCTTTCTTTTCAGTTGCTGACTCCTAGTATCTTTTCTATCTGCTATGAGCTTGTATGTGTTCTTTCTTGAATATATTACTGTATTATCCATGCTGCTGTAACACGCTGAATTTACCCATGTCGAGACAAAGGATTATCTTATCTTGTCTTATTTTATCTACAGCATAGGAGAAGCCATGGGATGCCTGGCAGGTACCAATCTTGGCTTGGGTAGCTAAATTGTACTGACCAGTTCCCTTTAAGACATTTGTATCGCACCGCAGTCTAGAATATTCTAAGTCCTTTCCTGCACAGTTTCTATTTATTAGCATAGCAGGAAACACTGTATTCAGACTGGTAAGATTGCATCTCCCCGTGTAACTTCAGACTTTGGTTTGAGAGCCTCTTGTCGAGCAGATAGGCACAGTGAACAATACTATACATAAATCACAATGTGCCAGATGCTTCCAGCTCTCTTCAGGTTGCTGTGTAAGCTCGGATGGCGCCTTGTGCTATTTTAGATATTTTATTTTTATGTGCAATTTTATGCAAATAAACTTTCCACTTAATAGTCTTTTATTACAAGCCAATCAATCCTTCCTTATCCGGGATATTCAGATCTTGGCTGGCGGGAACCTATCAATATAGAGGAGAGTAATTCAATGAAAAGCTGATGGTACATACGAGGCTGGCGCTCTATTAAAATCAATGAGTTGTACAGAAATCTACTCTTGTAGTAACGACGGGGATATTAAGAGGAACAACAACAATTGCACAAAAAAAAAAAAAGTTTGACTAAGATCAAGACCGCGACAATTTTGAAACGTAAGATCTTGTTCTTTGCTTCCAGCGGCTGGTTATTATTATTTCTCGCTTTGACATCTTCACTTGGATATTATTACTTCTGTATTTTCAGATTTCATTTTGCGGTTTGTATTTTGGTTCTTAGTTTAATTTCAGTACCGTCGTATTTCTGTTCCAGAAATGTTAACAACGTTGTGCGAGTTAGGCTTCCGTTTTCTCATTTTCTTTCATTGCATGGAAAACATATTTTATACGACCTATAATTTAGATGGATGGGTGGAAGGACGGATTGACTGGATGTAACAAAACCTGCACGGTACAATATATCCAAAATGGGGCCCTCTAGTCTTTTTCGTCTGTTATTTTTGACTGGAAAAGTGTCGGAACGCACTTACTGCGATGTCTATGATGGAAGAATCACAGTCTGTGCCCGTCAACCATTTGGGGTATATTAATCTGACATTGGACCACAAAGGCTTTATAGATTATAGTGATTAGATTTTAACTACTAAAATATATGGAACGTGTAGAAAGTGACGTTGCTTATTATAAATCATAATTATTAGTTATAGTTATTAGCACCTGGGAATAAGGCTCTGTTCACACTTTATTATTGTTTTTCATCAAAAATGTACAGTGTGTCAAGATTTCTTGATAAATACCTCAAAAATTGGGTTTGACATACTGTGAAACTATGGTTTCTTGTCGAACCACATATTTAAACTAAAGAAAGACATAGCTGTGGGGGCAGAGAAGTTAGACCAAAAAAAGGGAGTCTACTACCTCTCTGCAAGCACATTCAACCACCCCCACCATGTTACAGAGCATATTACAGTGATAAATGTCATCCCTTGGTTATATATGTCACTTTTGTAGATTTGGAGAAGGACAACTTTGAAGTCTTATGGAAACGAGGCAGTTGGTGCACTGGGGGCGGGCCTACATCTCCTGGAGCACTACTGTTGTTACTCAGATCTCTACCATCTTCTGTCAGTGACACCCAGTGGAGTTACAATGTATCCTCCCACTGTTAGGACATCACCCATCCTACTTAAGCAGAGCTCCCAGGGCAGAAGGCCCGCCCTCAGTGCACCAACTGGCTCATTTGCATGAGAGATCAAAGCTGTTTTTCTCCAAACCTATAAAGGTATGTTCTCTATCTCCGTATTGTGCTCTAATGCGGTAGTAGCAGTTGAATATACTTGGGGAGGTGATACACTTCCTTTAAATAATTGGTGGATTGCAGTACCAAACAGATTAAGACATTTAAGCCCATGTAATTTAGGCCTAGATCATCTTAAACTTAGGTTTATGTAGTTTATGCATGGCTTATCCTCTGGCAAATCTGCTATGAAAATCATAGGCAGGAATCCGCCATGGAATATCCATGTGGTCTGTATATAGATTACCATCTCCACCAATTCAAGTACTTAACAGATGTGCTCAACTGAATCCAGCACAATTGGAATTTTCTCTCCAACCCCCACCATTCCTGAGCAACAAGCACAGTTTGTTTTGGTGCTTGATGTGCTATTTCATCTCTGTAATGTCAGAAGGGCGGTGTCAGGCTGGGGTTGTGATTCAGAGCTCCAATCAAAGGCAGCCAATGTCAGAGCTCAGAATCACACCCCTTGTCTGCTCCTGCCTGACACCGCCCTCCTGGCAGGCACCAAAACGGAAATCACTGATTGCTCGAGAGTGGTGGGGGTTAGAGAAAAAATTCTAACTGTATCAGGATCAGTGGAGCAGCAGCTATTAATTGAGGTAAAGAGCTGGGCTTGATGGAGGTGGTGGAAGGTCCTCTCAATGATGCTTATGAGCAACTTTTATATGCAAAGCATACATGGCTGGAATTGTACAGAGCTCACACACGGAGTACAAATATGCCATTGACAAGCATTGTTAACTTTTGGTTTTCATGTACAGTTATCCGATTCAAGCTAAACATGACTATATCTATAGGTGTGACAAGGGTTCTTCATCTTCATCTGGAGCTATACTTTAGGATTAGACAGTACATTAAACTTGATGGACTTCCATAATGATTTATAGACGTATCCACTGTTACCTTTGCTAAAGTGTTTTCAAGTGCTCACATTTCTAATAAAACCAGCTCAATTCAAGACCATGACATGTTATCAAATCCATTGACTGGTTGCAACTCATAACATAATCAGACATAAAAACACATATATGATGTTGTAACAGAATATTCATGAAAACATGTTGTTTTGAAAAGCTAGTCATCTATTGGTGTATGTGCTAGGACATGTCCAGCACAGAGAAGAGGTAAGGAAGGATGGAAGGACATAGCTATGCTTCTACCATATAGGAACAGACTTAATATCGTCTTTTGTAACCCAAACCCATAATAAGGGAGATCAGAAAGTCAGACCAGGCACAGTCACATTTTTAATTTCATCTGAGGGTCGTCTGTAGCTGCGGCAAAGTAATTCCAATCTTTTTAATAAAAATATCCTAACCCTTCTGGTCCACTTGCTTAGCAGTCTCAATGCAATAAAGTCTATTAATGCTACCAAACTGCTTGCTGATCCCTGTTATTGGTTCCACATGGGAGTTAAGTCCCATTTTATAATCCTTTAAATCTAATGGAAATGAAATGATTTGCTGCTACGACAAACCACCAAACAGCCAGATCAATGCTATTATTGTAAAAAAATTCTATAGAAAAATGGAGACTCTAATAAGGCAATGCAGTGAGTTCTAATAGAAAAGCCCTAAAGAGTCTGGAAACAAAGCCGGAGAACGGAGTTGGTGGCGGCCGCATTCTACCTGGGATGAATTGTATAGATTTTGCTTATTTAGATTGAAATGCTTAGAAAATAAACAATCTGCAGTTTATCATCATCATAAGAAGGTCATCGTAAATGTCAGCCCTTGCTACCATTCCAGCCGGCCTATAGCGACAGTGTATACATAGTGCGGCGGGTCCTATGTGTGTGTATTGATGTATGCTATCATTTCCATATGTATGTACAGAGCAGGCAGCTATTTCACATAAATGAAAGTGCTGAAAGTGACAGATCCTCAAATTATACAAAGTTGGAAACCAATTCCCTTTCATAGAAGCAGCAGGGATAATCTCTATCTGAAGAGCCAAGGAAAAAAGAAATATTGCATAGAGAACCGAGAGATCTTCCCTGTACTGTTGTGTGTAATTGAATGTGTATATTACGACTAAACTGGGAGGTGGAATCCTGGCTACAATCTAAACTGAGCAGCAAATTCTCGCTCCAGACATGAAAATTGATCTGTTTCTGCTACCAAATGACCTTGCTTAAGATACAAACCATCTTTTTTCTGCTCTTACTTTCTTGATCAAAGTTTATGGACATGTCCCACCCGTGCGTCATTGTGTGATTTATGGCTTAGGTGCCGTCACCATCTTAGACAACGCGTCTAAATAAAAAGACTGTTCGCATTTGTTTTCGAGTAGCTCATACTTCCACTCGGTCTATTGAGTGGAAGCCGCCATGTTATTTAAGCAATAAATATAGTCTGTACATTAATTGTATACTGTTGTTTATATGCTGTCTGTATTCAAAGGGGTAGAGAAAGGTGCAAATTAAAGTGGCATTCTGGGTTAAAGATATGGAGCTAGCGCACTCACAAAGCACATGATCATGTTAATGGGGACTAAGACTGGTTTCTCTGTCTCCAAGGACCCAATAACTGTTACAATCCCTCTACACCAGGGGTGCTCACACTTTGTCAGCATGTGAGATACTGTATTACATGACCAAGTTGAAAGATCTACTACCCACTTTTTGTGGGCGGAGCCAGAGTGGCCCTGTGGGCGGGATGGGCGTGTCTGTGGACGGAGCCATGTTTGTGGGCGGGGCCATGTCTGTGGGCGGGGCCTTGCAGAGCGTGAGAGCAGAAGACAGCGGAGTTCTGTGGCCGCCCAGGGTTCCCCGCTGTCTGCTTGCTCACAGCGGAGGCTGAGAGTTATCTCTGGACACTGTCAGGCCGGGGCTGTGGCAGCCCCGCCTTCCAGTGTCCGTAGATGACGGTCAGCCTGCACTGTGAGCAAGCAGCACCCCGGCCCTCTCCATCCCTAAGAGCGGCCTGCAAGTGTCGGGAGTCGACTCTCAGCCTGCACTGTGAACAAGCAGACACCAGGGATCCCTGGCTGCATCCCGCAATCGACCCATACGTCCATTGCGATCAACCGGTAGATCGCAATCGACGTATTGGGCACCCCTGCTCTACACTATTAATTCTAAACTACATGTCACAGAATTCGGTTTCAATTTCTGAAAAAAACAAAACCCTGCACCATATTTATTCATTTGTGTAACACTGGGTTGATACCTACTAGATCTACAAACTAACTACATTACCTCCAAATAGACTTAATGACGTAGTTAAATCCTCAATTTAATCCAATTAAACTCAATAAATTGGTTGCCATTGGTCTCATCACCCAGTCTTTAGCGCATTAATATTTCATTTCCCTTATACATTCTCACCCCCACGCTACCTGCACATTTAGTTCATCAAAATTATAAGTTCATTGCAATTTACTCATTTTCCTACCGTTTGGCCCTCTGACCTTTACATACATTAATTATTTTTCACCATTATATTCCCCTCCCCCTCCATTTCCCAATATTCATGTCCTCTTTACCTTGAATTCATTTATGTATTATTAATTTATGTCATTATTTCACTCATATTCATTTATTTATAGCATTACTGATTATATAATTCATCCTTTCCTGTTCTACCATTTTATTTTCTTTCCCCATTTATAGGTTTCTCCATATTCCAACTCATTCTACTACCAACATTGGTTATTAGCTGCATTATTGCCTCTGCTTACGCGATCAGTGGTACAGCCATAGCCCGTTGTTACCATTAGTGATTGTGGGCGGCTTCTGCGCATGCACGATCTCTCCCTTCTATATTCTATGTATGAGAGCGTGAATGCGCACTCTCACGCTGGCGCCAAGACCATTTAAACAGCACGGGTGTAGCATTCCCTCATGGTTCCTAAACACTGTGGATATGACCCCTCTGTACTGTACAGTACCTAATATCTTAGTCACCATTAGAGATGAGCGAACAGTGAAATATTTCATATTCGTTTCGAATAGCCCCTCAATATTCGACTATTCGAACGAATATCGAACCCCATTATAGTCTATGGGGGAAAATGCTTTGTTTCAGGGGAAGCCCCTCTTTGACTCAGGGGAGTCACCAAGTCCACTATAACACCCCAGGAAATGATGACAACACCTCTGGAATGCAACTGGGACAGTAGGGGAAGCATGCCTGGGGGCATCTAACAAGCCCAAGTCTCTGTATGTGATAATAAGAGTTGAGCAGGAACTGACTTTTCCCATAGGAATACAGAGTACAGCATTTGGCCAATCAACGCTGATTCTGCCGGAGGCTCAGCTGTGAGGAGGCGGAGTCTAAGATTGGTCCACAGCAGCTCTGCTACACCTGAGATGCAGCAGAGCTGACTGTGCTGAACCCTGCTGGATCTCAAATGTAGCAGAGTTCAGCACACAGTCAGTTCTTCTACATCTGAGATCAGACCAAAATGGAGACTGCTGTGGACCGGTCTTAGACTCCGCTTCCTCCGGCAAAACCAGCGTTGATTGGCCGAATGCTGTACATTGTATAGCATTCAGTTAATCAACGCTGGTCAATGCATTCCTATGGGAAAAAGTCAGCTCCCGCATATCGCAAGCTGACAGGGATCCCGACGAGATAGAGCCCCAAAGAGCTGTGTGAGTAACATTCCCACCTATATAAAGGTAATCCCTAGCTAACCCTTCCAGTACATCTGTCCCTGTCTCACAGTCACATAGTTCACAGTCTCATATGACCCGGATCTGAAATCCACTATTCGTATATATTGGAGGTCACCTGAATTAGCCAGCCAATTACTTTTTCTGATTTTTCTTCGATGCCTCCGTTGTCATAGTTCCTGTCCCACCTCCACTGCACAGTTATTGGTGCAAAAAATGCGCCAGGGAAGGTGGGAGGGGATACGAATTTTTAGTGCATTTGCCGCGTGGTATTCAATTGGAATCAAATATCTCGAGCAGCCTGATATCCGATTAAATATCAATTCGATCGAACGCCATTTGCTCATCTCTAGTCACCATTGCAGTGCTTCACATTCCAAGAAGTAGACAAGTTACTCGAAGAAATGTAGAGTAAACAACACGAAACTACATATGGTTAACAATATTAAACTTATGTTGTGCTAATGCAAAGCTGGTCTATCCAGATACTTGTCTTGTTTCTCTTACACCCTTCCTGTCTCTCCTTCCGTATTGTTGGCTCCAGATCTGGATCATCATCATGCTTACGACTACCCATGTGCTAATTCGGCTGTCTATTGGCAGGTGGGTGGTCCTAGACTGTCTGCTCCAACCAAGGACCACTCACCTGACAGTAGAGAATCTAAGCAGCATATTGGGTGCTAAAACTAACTGCACTGATCACTCAGGAATGGTCGGGGCTACAGAAACGATTGCAAAAGTTGAACCAGCAGCTAATGAAGAATGCAAAGAGATGGAGTTGGTGGAGATTGTGAGATTTTTTTGAATCCTATTCACCTCCATTGTCACGCATGTACCTATTCTGGCAACATTCATTGATCGGCACACTGAGTTATCCCAATATGTGGTTGTTCATAGATTGGCCTTTTGATTAAACTTCTTTTTACCCCTTATTAATTTTTTTAAATAACATTTTAATTAACATAATCCAACAGTAGATAAAAGCGGCACAGACAAAACTTTCCTCAAAGTGCCGGAAAGATAGAATCTCAGATAGAACATGCCTCTCGGACATTCACAAATGCAAAACATAATTTAGTGCGGTGCGTGGAAATTTCATATATAACTGCAAGGTGTTTTAGATTCCGACAGCAACAGCTCTAAAGAGAGGGAAAAAGATTCTTTTTAATTAGGTAGAATATTGGTATTGCAGAAAATTGCAAATTTCTGCACACCTCGAATATATTCATGTGCGATAGAATAGTGCAATGTGTATTGATAAAAAACATGTTAACACAAGGACATTACCCGGCTTATTGCACTGCACGCTATTCCTAGTATGTGGACATACCTAACATGTCTCTTATCTCTGTCAACATTCAGTAAAAGTGATACGTTTGCTGGTTCCCATCTGTTTGATTCTAATGATATTGGGAGATTTGACTATTAGTGTCGCAAGGTTCGCCCAGCAGTTACGATTGGACTGAACATGGCCGAACCAAGACTATTATTATACTATGGGGTCTCTTCAGCAGCCCCTGACGCCAGACAGAAGACCAGAAGAGAACAGGGAGTCCCGTCGGAGCCCAGGAGAGTGGAGTAAATCTTATGTTTACTTACCTCCCATGGATCTCTACAGACCCCAGAATGTAATAATGTAAATTTTGGTTCAGATGTGTTCATGGCGACCAAAACTGCAGTTGGAACGTTGCAAATATTTTAATAACCAACATGCACACAATCACATCAGTAATCCGGGTTAACAATTGGTTTTGGTTATTTTTGGATTAATTGCCGAGCCCTAAGAGATCCCCATACACCTTTATGCATATGAAACTACCCAAACATATTAAAAGGGTCTCTAGTCCCCGCAATCCCTCAACAGATGCAAAAAAACCAAATTATTTATTGGGTTAGAAATTTGCACTGATATGACAGGGAAATGAAGAATCCTCCCGACAAAGGCATCGCTTACCCCTGATGACACGGCGCCGATGGTAAAATATGTTACGGCAGTAGATGTGCAGTTTAACATATAGTAAATAGGATTATTAAGGCATATGCTAATAACACAACCCTAAATACATGGGAAGAGGAATCTGCTTAAAAGTGCAGGGTACTCTGTGTAGCCTCTGGCTCAATACAGTAGGTACAAAGATGTAATAGCATTGTGTCTGCTTGTGCCAAACCACAGATGACAGGGGTCATAGGGCGAATGGTGGAGCTGGGAAATGGGAGCGGACTCCTTCCTGCTCCAACACTGTATTTAATTGTATACAGTAAAACTAAATATAGAACCGACTACCAGAGATGGAGCCCGCAGATGAGTAAAACCATTGATGAATGCAGAATACAAGTCATACAATGGCCTGATATAGTATTATTCACTCACGTATACATGTAATGGCATATTCTGAAATTTCCACTGAAACCAATTATAAGGTATATACAATAAATAGCCAAAGGGATCTTAACTTTCAATCATTAAAATGATAGCATATCAGCCTATGGGGGAATGAAAGTGGTAAATATGGCTGACAAGATGGCCACCAGGCTAGTGTTCATACCTCCCAACCGTCCTGATTTCCGCAAGACATTCACGATTTCGGTTGGAGGGAGGTATGTCCCGATTTCAACTCAGATCTGCGTCCAGAGGACGCAAATCTGAGTTGAACACATACACGGCTAAAGCAAGGAGCTGACACAGGTCAGCTCCTTGCTTCGCCGCTGCACATGCCTACTGGCTGTGTAGACACGATGTGATGAAGTCACATTGCGACTACAACTGTGTCAGTGAGAGAGAGAGGCACGCAGAGTGTGGCGGGGGAGCGAAGGAGAAGGTAAGTGTAAAGTGTACACTAAGGTGGAACGTGAAACTGGGGGCAGATGAAGGAGAGGACGGCATGACACTGGGGGCAGAGATGTGGAGACATGAATCTGGGGGCAGAGATGTGGAGACATGAATCTTGGGGCAGAGATGGAGGAGACATGAATCTGTGGGCAGAGATGGGGGACATGAATCTGTGGGCAGAGATGGAGGAGACATGAATCTGTGGGCAGAGATGGGGGGACATGAATCTGGGGGCAGAGATGGAGGGGACATGAATCTGGGGGCAGAGATGGAGAGGACATGAATCTGGGGGCAGAGATGGGGGGACATGAATCTGGGGGCAGAGATGGGGGGACATGAAACTGGGGGCAGAGATGGGGGGGGACATGAAACTGGGGGCAGAGATGCGGGACATGAATCTGGGGGCAGAGATGGGGGACATGAATCTGGGGGCAGAGATGGAGAGGACATGAATCTGGGGGCAGAGATGGAGAGGACATGAATCTGGGGGCAGAGATGGAGGGGACATGAATCTGGGGGCAGAGATGGAGAGGACATGAATCTGGGGGCAGAGATGGAGGGGACATGAAACTGGGGGCAGAGATGGAGAGGACATGAATCTGGGGGCAGAGATGGGGGGACATGAATCTGGGGGCAGAGATGGAGAGGACATGAATCTGGGGGCAGAGATGGAGAGGACATGAATCTGGGGGCAGAGATGGAGGGGACATGAAAATGGGGGCAGAGATGGGGGGACATGAATCTGGTGGCAGAGATGGGGGGACATGAATCTGGGGGCAGAGATGGGGGGACATGAATCTGGTGGCAGAGATGGGGGGACATGAATCTGGGGGCAGAGATGGGGGGACATGAAACTGGGGGCAGAGATGGAGGGGACATGAAACTGGGGGCAGAGATGGGGGACATGAATCTGAGGGCAGAGATGGGGAGACATGACACTGGGGGCAGAGATGCGGGACATGAATCTGGGGGCAGAGATGGAGAGGACATGAATCTGGGGGCAGAGATGGGGGGACATGAATCTGGGGGCAGAGATGGGGGGACATGAATCTGAGGGCAGAGATGGGGGGACATGAATCTGGTGGCAGAGATGGGGGGACATGAATCTGGGGGCAGAGATGGGGGGACATGAATCTGAGGGCAGAGATGGGAGGACATGAAACTGGGGGCAGAGATGGAGGGGACATGAAACTGGGGGCAGAGATGCGGGACATGAATCTGGGGGCAGAGATGGGGGGACATGAATCTGGGGGCAGAGATGGAGGGGACATGAATCTGGGGGCAGAGATGGAGGGGACATGAATCTGGGTGCAGAGATGGAAGGTGGACATGAAACTAGGGACACATGAAGGATGTATATGAAACTGGGGGAGAGATAGAGGGGGGACATAATTTACGGGTGACTGTAGGAGGATTATACTGTGTACACATGTACTGGGCACATGAAAAATTAATGTGTGGGTGGAGTCAACACAAAAGTGGGCGGGGCTAAATTTGCTGCGGCGCGCTACATTTTGTCCCTCTTTCGGTTCTTCAAAAGTTGGGAGGTATGAGTGTTTATTACACCTCATCTGTTACATAGCACTGCTAAAGCCTCTGAAAGCACCAGCCAATCAGAATGCAGGCTCAGTCATATATGCAAAGGAACTGGTGGCAAAAGAAACACAAGCAAGCACCTTTTCCTCCAATTTCCCAAATATTCGGTTGAGTTGGGTCTTTCTAAAAACACATATCATGGTTTTGAGCAGGGGCGCTTCATTTTCTTCTCTTCACTCAACTCTCCCTGAGCTTATAGTGCCCCCTATCAGTGGCATATAAATTAGGTTTACCACTATACATGGGAAGGACAGCTCAGGGGCAGCAATGCCAAGCTATGGCACATGTCACCAGCCAGGTTCCATGTCGACTGCCAGGGGGATAAGCAAAGGGATCATGTAAATCCATCCATCCAACCCTGGCAGCAATGCTGTGAGCAAACCCGCTTAAGAGACTTTGCTTTAGTATTCAGAGTAATAGAACAGTCCCGAGTTACTGAAGATTTACTAAGCTGAGTGCACCCGAGTTCACTGTACTACAAGACAGGTTTCAGAAGTGTCCATTAAAGGGGAATTGGCAAGAACACTCCACATTTGTGCAAAAAATGTATCTTGAAATATTGGCCTAAAGTAGATCAATGAAGAGGTGGCGTAAAGAAGAGAAAGGTGACAAAGATGTCACGTAACATGCATTAAATCACATTTCATGAGCCACTATGAAAACGTTAGCGCACTAGCTGCCTCCATAGACTCTATATACGCTTTATGACATGATAATAAATCTTCCCCAATGTGTTTTTTTGGGCAGCATCAGTAGCTCTATGGATAAAATAGGAAACCTGGTCTGTGTAGCTGCGCCCTTAGGGTCTTTGTTTCAGGTTCCACTTCATTTCCCGATTCTCCAGCTTTCCACCGCAGCTTTCAGTCGCTTGTCAGCCCCATATGAATGGGTCGGATTAGATGACTGTCTAACTCTACGGGTTCTGCGGGTGATCAATTTTGTCAGCATCCCGCTCCAATCTCTGACTCTCATGGGAGTCAAAAATCAGAGCAAAATTTGGTGCTAATACACGGGTCCAAGGGCACGTGGTTACAGAAGCCAAATAAACTAAAAAACAGAGCAGAGTACTGAAGCAGCGAGCATATAGATAAAAGTCACCTTAGTGCTAAAGCCACAGCATTGACCAGTCAGCCATCATATTACATGCAGAATTCTCCCATTGACTTATTGTATCCAGCTACTAAATTGATTTCTGTTGCATTCAGCAAATTCAGCAGATTTCACAGTATTTGCATTTTCCATGACAAAGCAGTGAATAAGGAAGAGACCGGCAGAAAATGATGTCTTTACTCCAGTATCGGCCTACACCAGTTAGGTCGGTCATTTTTTTTTTCCTTTTATAATACCTGCAGATTGTAATATTCCAATTGATGATCATACAAATCAAATACAATAGCTTTATATTATACTACATCTATTGCACAGATAAATGTGAAATAGATATGTGAGAGATAGACAGACATGTCAGACAGGTAGATGCCCATTATCCCCATCCATTCTAAATGCATCAGGACAGTCCCAGTGTGCCACCCCGTGCCCACTACCATAGGTGGTTTGGTTCTGTCAGGCAGAATACAATGATGTTATCGCACCCGCTGAGCTACAGACAGCCCACACTGCGAGGAGACCTCCATGTTAGCATAAGTTTTATTCATAGGATTGCTATTTCTGTATGCGGAGGCAATAAGAGGGCATCATAGGGGTATCATACTGTGTGGGGAGAAATTAAGGGGGCAATAAACTGTGAGGGTGACACTAAGGGTATGTTCAAATGGCAGAATTTGTATTCCATTTGTGAACATCCCATCGCGGCATTCCGCTCCGGATTAAATGGGCCTAATCGGAAAGGAGCCTTGTATTGCGGACGCCGCGGCTGATTCAGCTGTGGAATCTGCGGCAAGAAGGGCCATCTCGCTTGTTTTTTCCGCTACTAGCTAGCAGAAATAAGAAGCAAGCGGCTCCCATTTAAGTCAATGAGAGCCGGTTTTGGCAGCGGATTTTGAGGTGGATTCCACATCAAAATTCACTGACAAAAAAACTCTGTGTGAACGAACCCTAAGAAGTCACTGTATAGTGAATGGAGAACAAATGGGGTATCTTTACTGTGTGGGGAGCAAGAAGGGGGTATTACTATTACTATACAAGGTAAAACATGTCTTATGATTGTTAGTACAGTCAATGGGTTTTACTAGAATAAAATGACTAAAATTGCTGTTTAGTCTTTCCCTATTGTATTAAAACATAAGTACTGTATGCCACAAAGTCCTTAATTTTATTACAATGTCCCTTTAACATACTATTTTCTAAATCTTGCAGAATTCTATTGCTAGCACATGAAATATGCGACACCATGAAACATTGACAGTAACATCGCTGTGGGACAGGTAATTAATGCCCATCAATCTGAGGAGAACGGGATGTGATCGCAGGAATAATAGCTATCAATCCAAACATGTGCATGCTCATCTAAAATATCACAACCTAGATCATCAGCGCCAGGCTTGGAGACAAGTCACATTATATAAAGGAGATTCAGAGAACATCTGGACATACCGCACACTTTTACAGATTCATGAGGTTTGACATGGCCCCAAAAGTAAAATAGACAAAACAGCTTGGGACTTGATCCTCAGTGATCCAAACGTGGTTTAGGCTGTGTGCACATCATGTTATGTTTGAACGTAACTAGCAAAGCCAGGGCCCCATGGCAAACTTTTAACTTGGGGCTCCTTCTCCTCCCCACGTGGCATAGTGCCCCTTTCCTGGCACCCACACCATATAATAACCCCTTCACTGGTCCCCACACAGTAAAGTGCTCCCTTTATTTGCCCCTGCATGGTATAATGCCTCATTTTCACACACTATAATGTCTCACAGTGGCCCATTCACAAAGTATATTGTCCCATAGTGGCCTCCATACAGTATAATGTCCCACAGTGGCCCCTTCACACAGTATACTACACCATAGTGGCCCCTCCACACTAAGCAATGTCCCATAGTGATCTTTGTTATAAATTTTTGCTAAAATTTCGGGATCGTCCATTCCTTAAATTTTTGGAGTTCATCACACGAATTATAATTATAGTATGGGGTCCCATTAGAAACCAGAATGTTATGATAGAAAACCCAGGGGAGGTGATCAGAAAGTGTTACTCACCTCTTCTGGGTTCCGAGCCTCTTCAATGACGTCACGTACCAATGAGTCCCACTTATCAGCCTAAGCGGTCTGTGACGTCATTGAAGAGGCCCAAAGACTTGCACCAGAGCCCAGGAAAGGTGAGTAACACTGTTTTTTATATTTGATCTGGGTCTTTGCTGATTCTATTTTGGGGTCTCAGGAGACCCCAGAGTATAATAACAAGTAATAATAAAACCACTGAGTGTACTTGTCAATGGCTGCCTCCACTTCTCCATTCAGCCTCTAGGAGGGCATGTGTGCCATATTGGCATCAGCGACATGATGTGGGACACCTGGGGCCCCCTGGTGGGATAAAGGGGGAGTGCAGGCAGCTGTGAGTAGGAGCAGGATCGGTAAGTAAATAGGTAGTGATACCTGCAGGACTCAACACACCGCACAGTACTTCCATGAATCTCCCATTAACAGAAGAACCTCCAAAAGTATACACTGACAAAGCTTTCTATAGCAAAGAAGGATTTGGACAATAACCTCCTATGGTAAAGAACTGTTGAGAAGACAGTGTGTTACAGTAAATAACCACAGGGGGCAGTAGCCCTCATTTATACCTTCTCAATGGCTTACATCGGAGTCCGAGGTTATGTGTATATCAGTGAATACAACATATGGTATATCTCTGATCTATAACTGATGTAGCAATGGCTTACAATATGTACACAAAGCAATACATTCAGTATAAACTTAGGTTATACTGTATATAGAGGCTCAACATTTAGCATCAGCCACTGTGATAAACCTAGCACATCCTTAGACTTAGTCAGGTTTACAGCGGACCTTTTATCACTTCCACCAGCTCCAACTGTTCGCGTCCTTCAATAGGCGTCAATCCACTGATTCCAGAGCAGTTAGTGGGCCTTTGCTATCTTTCTGCCCCAGCCTAGGACCGCCCACTTGACAGTAGAAAGCAGCAGTACAGTAGGAAAACTTACAGCTGCCCGTAAATCAATGGAATGGCGCCAATTGAGGGTTGCAATAAATAGGTGGAGGTGGTGTAAGGTCTTGTACCTAACTAATAATGTTGTATCTGTCTGGTCCTATATCACACACAGGAAAATAACCGCTACCTCTAAATTTACCACAACAGTTAATTTGAACCAAACACTTCCTCTATACAAGTCTTTTACGCCCGTGTTGAATCTAAACCATGTGCTTCAGTAGTCACTACAAAGTGGCAGTGAAAACGAAATTGTTGAAATAATCCAGTCTGGAAAGGGTTATAAAGTCATTTTGAAGGCTCTGAAACTCAACAGCAATCACTATCCCCAAATGGAAAAAACATGGACCATTGATGACTCTTCCCAAGAGCCGCTCGGCTGCCAAAAGAACTCCAAGGGCACGGCGACAGCTCATTCAGGAAACCTCTGCTATGCAACATGAATACTCATTGAAAATGTGCCAAAAACACTTGGAGAATCCCCAAGTCATTTAGGGCATTGTTCTAAAATGTGATATTCTTTGGATAACATTATGTCTGGCATAAATAAAGAATATTCCGTGGTAAAAACATGGCACAAACAATGACAGTGCTGTAATGCCTGAACAACTTGTCATATGGAAGGAACGCTAAACTGGAAGCTAGAGTGCCTAAGACATGTTTACAAAGCTAAAGATGAAGCAAGGCAGTGATCCAAATGTCTTCATCAAAAAGGTTAGGCTTTAAAGGGTCAACAAACCTTGCCAAGAATAAGGATACAGACGATTATAAGAAACTTTGTCATATATATCTTACCACAGAAAAATGCTGTGCTGCTCTTATTGATGTCAATTTTCGTGTTCTCTTTCCCTTCTGCTGAACTCACTACTACTCTGAAAATCCATCCATATTCTCAGAAAGACTATAGGTCATGTGATTAAGATTACACGTATCTACTGAGAGGGGAAGGGGAAGAACCACAGGCTTAGAATGATGCTGGAGCTAAATAGGAGCTAAGTACTTGTATTCACATCAGTACTTCTCCATATATGCCCTGAATGGTCTTAGGGCTGTTTCTGTACTTACTGTGTGTAGTGTATGGAAGCTATCCACCAGCTCAGAGAAAATTGCAAAGAGAAGAGGGGAAAACTGATACACAAAATTGCAGAATACAAGTCATACAATGGCCAAAAACAGTAGTAATTCCCCATCATACTATTAATATATGCAGAGTTGGTTAAAGGTTAGGCATGCTTTAAAGAGGACCTTTCATCAGATTAGGCACAGGCAGTTCTATATACTGCTGGAAAGCCGACAGTGTGCTTTACAGTCAGAAGGGCGTTTCTGGCAGTCAGTCAGGAACGTCCTTCTCCACAGTAGCGCCTATCGTGCTGTACAGTGTGAGCGGAGAGGAACACTCCCTCCCTCTGCTCACAGTGCTCGTCCATAGACTAGTACTATCAGGAGGGGAAGGGGCGTTCCTCCCCGCTCACACTGTACAGCGCGATAGGAGCTGCTGTGGAGAAGGACGTACCTGGCAGACTGTCAGGAACTCCCTTCTGACTGTAAAGCGCTACGGTACCGGGACCGATAGCGCTTTACCCGGGGCACAGATCGGGAAAGCCAACAGTGCGCTGAATTTCCAGCAGTGTATGGAACTGCCTGTGCCCAATCTGATGAAAGGTCCTCTTTAACTGGTCCTAACATAGAAGCACTAGCTTAGGACCAACAAGTAAAATACCAATCCCTCTATCAGTCTGTGTATCTACAGATGTGCCCACATGTATCTGCTCTCCAGTTTGGTTAAGGACTAGTCCAAAGTCCAAAGAGGATATGACGAGATCCTATTCATCTACATTTTTAGAGATTTGGGAGCCAAATGTGCACAAGCCACCAGTATGTCCAGTAGTGATAGGTTACGCTCACCTGTAAACGGCCTATTACACAGGATGATAACCCCTTAAATTTGACGACACACAGTACAGTGATTGATTAGTGAATAATAAGTCACTTGTGGGTCGACTGTAGCTTTTATGTTGACGGAAAATATGTATTTGTCAGTGCATTGGTATCTGCTTGTCGTCTGTAATGTGATGTTTTTGCTCCTTTCCTTACAAGAGATCACACAAATGATCACAATAATGAGAATCCGAAAAAATACAGCTATTAAATTTGTAGACATAAAGCAAGTCTAAATAACTTTGTACTGTACATCGGCCATTAATGCTCATTATGGGCAATTTATGGGCCCATGTACCATGACCCTAAGGCCATCCCACTCCCTATCTTTCTACCTATCTCTTTATCTGTTTAATGGCTGAGTTGCAATAATAAATTGTGTTATGCTAAGATGTTCCCACCGGCCGTGCCTTACCTTTAGCATACGATTAGTATCTCTATTAGGATCTCTTTTTAATTAATCACCATAAATGTATTTTGCATTCACTTAAGAGTTTTTCTTTTATCTATCTCTTTTGCTATGTTCGGATCAAAGAAGCCTTTTAATTTAGTACATTATTGGGATAATGTAATTAGTCAGCACAGTACGCACTCACAATCTCCTCGCAATTCTCCCTAGACATGCCTTCGGAAAGCCGAGTTTACAGGTTGCTAAACAACCGCATATATGCCGGGTTCAGAATAAATTGCACTGAAAAGACAGTATGTGGCAATGGATTTTTTACCCTTGACTACATCATATCTATGGCTTAAAATGGGAAGCATTGTGCGGGAACATAATGTTTATGTTGACTATAACATAAAGCGGATAAATGAGATAATCCTGCAAAGCCATACATTATAAACATTTTACGAGTCACAGGGGAGTGTTGTGACAATACTTCATATAGAACATGAAACTGAACGGTAGTGGTGCGGGTCTTTTTATCTGCGACACGCACCATACTATTCTTTACAAGAGCAGGATCTGGTCCTATAGACACTAAAAGCTATACATATACAAAGAAACCTCTACATAATAACATAGCAACAATCCGTGTTCTTCAGGACAGGAAAATATTAGAGGAGAGGAGGACAGGACAATAGAAAATCAAGGGCAGCATTGTGTAGCTCACGTCAGGTCATGCTCAATGAATGGTGCACTGACTACGGTATATACAGTATATGATATTTGTAGAAGAAGTGTTGGCTCTATTTATACATGGGCCCCTTGTCTGCACCAACCATAGCCTGAAAAAAGCTTAGGTTACATTTAGCCGGATAGCAAGGGATCTCCAGAAACTCCTTATGCCCCAGCATCTGCTTAGGTTTTTTCATACCTAAAATTTCTACCATTTTTTGGTATATCCATAGCTTTCATGGCTTCCAAATGCACATAACTCAGGAAACTAATGTGAACATTGTCCTAATGAATTTCATATGACATAATCTATACTTACCTACCTACGTCTCCTACAATACATATAATACAGCATGGAGCCCAGGAGATGTCCCAGCTCTTAGGATACTCCACAAAGTCCCCCCTTTGGGAGGCTCTTGGATATTTCGGGGGACTTGTCTACAGTATGCTGCTGAGAAGAGCAGCCACAGGGAATTTGATTTCCCATCTCCTAATATCTGAGTCACTTCTGCTAATAAAGTAAGCTTTTTAGGGACATTGGCGCCTATTACACAACTGCATTTCCTTAGTACACAAATAAAGGTTCATGAAGTTCTCCTTTCACATTCAGTCAAATCAGTGTAAATTACTAAAATGGTCGAGGAATCTGTTTATATCAGGATGAGTCTGTATTTCTTCAAATAGTAGAAGAACATTACAGAATTACCATAGATGTTCATGTACGAAATATCAGCACAGAAAGTTAAGTAAAACTTGTCTATTGAGAGTTTATGGATACAGTGGGGGGGAGTTTAGTAAAGCATCCTATCTATACTGTTAGCTTATGTAAATTCAAGACTTTTCCTAAACATATTGCTTTAGAAATGCTGCTTTGTTTGCCTGCTTATTCCTCCCATTGTTTATACAGCATAACCACGGACCTGTGAGATAGGATAAATGACATCACTTGCTGCTCTTGTCGGCAGAACAGTCAGTTCAGCTAATTGCAGTTTTCTGATAAGAGTCTGTTATCTTTCTATGTAAACACACAGATAACACAGAGTCCGTTCTCTACAAGCATGTGCATAGTATCTGATCCGCATAAGTGTAGTGAGACTTCTCAGGTCCCGTTCAAAAAGAGGGAGGGGAAATACAGGAAGTGAGAAGAAGAGACTGCAGGCATAATGCTGAAACAGTGAGATGGGAAAACACTTTTAACCCATTTATGCCAGTTTTCTGTGCCAAAGATGCACCACATTCCGCCGTTTTGCAAGTCACTCACTACTTTGCATGGTAAGGAAAACAGGGCGCAGATGCTGCGGCCCAATATATTTATTATAACTCAGCCAGTTTTCTTATATTGATCGCCTATCCTAAGGATAAGCCATCAGTGTTGAAAACTGGATAACCCCTTTAAAATAAAAGTGCCTCATTATGTGCATAAAATAGGGTAGGCTTCAAGTGGTTCCAGAGTCCCTGCTCTATGGATAGGTATATTACTAAAAACCTCAGAGAAGATGCATAAAAAAGTGCACAAAGAAACTGAAACAGTGGCCACATCAACCAGTCACTTATAAAGCATAGAACTGTGGTCCTGGTGTCATATGAAAGATGAGTTTCTCAGCAGATTGTGTTTTTGCTATTATGTTTGGATATAATACGTGTAGAATAGCATTCTTAAGAGGAAATTAAAGCAGAAATCAGAAATATATGACACCAGAACCACAGTTGTACATTTTATACTGTCTGGGATATAAGATTTCAAGTTAACCCCCGCTAGCCTCAGTTTCTTTGAATTACACCAGCTGAAAAGGCCAATCATAAAGTATATCACACAATGTATTAAAAATGTAAATGCTGTTGAAAATAAAAGGCTGTTTGGAAGTTTAGAAGCATTTTTTCCCCCAGAAACATTCTTATCATTAAAGTAAAATGACCTAAACTGAAATACCAGATACAGCCGATTTTACAAATAATACAATAATACAGATTTGTCACTTTAAGAATTTTTTTTTTCATTTTAGAAACTTTTATTCTATTCTCTTTATTTCTAAAGTAAAATGTTTAGATTTAGATAATCCTGAACGATGTCTTAATGAATAACTGGATGGTTATGTCATGAATTACTTTGTAGCTGGAGCTTGTGGTTGTTAGTGTGATAGATTCTAATCACTCAAGTATTTGTGACGCACACAATTACACTAGGACCTTCACTAGTCATACGACTATAGAAGAGAGACTCAAGTACTTGGAATGATGTGGAATGAGGATCCAGCACCCGCCTCAGTCCACAATGGAGTGGAGGAAAATCATTTTTTTTTAGCTGTTTTTTTTTTTTTTTTTTTTTTTTTTTGTAGAGCTCTTGAACCTCTTTGAACCAGTCCATCTACAATGCTGTGTATAGAATTAACGATGGATTACAAAAAGGAATAATTCATGGAATGTTGTATCCATTGTATGAAAAATATGTAAAACAACAAAACTCAATTTTGAGCTAGAAAAAGAAAAATTTAGGCAATTGCGCAACATGATCTTTGCATTCAGCCTGTAGACATTATCCGAAATTACTACATTTGTGGGTTTGACTAGTCATCTAATATGTAGGGGATTCTGCCAGATCTTCACTGCCCCGCCGCTGCAAGGAGCATTCCCCTCTCCAATATAGTAATCATGCACTGCTTATATAAGGCTAAGGGCTCGTTCACATCTGCGCCCAGTCTCCGTTCTGCAGATTTCCGTTTCCTGCACAAAACAGAGCAGGAGACGAAAACCTGTAGGACTCTTTCATACACATTCATTTGAATGGGTTTTAAAGATGTCCGGCCGTGAGCGGCGGTGAGCGTTTTATGCTCTCCACCGCAAAACCGTTTTTTTTAAACCGGACACAGAGTCGGACATGCAGTTCTCTGTGTCCGGATTTAAAAAAACGGTTTCACCGTGGAGAGCAGAAAAGGCTCAACAGTGCTCACAGCCGGACCCGGTCTGACAGGTTTCGAAGACAGAAATCTGAAAATGGAGTCCGGGTGCTAGTGTGAACCCAGCATTATATAAATGTGTAAGGGTAAATCGTGCGAGATAGCCTTCGGCTGAATGAGTTTTCAGTCGACAGCTCTCTCATTTGTACAGTGGGTTTAAAGTGAATTTGTCACCAGAACCCAGCAGGAGAGATAAATAGGTTAGTGTTACCTAAATCAAAGTGTATCCACATTTATTGTCACTATACAATGAGCTCTTTGGAGCAATGAAGGTATTATCAGTTGCCTCTTGGGAGCAATGACACCATTATTGCTCAAAATAAGTCATTTGCATATTGATAAACATTTTTAGATATCAGCAATGGGAGCACAAATTCAGGTGATCCTAAATCCTTTGGGGCTGGGTTGATATGCTGAGGTTTGGTGGAAGAAGAATTACATTTCAGAAGTGACTGTAATTAACCTCAATCGCTTTCCTTCTCCGTATCCTACTCACAGAGGCCAAAAAGGCCAGAAAGAAATTGTTTGGCAGAGTCCTCACTTTACACTGGAACATTTCCTTTGCCTGTCTATGAGACATAGAAGCTTTAAATGAATTTAAATCAGAATAAGCTGTTAGGTGTGTGTGTGCGTGCGCAAGCGCGTGCGTATGAATGAGAAGTAACACAATATCTGATCATTACAAGACTTATATTCTGCTTTACGTGGGGATTGTAGTTCTCTCTGCCCTGGTGGCTGGAGACTGGCTGCCATACACTGCACACAATGAGTACAGAAAAATCTGCTCCATAAAAGGACTCTTATTCTGCTCCAGGAACATGCAGGACATATATAGAGAAGTACTGGCATACTGAAGGAAAGTGCTTTGGTTGTGATACAAAGCCTCTATTCCGCAGGTTTCTTCTCTTATCTCCTGCATTTCTTGCCCTCCATAGACGTCTGTATGTATGAGTCATGTGACCTACTGGATATCTCAGGACATTTGTTTACATGCCCAAACAAAATGCCATGCAATATGTATATATTATCTATACCATGGGGTAATATATTGCCTAGTACTACCATTTCTCTGTTCTCTCTTGTACATATAATTGAAGGTCTGATTCCTCTCCACTTCCCCTACGGAGCCACATTTACAATTTAAAAGAAAAGCCCATAAAATCACCAGCGTGAAAATCACATTTCTTTTTTATGATATCCAGGTTTGTTTCTTTAATACGGGATTATCTGTATAATCTGATTTGTGTCCATATTTATTACAGATGCATCACTAGTCTGCTGAATATTATTCATTGAATACCGTATATGTAGACTTGGGGATGAGATGCTTCCTCCAGCTCGGATACATACTGTATATTCTGTACCCCGGTTATTTTTCCTAATGTTCTTAATCACAATACAGGTTTTAATAAGGATTCTGGCTGGGAGATTTTCAGAGCCTCCAAAATGCTGGCATGTCTGATGGGTTGTCTAAAAGATACTCACATTTGTTTGTTTTTTTTAGAAAACAAGGGCACAAAGGTGTGCCATACCAGGATGGACTGGCCACAGTGGAAAGAAGAACACTGGCAAGAGGGAACCACTGGTGGACCTCCGAAGGGGACGTTATGGGGTGCCATAGAAGAATAAAAAATCTAAATAAAAAACTACAATAATTACAACTAGTCCAGTTGATAGCCCGTAACCCTTTCAATTGCATTCATCTCCACTGCCTCTGTTATTTGACCATATACAGTACTTTCCCTCTACTCTATTTTTAAATAAGGGGTTAATAATCTCCTAACAGGGTAGGGGGCCATGTCTTACGGTTTCAAATGTCAGCAAACAAAGCGGTTGGGAAGAATTTGCGATACTTGGACTGCCAGACATCAAAATAGATCAAAGTGATATGAGCGAGATCTCTGCCCCCTCACTCCAACGAACCCACAAGACTTGCCTTCCCTGCCACCATGGTAGGTACGCCATTGATCAAAGTAGAAAACCACATGAAGATAGATGAAATTCTGTTGAAGAACTAGGGCACCAAATTCCCATTGTTAATACTCATCTTGATAAATTCAAGGAGAACATAGGAGCCTATGCGGAGGAGCAAGGCAAGTGCTTCCACCTGGTTATGTTGGCCTTTGAACATTGCTTCCAAGGACAATATTGTAAAGGGACGATGGGGGTCCATACTTCACAACAGATTCATGAAATTGATATAGTAAGGTATATTTGGATGGACTTTATGTGAATATACAGAATATGATACATTCATCCATTTTCTCAAAGAGATAGACTTATCAAAATATTGTTGGGGCAGATTTATCAGGCCTTTTACGCCAGTTTTCTGACATTGAAGGAATGAAAAGTTTATTTTTTTTCTGTATTGTCCTTGACACTCTACTAAAAAGAAAAAAATAAAATTAAGGGTCACAGACCTCTTCAAAGCATTGTGTCAAATTTATGGGCATGCTCAGCCTCACTCAAGGCACACAAGGTCGACCTATTAAAGTAAATAGGGCAAACACATGAGGGAGACTGATCACAGGTGATGGGTCATGGTGCTTGGAATGGATTGCAACCGCAGAATTAGAAACATAAGGTTTTCCAGGGACTCCATGAAGCTACAAGGTTCCTTACAACCAGAGATCTTGGTCCAGAGATCTTCCAAATAAAATGAGTGGCACAGTCTAGTACTTTTACATTAAGGATGACTACTCAACACACCGTAGGCAAGAGGTTACTCCATGGTATATATAATATATACATATTGCATGCTATTTGGTTTGGGCATGCAAACAAAGATCCTGAGATGTTCAGTAGTTCACATGACTCATATCTAAAGAAGTTGATGGAGGGCAGGAAATGCAGGAGATAAGAGAAGAAAGCTGCTGATTAGAAGCTTTCTATCACAACCAAAGCACTTTCCTTAAGTATTTCAGTACTTTTGTACATATGTCCTGTATGTTCCTGGGGCAGACTGAAAAAAAGACCTCTATGTGTATATTGTATATCAGCCAGTTGCATGCCCACCATATAGACTCATAGGACCTTTTGTAGGAATCCAGCATACAAATATCTGGTGGTAAAACTCTTAATGGCCATAGTTTTAAAGAATATGGTTCAATGTCACAAAAAGTGAACCAGTTTTACATTATTTAACACAATGATATATAACACAATAGTTACCCTACCACAAAACCAGAAAACATATAAATGGCACATGGCAGCTGGGGGGAGGGGTCTATTGTAGATTTTGCATTGAGTCCCTGAAGTTTAAGAAGGGTTCCTTGTGCAGATATGTGAGAATTCTCTTTCACATACAGCTGAAGTTTCACCCTTAAGGCTACAAAACATGGCTTTGTAAAAACCTTTTTCTTAAGTAAACTTGCTCTGTCCTTGCAACACTGATCCTATTTTCTAGATGCTGCTCGGGGTCATGGAAGCGTTTTCATTCAGTTAATACGAAACAAGTGTGATGAATATGTTCAACCAGGTCGGCCCACCACTGAAGTGTGAAGTGGGTTTTCCGTTTAAATTGCCTTTTACTTACTGCGTACGCTAGAATTTCATCAAGAGGTACAAGCAGAAATACAGAAGGTATCTGTGAAACAAGGATGGAGGATTAACAGCAAACTCAATCTCAATTTGCCTTCCAGTCCCTGAAAGTTACTATTATGGTTATTGGAATACTTTGTCAGATCTATTCAGCGATTCTCCAAGGTACTGAATGAACTGCAAATTTATGCCTGGCAAAGCTGAAAGCTGGCACCCATTTCTTAAAATACAGTCTTGTTTCTTTACCTTAATAAAGATACTGAATATTGTACTATTATAGGTTATATATAATATGTTATTCATATATAGCGCCATCTGATGATCCATCTGTGATAAGATACTTTAAGAGCATGTAGGATTAAAACAGAATTTCACTATGCTGAACACCGTCCAATTGATTTGAGATGCCTTTTTGGCACATCTTCCTCCCCTCTCCCCCACACTTTTGCACACTGTGACATGATTTGAGCACGGTATCTTCGTCAGGTTACAGTGTTCTGCACATGGCATTAAACAATGAATGCATAATATATATTACACATTTAATGTATGCATTCATACAAATGGTATAGCATTTCTAATTGGAAACGACGCCCGAACAGGCAACATTCACATTGAATAGAACAATGCTTTACATTGACAAGAAGAATGGTACAGCATTGGGCACCGTGATAGAGCCGGACTGACCCTGATATAAGTCATTCTATATATTGTATCCATCCTGAATAGTATCTACAACACAAAAGAACTTTGCGTTACCTACAAAGAGAGTAGAAAGTACTTAGAAGTCTAGGTAAAGAGTAATAGTCCCAGTATACATGTCTACACCTAGTTGTTAATTTATTCACAATATCCAGGAGGACTTACAGAGGAACGACACGACACAGAGTTATGGGAAAAGATGCTCTAGAATTGTTATTTTATGGTTAATCAGACATGTCTGGAAAAGATACAGAACCTCTTTAGCATGGATTCAGTTTAACATATTTAGGTCTACTCTTTTGATACGTTTTAACAAAGTTTCCGTCCAATCACATATTTTGTCTAAACCAATAGACCATAAAGAGGTCGCATATTGCTGCATTGTTCCAAAATCAGTGCTACATCTGTTCATGGGTTGTGTCTAGTATTGAAGCTCCATTGAAGTCCATGTGACATGTCAGTAGGTCGGGCATTGCTTTTAAAAGACAGCAGCCATGTTTTTCTAATCCTGTACAATCCCCTTAAAGGGTTTTTGAAAGATTGACCCAGCATATCAAGCTCACCCTGCAGATAGATAGGTGAAGGTCACCTTCATAGAGCTCTTGATCTGCTATGAAATAGTCCACCTAGAATGTTGTATATAGAATTGATGATGGATTGCAGAAACGAGCAGTTCAGAGAATGTTGTATTCATTGTATGAAAAATAAATCATTGAACAAAATTAATTTATCTTTCTCCTGCTCAAAACTGTAGGTGATTATGCAACTTGATATCTGCATACAGCCTAAAGCAGCCTGTACATGTTGGGGGCTTCAACTCAGTACCTGATATCTAGGAGATTCTGCCAACTCAGCTTTTTTCAGATTTCCACAGCCCTATCACCACCATGCATTCTCCCCTATCCTTTTCAGTAACCATGCTCTGCTTAACCAAGGTTATAGGAATGTGTATAGGCAAGTCAGGGGACATCTCTATTGACCGAAAACTCATTTGGTTAAAACCTATATCAAGTGTATGGCAGGCGTAAAGGGGATCGGTTACCAAAACCCAGCATATTGACCCAGCCCTGCAGCTACATAGGTTTGGGTTATCTGAATCAATGATGTCACCGATTTATAAGGGGAGAACAAGATATCACCATTTTGTCAGTATGCAAATGAGCTCTTTGGAGGAAAGGGCATTGCTGCCTATCTCTTTGGAGCAATGAGGGTGTTGCTCTAAAGAGCTTAGTGCAACTTAATGGGAATATTTCAGCACCAAAATTGTTATTCAACCAGTCCTAGTACCTTATAGTGCTCAGAGCCGTGAGCACAGTGCTATAAGTTGTTTGTAGAATGAGCGCACCATGGGCGTATTGTGGGGCGGCTGAGCATCGCGGCAAGATCTTCTTGCAGTAACACTGACATGACCAGAGCTTTCCCGCGCCGTCTCCTAAGCAAGAGGAAGATCATGCCGTGATACACAGCAGCCCTTGAACAACACCCCATGCTCTTAGGCCATTTACATAGGAATAAAAATCAGCTTTTCGGCAGAATCTATAAACACATGATAGCACTGTGCTGGTGGCTCCAAGCACTGAAAGGTCTCATTAAAATTTTGGTACTGACAGACTCCCTTTAAGAACAAAACCAAGTGTCTTCTACCAGTCCACATTGGAGAATTTTGCTCACTGCTTCACACAAAGCAAGCACATCTGTTTGACAAGACCTCCCCTATGTACATGTGCAGAATCCTGTAAAACCGTATAAAAGATGATATGAAATGCTGACAGCAGACTTTTTAATACACTTGTACACCCAAGGGAGTTAATGTCACCAACCAGGTGCAATTCATTATTGTAACAAAGTAGCGACAAATGAGACGGTTCAGTTATCGCGCCGTTAATTAAGTGCAATGTAATTGTTTTGTATTATCAATGTGCAAACAATTACACTTAATTGGACACTGCGAGGCTTAAAGCGCTCGGCTCATAGGAACAACACTGCAAGCAGAAAATCTCATCATCCTCGAAACGACTGAAACTCCATAGATTGCTTTCAATGACCAGTCCTGAATATTCTTTAGATTATTCTGATATTTTTTTATTAAACAGTGACACTGTTCGGAAACAAGCCACTTAGCCACTTGGAAAAAAAAAAAGATAAAACCACTCGAGGACGTTTCAAATAGTATGAAGGAAATGGAAGCCTGAGTTATAGTTAAAAAGACTGAGACGGCGTAATACAAATCGCAGCCTCCAGGTGACCTGTACAGAGTGCAATCCTATAAAACTAAAGAGCACGACATGCAGAAATGAATTGGTCTAGTAGTATCTTCACCATCTCGAGGGGTTGGAGAAATGTGCGGATTATGTATCAGTGATCAATCCACAAAGACAACTTACACTTTGTTTTCATTTAATGGAGGACAGCCGTGTTTCTATAGTAAGCTCTCCATTTCTCATCAGTCTAATTGCTCTGTAACGATGTCCTAGACCTTGCTTTTTAGGAGCCGTATCGCCATGATCCCGGGCCTTCATCAGTATTCTTCGCATAGCCCCTTCCCAATGCAATGTTAAATTTCATAATGAAACAAACCATGTGAATGAGTCTTTCCCTTAAAGAAGATTGGTCAGCCAGGCACAATAAAATGATACTGAAATAGTATAATACGAAGATACATTATAGCTTCTGTGTTCCATGATGCCTACAAGCTGTGGGTCTCCTGGCATCTGAATGTCAAGAACGTCTCTGTGGTTTTCTTGTGCTGACAGGCGTTCTGCCTGCACGCTCCTCAGTGTTGTCAGTAGTATGCCCACATGATGGCATGTCACTGTCTACAGTATAGCCATGGCTATTCAGTTTAGTATGGTTTGACAGAGACGAATGTTCATATGTGTATACTGCTGACATAGTGGAAAAGTGGTGCAAGCATCGTCAAACTGAACTAAAGAGAGGATCCTGACATTTACGTACTTGGAGATCTATAAATGATAGAAGACATAACCCAAAGGATTCCTAGTAATGCCGCTCCATCTTATAGTGTGACAATACTCATTAGGAGAATCACGGAGGCTCAAAAGGTGATACTATATAATACATTTACATATGTCCCAACTTTTTAAGAACTGAAAGAGGGACAAAGTGTGCAGTGCAAATTTAGCCCCACCCACTTTTATGTTGACTCCGCCCATTCTCATTCATTTTTCAAGTGCTCCCACACAGTATAATCCTCCTACAGTCACCCGTAAATTATGTGCCCCCTCCACCTCTCCCCCAGTTTCATCTCTGTCCCCAGTTTCATGCCCCCCTCCATCTCTTCCCCCAGATTCATGTCCCCCCATCTCTGCCCCCATATTCATGTCCCTCCATCTCTTCCCCCAGATTCATGTCCTTCCATCTCTGCCCCCAGATTTATATCCCCCCATCTCTGCCCCCAGATTTATATCCCCCCCCATCTCTGCCTCCAGATTTATATCCCTCCATCTCTGCCCCCAGATTCATGTCCTCCCATCTCTGCCCCCAGATTTATATCCCCCATCTCTGACCCCAGATTCATGTCCCCCCATCTCTGCCCCCAGATTCATTTCCCCCCATATCTGCCCCCAGATTCATTTCCCCCCATCTCTGCCCCCAGATTCATGTCCCCTCCATCTCTGCCCCCAGATTCATGTCCTCCCATCTCTGCCCCCAGATTCATGTCCTCCCATCTCTTCCCCCAGATTCATGTCCTCCCATCTCTGCCCCCAGATTCATATCCCCCCCATCTCTGCCCCCAGATTCATGTCCACTCCATCTCTGCCCCCAGATTCATGTCCTCTCCATCTCTGCCCCCAGATTCATGTCCTCTCCATCTCTGCCCCAGATTCATGTCCTCTCCATCTCTGCCCCCAGAGTCATGTCCCCTCCATCTCTGCCCCAGAGTCATGTCCCCTCCATCTCTGCCCCCAGAATCATGTCCCCTCCATCTCTGCCCCAGAGTCATGTCCCCTCCATCTCTGCCCCCAGATTCATGCCCCCCCATCTCTGCCCCCAGATTCATGCCGTTCCCCCCACTCCCCTTCATCTGCCCCCAGTTTCATGGACCCCCTTCATTATGTTCCACCTCAATGTTTAACACAAAAAAACACTTATACTCACCTTTTCCTGACTCTCCCACCGCTCTCTCCACAGTCTCACTCACAGAGTTGTAAGCGCAATGTGACGTAATCACATCGTGCTTACACAGCCACTAGTTGGAGTGCAGTGGCAAAGCAAGGAGCTGAGCTGTGACCGCTCCTTGTTTTAGTCGCTTATGTATCCTCCGGACGCAGATCTGAGTTGAAGTCGGGACATACCTCCCGGCGATCGGGACCGCGGGACACGGCACCGAAATCGTGAATGTCCCGCGGAAATCGGGACGGTTGGGAGGTATGCATTTATGGCACTTCACAGAAATACAGCATCCAAATGACCACTGAAGCTCCTCACACTTGTTGGCGAGGGACAGTTGGGAAGGTAGATAGGACAGAAGGGATGACATCTTGTACTTGACTTTCTCTGGCTGTAACATAGTGAGATTTTGTCAGGTAGGCCATCTAGTTGGCATGTTGGACCATGACTCCTGCTACCCTAGACCAAGTTCAGACATGGCTCTCCTTTAAGAATGTGCCAACACATGAAGGAGCACGATTATTTTTTTTCCCTCCAATCCATAATATTCATTAGTCCCATAGATTTTCTGCTCCCCCTAATAATTTCCTTTCAGCAGAATGCAGATTTTACAAGTCCCAACCACATTAACACAAGACAAAAAGTGTAACTTTGCAATAAAGTATTGAGGAAAACAAGAATATATAAAGTGGAATTTTATTTATACTCACAAACCGTGAGTTAAAAAAAAAAACAAAGCGTATCAATATAAAATGTGAAGGTACAGATGTAGCAGCTGTTAAACGTTTGTTGCACCGTTTTCAGGCGTCTTACTGAATAGTCTATGTCATACAAAATGAATTACTGTATAGCTATAAGCACAAAAAAATAGTAACGCAATGCGATTGTTCATTTAATGGCTGCTTCATCTGTATATGCATCTATGGCAGCCCATTTTAGAGAGGCACCGCATCCCTTTGGGAAGATGCCAGGGACTGCATGGGGAGGTAAGGGTTAATTATTCCTCCCCCTCCACCCCTCGCTATTGTAGCAATGCAGTTTGGTAAAATATTGCGGGGAATGGTATAGCCCATGTTACGTATGGGCCCCCCCACTGGGTCAGGGGCTGGCCAAGTGTTGGTGCGGCCCGGATCTTATAAGATGCTGCAGACAGCCATGTCTTCCTCTCCAGCTGCCTGCTAGAATCGATTCCCCCCTCCCCCCCTTGAATTAAGCCGTTTTCGTGTTCAAGTTAAGCTATGTTTGTTAATTTGGATATTATTAAAGCTGTGACCATTACTCGCCCACATAAAAGAGAATACGTGGTCTTGGTCTTTATTTCCGGTATACAATTGGTGGTGGGGGGTATAGATGTGGAGGGACGTATTATCCATGTAGTCTGATGCATCTGTAACTGGAAGCAGAATCTGGATCTGTTCTGAATTGTTTGCAGCTCCTCTCATCAGTTTTGTATATGTGGGTGATCCCTGTACACATTCGATATTGCTATTATTAAGGTAGCAGTGGGCTCGTCCTTGCTTACCGGGCCATGTGCATGCAGCTGCACTGGTTGCATTTATATACTACTAGCCTCTGGCCACGACTTCGTCTGCTATATGCGTATTGCCCTGCTGTTTAAACAAGAGGTCTAATAAAATATTAGTGAAACAGAAAACTTAAGTACTTTTCAAGTCTCCAGCTCTAGTTAAGTGTACTTTACAAGTCTAACACTAGAGTAGCCGAGTGGGGTGATATAGCACGTAAATTGGATTGTAATGAGACATTAGTATGCTACCTCACTCCTACCCCGACTATACAGAAACTCATCTTAACCTTCATTACTGGCTAATAGATTATGTTCAATAAGTCACTGTTAAACTTGCTGTTAGATCTGACCTACAATTACTGTATAATGGGAAAACTTTGTAAAGTTTCTATTCTGTCACTTTACTGAATGTCAAGAAACTAAGATATATGCAGAATCTTATATCATAAATGGCGGTATGGCGGTCTGGACCATCAACTTGTTATGGTGATACTTCTATATTAGCCCTGGCGAATTGCTATGTGAATAGATTGACCTTAAAATTCCAGCCCTGTCTGGTGTTATAGGGTTTTCTACAATTTGACCTCTCCATAGTTCATGAACAGTGTGCGAGGTCCCATGCCCGAAATTAAATATATATATATATATATATATATATATATATATATATATATATATATATATATATCTCATGCCAGTTTTCTGGTGTGGGCTATAGATAAGTCAGGCCCAGGTGGCCCCAGTATGGCTTCCCTTGGGTTCCAACCCACTTCAGTTTTGTAAAAAGCGGTGAGCAAACATAGAAATAACAACATGGGGCATCTTTGGTGAAAAAAAATTCTATGTGCCAAAGATATCGATTCTAAGAGGTGAACAGTCATGACTAACAGCCATTTTCTCATGTTATTTGCTTTTCCTATGAATCTGCGACAGGTCATAAAAAGGTCTTTTTTATGGAATGGTGGCCATAGACTAATCGTGAAAGTGAATTATTGTTGTGAAAGGCTGGGTTCCCATAATTCCCATTCATTTCAATGAAGGCCGCACAAGTATAATCGCTTCTGCAATGAAAATGGATACAGAAACTCTTTCTTGAGACTCGTCAGCTTCAAGATCCTCCACCAGTTTGGTTGACATGTTCTGAAGACAATGATATTAAAAGGACTGTCTCAAAGACAATCCCTATTTTATGCTCTAGTAGGGAATAAGGATGACAGAGAGAGGGTTGACAGCAGGGGCTTCCTCCCATAAATCTGGAGAGGAATTTGAGATAGGTTCTTCAAAATCACAGATTTGTGGGACCTTTCATGGAAGCTGAAGTTGAGCCTTTGGCTTTCAGTCATGGCTTTCCATGGCGATTACTTTATACAATGGGGATACTTGAGCACGAGCAAGATCGAGCAGGATATCTTTTTTTCAGAAGACTCATCCATCAATGTCTCCCACGGACACCAATGGGAGGAAGATTTCAGACCTGATTTTCAAGCGAAAACCCAGCCCTTCAATGCACTACACGGGCTTTTATATTCATTGTGTTTCTACATTTCCTGTGCGGAGGAAACAAGTTGACATATGCGGCATCCCTGGAGATCATGAAAAGGAGCAGTCAGCCAGTTTCCATTTCCATTTGCCCTTCTTAGTGATTATTATTAGTGCAGATCCCATTTGTGTATGTGACTTTAATTTCTTACTATTCGTCCACAGTTATATTTATCTCAGGTAAGAATATTTTAATGTTCCATTAAACGATTTCTGACATCTGTACTTAATTATATTTGCACAAACCTGTTAGGGAAGATTGCTGTGCCGAATTCCAATTACTGATAGAACTTGTTTTTCCAATGCAAATTAGTGTTTTAACCACATTTTTCTTATTTGTACCCATGATTTGAACAATTATTTTTAACAAGGACAACTGTGTTGCTTGAAGGCTTTGTGATGTGACTTTTTTTTAAATTTCATACTAGATTTATCACTTAAAGGAGTTTTCCCATTATAGTCATTAGTCAGAACCCATCGATCAGGAGAAAAGGGGGGGTGTCCATAAGTACCCCTCTGTGTATGAAGCTGGAGGGCACATATACAGCCACTGCTCCATTTCCCTCGATGGGGTTGTTGGGTATCGTGGTCTTGAAGGTCCTATAGAAGTGAACAGAGCAGTGGCCAGATAGGTGCACCACTCCCCATTCAGAAGGCGCACTTGTGGACCCCACATTCATCGGATTACTCAGGGGGTCGTATTCCCATATTTAAAGTTGTGCCACTGTAAATGTGTGGCTTCCCATACTTTCCGCTACCAATTTCAGCTGGTCTCTGGAGGGTAGAAAAGCTAGATCTGCCACACCAATTGGCCTTAAAAAAATAAAATAAAAATGTTTTTGTGAACCCTGTTCTAGGCAAGAAGAGTTTTTTCTTCTTCTCCATTTTAACCTCTTCTCTAAATTTTGTCTGGGATCAGGACAACACCTTTAACCCTTAATTGCTATCATGGTGTCTATCATACACCACTATAATACACATATCATTATGATAGACACCATGACAGTACTTAAGGGTTAACATTTTGCTCCATATGCATGTATTACCTCTCCTGCCCTCTTCGCACTACACACACTGACCATATATAACCATATTATATACAGAGCCCCCAAATGGTACAAACTTGTAATTTAGACAGAAAATGGTTGTCAGTGTCCTTTCTTTCTACAGGTTTGGCACCATTTTGTCGCAGTGTGCATAATATGGTCACCGTGTGCAGTTATGATGGCAGGGAAGGTAATATAAGCCTATAGGGCAGAAGTAATATAGAAAGAACATGATTCTTCAAGGTACTTCTACTCCATAAGCAAAAACATGGCTCTGCAACCAACATTAATAAGTGCTATTGAGCCATGTCTATGATGGTGCAGAAGGGTAGGCCGGAATATCAAGGGCATTATTAATAATCATCATAACTACCAAGCCTGGGTGCAGGGAGATAGACAGGCATGGGAGAACAGAGACCAGGGAGAGAGAAGACAACACACACCACGTTGAGCCCTCCCTTTGTGGCGACTCTACTTCCTCCTCTAGCTCCTCTGATGGTCCAGTAAGGGTTTATGTGAAAGGTTTTGTTTGTTAGATGTTCCGGGCCTAGCAGATACCATAATCCACACTAGAGTGGCCCCTTATGCACCATGATTTGCAGAATGCTGGCCTAAAAGAGTCATAAATCTGATGCTTGAGTGAGTGATGTGCCCACTGTACATAAAGGAAGTCCCATGTCCTACAGTTTCCACAGCAGCTGTGCTTGGTATCGCTGCTCAGCCGATTTATTGGAATGGAACTGAACTGTGAACAGGCCAAGTGACCAATGAACTTGACATCACAAGAAAGCGCCACTACCTCTTCAAACAGCTGATCTGCAGGGCTCCTGGGGGGTGGACCCCTTTTGTTCTTTGAAGCAATGTGAGTTTTGCTTTTTCTCCAAAGAGGTAAGCGCCAATGCCCTCGTTGCTCCAAAAATCGCATTGGCATGTTGACAAAAACAACAATATCTCTGCAATAGATGCTCTGATTCACAAGGGGCAATACCTGCTTGACTCATGAGTCTCTAACCTATAAATCTACAGGGCTGAGTTCTGCTGACAGACTCCCTTTACTTAAATTCACGATATGTATTATTAACACAAACTGAGAGTGCGGAGTCAACACAATGCGAAGACCCTTGTAAAGTCATGGAGAAAGGGGTGTTATAGAGCTAGAAGTGGGTTTACCTACAACGCTGTGCATTTACATTCTACATTAGGTTTTTCACATTGGTTATATATAACCACTTTCCATTTTGTGCTTTCCTAGAAATACGTGTAGAGTTTTCTAATAACTCGTCATTACCAACATTTCCTAGCAGTTGGATGTAGATTCTGTTTGCTTTTATCTAAGATTGCTCGGACACAGATTAGACGTACCGGTGTGAAATACAGCAAAATGATCTTTTATTTAATTTGGCCACGTCCCAAAGGTTTTGTGTACCACAGACCAGAACTAGGTTCTACATTCTCAAGCCTGAGAGAATTTTTGCTTGCATAGAGGTCACTTCATTTTGATAAATAGCCATTTGGTCTGTGCATATATCTGAAGCCAAAGTAGAAAATTGTCCTATGAAAGATTATCATTGGCACACATAGCCAGCCTTTCCTTCACCCAGGGCAAAGATTCAGTTTGCTGCGCTAGTCCAGTATCTAAATACCCTTACTAAGAGCGCGCGGTGTGTTGGCACTGCCCCATAACTTATTCATCTAGCTCAAGCCCATGGACATTCAACGTGCAGTTGGCGCTTTCTTCAGACTTCACATGGAAACTTTTCTTTATCTTCTGTAGTTTCCAGAGACACCACAGGAAAAAAGAATGAATGTCTTAAAGTACCCTTACAACACAGACTGTTTGGTCAATGTGAAGTGAGGAAGTCAGCCTACATGTCTGCATAGGCTGATTTCCTCCATAGTATGAAAATATATGTATATTGCAGTCTATGCTGCTGGACTAGTGATCAGTGCATTGCTGGTTCAGGTCCCCTAGTGAGACATCACTAAAAATCACTGCAAGGCACTGAATTCTACACCACTATACAGGCTCTCTGCAGCCAGGAAATTTGTCACAAATTTATTCGTCTTGAATCAAATCGTAATGGAAGCTGCCGAATTAAATTTTTGGAAAATTCACTCATCTCTAGCAGCAAGTCATCCTTTCCACTAAGTTATTCCACTATACAGTCTCCTATGATCTTTAACATTTTGTGCCGAGACATAGCCCCTCTAAGTGGGCACAGACACCAATGCACTTCTGTTCTCCACTGGCATATGCCTCTACAGCTTGCCCCTTTAACTTCTGCTTTCTTGTGCATGCGCCCTTACTCTTTCTTAAAGGGCCAGTGCTTGCACCATTACATTCGCCAGGCAATTCTTATCCTAAACCTATATAAAGGTTGCTCCACTATGCTCTTGAAACCTGAGCAATAAGGTTCACAGCTTAGCTTATTCCTTTTCCTGGGCATCTGTTGGTTTGTCTTACGTACTGATGGTTTTGTTGTGTATTGACCTTTGGCCGGTTTCCTGAGTTCTTATCTGTCCGATTCCTGTTACTGACCTTGATTTGTCTTTGCCTACTGAACCCATGTTTCCTATGAGTCTCAATGGCATCTGCCTGCCCTGACCTCAGCTTGTCTATGACTCTAAGGGTGAATTCACACTGAGTAAACGCTAGCTTATTCTGAACGTAAAACACGTTCAGAATAAGCGGCGTCTAAAGCAGCTCCATTCATTTCTATGGGAGCGGGGATACGAGCGCTCCCCATAGAAATGAATGGTCTGCTTCTTTCACTCCGTGCAGTCCCATTGAAGTGAATGGGGAGTGCCGGCGTGTACGCTCCAGCATGAGCAGAGCTTGCCGTATACGCCGGCACTCCCCATTCACTTCAATGGGACTGCACGGAGTGAAAGAAGCAGCCCATTCATTTCTATGGGGAGCGCTCGTATCCCCGCTCCCATAGAGATGAATGGAGCTGCTTTAGACGCCGCTTATTCTGAACGTGTTTTACGTTCAGAATAAGCTAGCGTTTACTCAGTGTGAATGCACCCTAAATGGTATCTGCCTGCCCTGACCTCAGTCCGTCTACAACTCTGAATGGTATCTGCCTGCCCTGACCTCAGTCTGTCTACAACTCTGAATGGTATCTGCCTGCCCTGACCTCAGTCCGTCTACAACTCTGAATGGTATCTGCCTGCCCTGACCTCAGCCTGTCTCCGACTCCAAATGGTATCTGTCTGCCCATGAATTGGGTCCTCATTAGACAAATCTCTTGCCTGACCCCTGGTTCCATGGATCAGTGTCTCTCTGACCTTTGGCCAGTTGTCACCTATATTGGGACCACTTTGAGAGGTAGTAACCTAGTAGTCCCTCTGCAGCAAAGTGATCCCCTTATGGGGGTTAAAGGGTAAAAACTAGGAAGGTAAATTAGAAGACGCCATTGAGAGTGGTATGGTGGCTCCGTAACCTACTGTTCGTTACAAGCCTTAAACCTCTTGTCTTACAGATGGGAAACACGCGAGTTAAATCAGCATAATTTCCATATAAATCTACCAGACAAGATAAAGTATCATTGGAATCTCTACTGTGTTGTTAAGCTGTCTCGAACAAAAAATGATCCTGCTGTACAATACAGTGATAGCATATCATTACTGGAAGCAGATTCTTCATGTAGATTATTCCACCTAGATAGTCTGGATAATATAAAAGATATTTGAAACATTGCATACTTTATTAAAAATCAATCTAAAATGTACATATGTATGTCACTGCATGCATGATCTGAATGGAACGATACCTGTTTATATACTGCTTTACATATAAGCTTTAATAAAGGTCTGTTTTATGTATTATAGTGCATGTTAGTTATGACCAGGGTTAGTAGCTGGAGGAAGAGGCTGATGTGTCAGGGGAAGGCAAACAAGCCTCTGTGCAATATCCGTGTTATTTAAATACAGCTCTGGATATGATACCGACATTCATCTATGGTGTAATGTAATTCAGGACTGACAATATACAGTATACACAATGACAATGATGTGGATACTATGAAATATGTAGCGACACAGTTGTGATGCAGATTTACAATGCCTCTCTTATGAGGTTCAGAATTGTTGTTTGTGCTTCAATGCATAAAATTGTGAATATTGCACTATATATGTATGAAGGAAGGAACACGATTGTATAGAATTCTAGGAAAGACAAAGTATCTGAGTGTGCTGGGCACAAGGCAGCCGTGTGAAAGTTCAGTTTAAGAGTCACATGGATGGTAAAGCAGAAGTAGTGAGCAGGGATTGCTGATCCGAGATGGTCTCGGGTGCTGGACCCTCAAGAATTTTGAATTGGTTACCTAAGACAGGTCATCTGGTTAAGGGTCTGTTCACATGGCAGAATTGGAAAAGTCCAAAAAGTTATGGTAAGGTGTACGGTATACATAGCCTTTGGACTTTCCCATGCACCTTAGTCACCAGTACCCAGCGACTGCTACCTCTGCACTCCCATAGCTACAATGCCGCTCTGGATTGTAGAAAAAACTATACAAGGAGAAATCTCATTGTATGGACGCATTGTTCACGAGTTAATCTGTCCAAGTCATGCAGAATATTTACTGAGCAAATGAACAGGTTATCTACAAACCATCTTTTGTTTGCACCGTCCTGGCCCCATTTTTGCACTTATGTCTACACAAAAACTACCGCATTTATATAGTATTCATTTGCAGGAAAACAGCCATTGGGATTTGCTGATCCAACTACATTAGATTTCAAAGGGAACGAATCATTGCAAAGTGCATTTATTATATAGCTTGGCGAGTGCTCTGAAAATAGAAAACAGACATTTGCAAAACCCAATTTCTTTCAGAAGTTAATATCTGTATAGACTATGAAATTGGAATTAAAAATGTTCATGGTGACATAGCAATTTGTAAAGTAAAATTCCACTCTAGATGTACAGCACCAAGCTAAAAGAAGGGGCTGAAGCAGGTGAACAGGTAAAGGGAACAAACTTTGTAATATACATCACTGAAGAAAACTGCCTCCGTCTTTAAGGCTAAGGCCCCACAGGCCAGAGGAACAACCGCAGCAGGAACGCATCGAGGCTCTTCCTGCAGCACTTTGAACAGAAAGTCCACAGTTTTCCTCTGTGGACTTTCTGTTACCATTATATCTATGGGAAAGACGCCGGCGTTTTCGTAGATATAATTGACATGCTGCAATTTCCAAAACCGCACCGGTTTTGGAAATCGCAGCATATCTGCGCTGCAGTTTTTCCCGGAAAGTGGGCATGGGATTCACACGAATCCCAGCTACTTTGCAGATATTGTAGAACGCCGCAATTTTTCCTGCGGCGTTTCCGGCCTAAGTACTACTTCTGTCTTTACTTATGTGATTCATTATGTCTGTACTTCGCACACAAACCGTTTCAGTTTACAATGGAGGGGAGAGAATAGGTGTAGAGAGATATAAGGCAGGATACTAATTCCTCACAACCCAATTTTGTCGCAAAAAAGAAGTGTCTCTATATAACTGATGTCTCTCGGTTCAAAGAGCTCTCCTTTTCCTTCTCCATAGACTTCTATTGTTCACATTTGATAGAGAGGTTAATAAGTGATGAAACACATACTTTTCTCACAAGAAGCATATTACAAAGCTTGTTAGATATGAATTTATAAAAACAAAACACATTTTTTTTGGTAAAATATACACTTTAGTAGTACATAGCAGTCACAATTGTTTGCTCGGCTCCCTGACTTTCACCAGTAGTGTATCTATGTGCTACCATCGTCCCTGATGATGTCCTTCCCCTCTCTTATAGTAATGTGTACTGAACGGGCTCATTTATATTTTATTCTTCCATGCCTCCCCATATGAGCTGTGCAATTTTATAGACTTTTATGATTGTTTGAAATTGAATTATAAGCTTGATGTTTTATTAGCACAGACGGCTTATTTATGTACGGATCTAGTTTTATGCATACTTATACTTAACATAATCCTCCCTCAGCAGCATTAGATGATATCATTTGTGGCGGTTTTATCTTACAGATATCTCCATATTCTTGTTCTTGTCTTAGTCCTCTGGACATGCTTATACTAACATTAAAAAGAAATATGTACCGTAATTGCGCAAAATAGCTGCAGGTCACTTCTTATATGTCTTGGACACTTCAACTTCTCTAATGAGGTTAGCAGTTGTCTCCTATTACTACTACTTCTGCTTTTATTGCATCCTTGTCCTTCTGTTATTGCAAAGGTTATGTTCTGAACTTTTTACTGGTATTCACTGGAAATCATAGGGCAACATATCACTAATATTGTATGAGGAGTTTAGTCTACGTAGAATGCCTTTTTATTACAGTGTAGATGAAGGTTACCAGTTCAGCCATTTCTGATATGGGGCAATTGCTCTGTGGACTTTTTGCAGCATCTATAGAGGTTGTTACTTGCTTTGCTGTAAGCAGGACTGGTTCAAGACAGAATATAGAGTCTGCTATTTGGTAAACTTTTTGGGTGGTTGGGTCCAGAACTGGTGGATTAGGTAGACCACAGACCCTGGACTCAGGGGGACCCATAGCAAACCTTTTAATGGAGTCCCACTCTATCATGACCAGCTCAAGGATTAATTTGGTTTCCTTTACACACACAACAACATACATAGGGATTTTATACAACAGATAATGCACACAGTGATGTCATAGTACAAGAATAATCAGTGATGTCACAGTATAGGGATAATGCACACCGTTATGCCACAGTACATGACTAATGCATGTACAAAGATCACTGTGTACATAGTCACATCATATAGAGAAATTCATTATAATGATGTCACATGCAGGCATTATGGTGTCCCAGTACAGTAATGTAGGTGCAGCCAGTTATGTATATTCCCTTCTATCCACCAACATGATCACTTATTGCACCCTAGGTTTCTGTGAATAGATCCCCTTAGCTTTTGGACTCCATAGCAGCTGCTGTTTGCTACTTGTTGGACATACTTGGCCTTGCCTGACATCATCAACTTTCTGTGGTAGCATTGACAAATGGGCATTACCCTTTGCCTTGTGAAAGGACTGTGTCCAATCATCTCTTAGACCCCAAGATAGTGTAAATTGAAAGCCCAGTCAAGGCACATAAATTAATGGAGACCCCAGAATATCAACCAAACCCCATAATAATATATAAACCCCAAACCCCTTACACTATTACAGTTCCAAGACCATAAAAACCTGAAAAATACACAGACCTCTGCAAAGACCCCTTAAAGAGGACCTTTCACCACTTTTGGGCACATGCAGTGTTATATACTGCTGGAAAGCTAACAGTGCGATAATGCTAGTCTATGGACGAGCGCTGTGAGCAGAGGGAGGGGGCGTTCCTCCCCGCTCCACAGCACAGCGTGATTGGCGCCGCGAGGCAGAAGGACGTCTCTGGCTAATGGTCAGAAACGCCCTTCTGACCATAGAGCTCTACGGTACCGGCACCGTAAGCTCTGTACACCAGGCACAGATCGGGAAAGCCGACAGTGCGCTGAATTCAGCACACTGTAAGCTTTCCAGCAGTATATAACACTGCATGTGCCCAAAAGTGGTGAAAGGTCCTCTTTAATAAATACGGACAAGACCCTCTAAACTATTATATACCACAGACAATAATAGTTATTCGTACACTCAGTGGAACCTTGCACCTTTGCCCCTTGGCTTCAGAACATGTTATGGTCTTGTGATCTTATCTGAGTGGTTCCTTCTACAGTGTACAGAATGTCCTACACACATTTGTGCATTTAGGTTTTACCGCAAATCACAATTACGTCAACACAACGTAATCAAAACGGCAAATCTTAATGTCAACCTGGGTGACTATGCTGCCCCCCCCCAGGCCATATTAAATCTACCATATTATAATCTGCCATTGTATACCAGATGTTCATGATGATCCCATGTTCTTGTTCTCTTCTAAAATTTGTCTGACCTAAACACGACATTTTGAAGTCTTGACCACAACTAGAATTTTAGGTTTCATCATTCATTAGGTTCTTGCCCTTCCATGACATTGGGGAATCCCAAATCGATTCATCATCCATCATAATCATGCTTCATACTAGACATTTCCTCCAGCTAAATTAGATTCATCAAGAAAAAAATTAGTATTAATCCCACTGACATACATGTAACATGGAATAACTGCTGAAGCATCATTTTACATTGTATCCACTCCTAATTAAAGCCAATTAGTTGAATCCTGACAGGTGGAAACTTGTAAAGAAGCTAATTATAAATTAAAGTCATGATATCTGAGCACATCGAGGTATAAGACTGCCAAAGTCTAAACGGATGGGGACAACATTTTCCATGTATTTACCATAATTCTATTTTTTCTCACTATCCTACAAAATCTCACATACATGGAGTCCAGTATGAAGTAAGTAGGGTTAAAGTCACCGAAGACCAGGCATCGGATTATCTATGGATCTGTGTGTCCATCACGTGAACAAAACAGATTTTTTATAAAAATTTTGTAAAGTAATAACATTCTTAAATAATAGAAACGATAATAGTTGATTTTTTTGTCTATTAACAAAAGAAATTAATCTAAATCCCATCAAACTGTGACTGCCCTTTGGAGGAGAAGTCCTGGAAGTGATGATATGGCCCAACAAGTCCTGATCTCACCATCATCCAGTCTGTCTTGGATTATATGAAGATATAGAAGGATTGGCGAAAGTCTCCACCCACAGAACTTGTGTGGAACAACCTCCATTCCGAGTTTCTTCAAAAAGGGTCTGCAAGTGTACCTAGAAGAATTGATGGAAGGCAAAGAGCACTTGCACCAAATTTTTTATTATTTTTTTTTAATGTAGATTGTGAACCCCACATAGATCTCACAATGTACATTTTTTCCCTATCAGAACATACAAACTCCTTGCAGATGTTTTTTTTTCCCTTGGCGGGATTTGAACACCAGGACTCCAGCGCTGCAAGACTGCAGTGCTAACCACTGAGCCACCGTGTGGCTCCCGCTTGCACCAAATATTGATGGCATTTAGATTTCGCTTTTGATCATTCACTTCATTTGTTAATTGACAAAAATAAACTAATAATTCTATTTTTGAAAGCATTCTTACTTTGTATATTTTTTTTTAAACACCTGCCTAAAATTTTGCACAATACTGTCTCTATAATCTGATGAAAATGTCACCTTCTTTTTGGCATAAATTAAACAAATTTAATATTGGTGGCACAAAAAAAAAAGCTTTCACAATTTTACAAAATTGTCTAGACCATATAACATGGATTTACTGAGTATTAAAATGCGGCACATTTATTACTGATGTGTAACAGTTTTCTGGCACAATATAAAAATCTAAAGTAAGAATAAAGAATTCTCTCAAAATGAAACATGTCTAACATCTAGTAAGCTGTGCCAAATCTGACACTGTGGTGAACTTTGCACATCTTGTGACTGCATCTTGTGTCTTTAGAAATTATAAAAACTTTTCTTATCATTGTTCAAAAACTATGGATCGGTCCACACTGTGCAGCGCCACCATAGGTGTGGTGTACCAAAGATGCAGCTAAAACTAGACCAACATGTAGAGCGGTGTTAGGTCAATTTGGGAAATTAAACCACCCAAAGGTCCTTATGGGTCATGGAGTTTAGCATCTCAAACCACCGTGTTGTCATCTTTACCCGTACTTAGATATTTGTCAAATGGGTCACATCAATAGGACTCAGCTCTTCTGCTCCCGACACTAGTTGACTTCTCCAACTTCACCAAAGACCTGCCATAGGTGTATAGACGCAGAGTGAGTATTAGGCTAAGGCTCCACAAAGTGGGGTGCAGAAAAAAAAAAAAATCGCTGCAGGAGAAACCATGGCAGAAACCCATCTCGTTTTTTCCCACAGCGCTTTTCATTGAAACTTCACAGGAATTTTCTTCTGCGGACCAGGGGTAAGGCTAGTGTGCACTGGAAATCGCTGGACGAAAAAGTTCTACAAGCCTGTGTCTTTCATCCAGAGCCCACAGGACCTGTCACAAGTAGGGTTGAGCAATCGGAAAAGATCGGATTCCGATCGGCGATCGAGTAAATTTCACGATCGGAATTCCGATGCAATCTTTTCCAGCGGGATCGAGATCGGAGGTGATCTCAAGATCAGCTCAACCCTAAAAGTGAGTTTTCCCATAGAGAAGCATTGACTAGGGTTGAGGATCGGAATCGGAAAAGATCGGATTCCGATTGGCGATCAAGCAAATTTCACGAGAATCTGCTGGAAAATGATCGGAAATCGGATTTTAAAATCAATCTTGAAATTTCAAGATCGGCTCAACTAGTCACGAGTGAACCCCGATATAGTCAATGGGCTCCATACAACAGACCAGAAGAATGAAAAGAAATAAGCAGTTGTGAACCTACAGTAACGTGTGCTAGGCAAATAGAGAAACATGCCATTCAAAAAAATCTCCATGTAAAACCAGCCTTATAAACCATAGTAATCTGCAGGCTGCTGAGTTTTGACCTCACCACAGGTTCACTTCTGCTGCAAAGTGTGAACCCAGCCCTAGAAACTATTCTCTTAATAACCAGAATTACTTCTGAAATTCATGCCCTGGGCTAGTAAACCAGCTAGAGAGAACATTTCTTATTTATGCAGCTAATAATGTACTTCTTTGCTCTTGTTTAGTGAAACACAAGGCTTGACTTTAGTTCCATCTTCAGATCTAGTCTGTTAGTTATTTTTTATAAAGATTTAGATGTGTGAGAAGTACGCTTTTACATGATTGCACCGCTATTATTTCTCATCACACTTCCATTTACAGAAATGTTCTCGGATACGGCACTCAGACCCTCTCATAATCTATTGCACAACAAAAAAAATAAAAAAATAAAATAAATCAATACTTTAAAAAAAGTCAGGATGGCAAACATACAAAAAAGGAGAAAATGCATAGCACAACCCACTGTGACCTGTTTCTGGAGCCGAAACTTTTATTAGCTTGTTTTACTCCTGTGGATGGTAAATTGTCAATAGCATTGCAAAATCCAACCAGATCTTAGAGTGTCCAAGACTCAATTTATATACAGAAAGCTGCAAGAAGATGGATCTTATCCCTGCGCTAACCCTGGAAATATCCAGAAACAGTTCTCTATAGGGAAGCACATGATCCATTCATCTCTTCTTCTGCCATTCTGACTCACACTTAGGCTAAGGTTCCATGTGGGCAACTGCAGCCAAAAAAAGACACAGAAAAAAACACAGTGCACAGAAAGTCCACCGAGGCTTCTATTATACCTCTATGGAAAACACCAGAGTTTCCGTACATATAACTGATACGCTGCGATTTACAAAAGAGCAATGGCTTTTGAAATCGTAGCATTTCCGCTGTGGATATTTGTTTTGCAATGTTTGGTTGGGATTAGCCACTTTGCAGGTACCGTAAAAGGCTGAGGCATTTCTGCCGAGGCAAGTCACATTGTTTAGGCTACGTAAGGCATTGGCCTTAGGGTGAAGACACCAGCTACAATGCAGAACCAAGATCACTGGGGTAACTATAGGTTTCACAGTGATCCCAGGTGTGACTGGGCCCAGACGCTAGGGGGGCCTTAAGACACTAAGGCTGACAAAACTTCATTAATTGATGCCCCATGATGGCTGGCAGTCAATGCATTCTAATAATTAGAGGTTTGTTGTATATTTAGGAGGGAATGGGGGGGGGGATTTTACAAGGCAGGAAGTTAAAAAAAAAAAAAAAAAAAAAAAAAAAGTTCCGCTTCCTTAAAGAGGACCTTTCAGGTCCTCAGGTACATGCGGTATTAGATACTGCTAGAAAGCGGTGACGAACGTCCCCCCCTCCTGACAGTACTCATCCATAGACTAGTATTGGGGGGCATTCTTCACCGCTCAGCGTCATTGCTGACAGTATAGCGCTATGGAGTCTACTGTCAGGAGGAGCGTTCCTCACAGACTGTCAGAGACGCCCTTCTGACACTGAAGAGCTCTGGTTACGGCACCAATAGCTCTTCACCAGGGCACATAACAGGAAAGCCAATGAAGTGAGCGCACTTTTGGTTTTCTAGCGGTATATAATACTACATGTGCCCGAGGACATGAAAGGTCCTCTTTAAGCGGTTAGAGTGAAATCACAGATGGGCTATCATCCAAATTACAAGTGTTCTGTTTTACTGCACAATCTTACTAGGTGCGTTCACACTAAGTATATTATTATACATTCAGTCCTTCACCTTGGTCTATGCAAATATTGTCTTCTGTATCTTTTTTATGGCTAGATTTACATTCATATTTCTACACGCTATAGATGAATGATACACCGATCATACATAAAACACACAGTGTTGGAACAGGTCACAAATTATTGAATTATGCTTTCCAATAGCCCTAGTACAAGCCCCCCCCCCCACACACACACACACCGTCAATAAACCATGGATCATTAGCATTCCCTATTAAATGTAGCAGCGAACAGCGTTCAGTCTTTGGAAATATTACATTATACACGTGTTTGCTTTTTTTTTTTTAATTTGTCCCAGCGATGGCGAAAACATCCCAATCACGGCCACAAAGCGTCCTCGTTATTTACAACTAATTGCGGTGGAAAAAAATTATAAACATGACTTCAATTTTGCCCCAATTGTAGGACGCAGGTTAACCACAAAAACCAGAATCAATCAGAAGATTTAATGAGAAGTGTTTGGACAGAGCTAGTTTGTAAATTGTGAAAGTAATTTACAAATACCCCATTAAAAATCCAATCTCTCTTTCCAGCAGCAAACAGGCTATAGATTTTATTTTCTTATCCTTCATTAATAAAAACATACAGAACAAAATGAAAAGCTAAAACTTATGAAGCCTCCTTTATTATCTTTTCAGAGATGTCAGCGAGGTATTAAAAATGAAAATAAAGATTTAGGGAAGGCAGGCATGGAGGCCGTTACCGCCTCATTGTAGCCATTTTCTGGCCGCGTACGGTATGAATTATTTTGTGGATAGACGGATGCAGAATTAACACAGGACGGTTAAAATGAAAAGCCCCTTCGCAATAAAACTGATGAATTGTGATTACCAATGATGATAAATAATGCCAAGGTCAGGGAAGAGCAGGGGTAATGGTTTCCTCAGAATAGTACCAGGTCCATAATAACTATAAATCATACATAATATATGGAGTCGCTGCCACCGCCTCATTAAGTACCTTTAGATTTTAAGAGAACATGAGATCAGTCACGGATGACACGGGAGCAAAAATCTCTACTTAAGAATATTACACTGACCCGGCTTTATTCCTGTAGCTTTCAGCATCAAGGATGTCATTTTGTAGAGGATGTGCAAAATTAGCAGGTTGGATAATGGGCTGGCAAGAGTCTTAGCGACCTTCCTGGGGTCCTGGGGTCTATGTGCACTCTCTGGGTCTGTCTGAAGGACCAAGATATCATCGGCAAGGTGACTGTAAAACTTTTGAAAATTTTCAAGACTCAAAGGGAGTGTACAAAGAAGCGCTCAGTATAAATCTTGCTATAAGTTTGCCCTTATGTCCCACACAGTCTCTAGCTATCTGTCTAGGACACCCCACTTCCTATGGCAGGGGTATATACCTTTTCAGACGGCGTGCCCATTTAAATATAATAATCAAGGATGGTGTATTCAGTGCTGGGCAATAATTCAGGTTGTTGACCCTGACATAAAAGTCATCATAAGGGGTCTTAGATTATGGCTGTGTGCCCCCAGTCCAATATTGTGTTCAAATTCAAGGCTCTGTCCTAGGACCCCTCCTGTTCTCCATCTACACCCTCGGCCTGGGCCAACTCATAGAATCTCATGGTTTCCAGTACCATTGCTATGCTTATGACACCCAAATATGCATTTCTGGACCAGACATTACCTCTCTGCCGGCCAGAGTTCCAGATTGTTTAACAGCTGTTGCCTCCTTCCTCTCCTCCTGCTTTCTCAAACTCAACATCGAGAAAACAGAGTTCATCATCTTTGCCCCACCCTGTATGGCCCCTCCACGCAACCCATCTATCAAAGTCAACAGAACCACTCTTACCCCTGTCCCACAGGCCCAATGCCTTGGAGTAACACTGGACCCCGACCTATCCTTCAAGTCACATGTTCAAACGCTCAACACTTCCTGCCGCCTCCAACTCAAGAACATCCACCGAATCCGCTACTTCCTCACCCCTGAAACAACTAAGATGCTCGTCCAGTCCCTCATAATCTCCCGCCTAGATTACTACAACACCTTTCTCCATGGACTCCCAGCTAACACCCTCGTCCCCCTCCAGTCCACCTTAAACTGCGCTGCTCGCTTAATTCACCTCACCCCCCGATCTTCATCAGCTGCTCCCCTCTGCCAGTCCCTCCACTGGCTACCCATAGCCAAGCGAATTGAATTCAAGCTACTAAAGTTAACATACAAAGCCATCCACAACCTGTACCCTCCTTATACAGTATCTCCAACCTAATCTCCCGCTACCTGCCCACACATAACCTCAGATCCTCCAATGACCTCCCACTTCACTCTGCTCTCATCCACTCCTCACACAACAGTCTCCAAGATTTCTCCCGTGCATCTCCCATACTCTGGAACTCTTTACCAAGACACATAAGACTGACCCCCACAATCACAGGCTTCAAGAAGGCCCTTAAGACTCACCTATTCAGGAAGGCCTACAACCTCCAATAACACCATCACCGCACTGCCATCTGAACTGTCTCCCCTCTCTCCTTCTGTCTCTACCCCCCCTTCCCCCATAGATTGTAAGCCCTCGCAGGCAGGGCCCTCTACCCCACTGTGCCAGTCGGTCATTATTAGTGTTATATCTACCTGTATATTTTGTGTACTGTATGTATCCCCCAAATGTAAAGCACCATGGAATTAATGGTGCTATATATTTAAATAAACAATAATAATAAAATAAAGATTTGGTATGTCTTCCGTTGCAGGTAAAAAATAAAAAATTCTGACAAAACAGTGTAGCATGCTGTATGAATTTGTGCGATAAAATGCCAAGCTCCCTATACTTAATATAATGTACCTTAGTGCCCCCTCCACCCACAGTACAAGGCTCCATTGCAGCCCCAGCACACAGTCTGATGTCCTATTATTGCCCCCACACAATATGATGCCCCTTTAGTTATCTCCTCACAAAGTATAATGCCCCATTAGTGCACTACCACATAGTATGATGCCCGAAATTATCTCTCAATTACTGTCAATATATTCCCCCCCCTTTTCATTATAATTGATGACCACCCCGTCCATGTTTTGTCCACCTCTATCAACTGCAGACATCAAACCCATCCATAACAGAGATATGTGAAAAACCATGTGACCATACACGTTACTCAGACTTCTCTACCATACCTGTCTATTAGTTTGCAAAGTGCAGGGTGTTACTATAGGGGAGGCTGAGTGACTTCTACAAGAGATAGGAGCTGGGGGGGGGGGGGGTAGGACGAGTAGCCGTTCCTTGGAGAGAGATGGTACTCTCATATGTGCTACTCCTGGCACACATGTAGGGTTGGGGGGATGGGGGTTACACAGCCAGTCTATATGACCACCTTCATCACACCACAAAAATAAATACAGACCAGACTTCATAAACTAATACAGTGTCACAGATGAGATGACAGAAGATGCCATGATCACCATTGACAGTGGCATCTAAGAGGTTAAACAGGAACAGAAGCGTTTGGGTTTTTCCAAAAGCCCTGACTTGGTGTCTCGTACATCCATCTCCGTGTTCCCATCTTAGCAATGAATGGCTGAAATAGAAATAACCCTTTAAGCCACTGTGCAGGGGCAGCCAGGTTTTGCAGACTAAGTGTACACTTTGTGAATGATTGGATTTATGCACAGCCATATTAGAACAATTTACATGACAGATGTCTGACATTTTTCATCTGCATCATGGTGACATTGTCATAAAACAGGGGAATATTAAGCTGCCTGTCAGAGCTGTAGGGAGGTGCCGGGGAGAGTTTTAATCGCTGATCCTTGTAATTCACCTGAATGGCAGCCATGTAAAGCTTGTAGTTTTGGGGGTCTTAGCGTCTGTAAGCATCCGTACGAGCTCCGGTACATAGTCTATGAAGTGTATTTTCACACTTTTATCTATAAATGTAGAGAAATCTCTTGTAATTACAGCTCCTACATAATTTACAGAGAATTCAAGAACTGTCGCTCCCGTGCAGAAACTGGGTGCACTTCTTCTAATGTTAGCGGAGTAATAATGGGTTCATTACCGAGCATTAGGACATGATATTCTAGGCACTCGTAGTTCAGATACTTATTGTAGTTTCTACATTAGAAAATCAAACTTATATTTCTGTTGCGTGTGGGATTCTTAAAGAAGTCTGTGCTCTGCAGCAGAGCTTTATAACATGCTTTATAACAGCCAGGGACAAGTATAGTTGGTGGGCAATGCCAAGGGCTATTTCCTGGGGTAGGAAGCGTGCACATAGATGACATGGTCCCAGAATCTATAGTTGAACAAACTAAAGAAAAAAATTTTTTGGGTTGGTGCACCCCCAATAGTTCAAGGAGCAAACAAAATATATTAAAGTGCACTAAAACTCAACTTTTATTAATTTATTTTAAAAGTTCAGAACGGCATAATAAACTACCGTCCATATAAAGGGGATATTGAAACAACAGTAGAGTAGAATCTATAGTTGCTCTGGACTCCCATCAGGTACACTATAAAGGTGCTACTGATAATCTTGTATGCACCCATTACGTATAAGGCCTTTATACTTACACTCCGGATGATCCCAAGAACACTATACTGGGTGAAACGCTTGGAGGGATTAAGGGACTTGTTGTAGAGCTACAAGATGCTGCTACATCTTAATGGGTGCATACATGATTATCAGTAGTACTAGTGACGTAATTAGGAATGGCAGGGCCCCGTGGCAAACTTTTGACATTGGGCTCCCCCATGACATCACCGAGTAGGCCTGAAGCCTTCCAGAGCCAGGAGAGGCAAGTAACAGTGTTTTTTACGTTCCCTCATCTCTCCTGGCCCTCTGATAATTATACTCGGGGGTCTGAAAAGACCCCAGGATATAATGATAGTGGTGTTTGTGGCGTTCACAGGCCCACAGCCTTACTTACCAATCCTGGTTCCTGCTCACAGCCACCTCTGCAGAAAGGGAAGTGCCGGCGGCTGTGAGCAGGAGCCAGGATCGGTAAGTAAATAGGGCCCATTACCTGTTGGAGTTACTCCAGCAGGTAATGGCCTATTTAAAAAAAAAAAATTAAAAAAAATCCACAGCTATAGCAGCTGCTACCGGGCCCCCTAATGTCTCAAGCCCTGTGGCAGCCGCTACCGCAGCTACCCCGGTAGTTACTCCACTGAGTAGCACCTTTATAGTGCACCTGATGGGAGCCCAGAGCAACTAATGGGATTCCCCCACTGTGTGTTTCCTCTATACACATCACCAGGTCAGGGTTCGTTCACACTTGTGCCCCTGTCCAGTGTTTGCCATTCTGCAGAGTTTCAGCCCCGGTGGAATGGCAATTAATGATACAAATACTACCAGAAAATCAAAAGTTGTTCAAAAGTTTAATTACACTTTAAGGATTTCCTTTAAGGAATTTTGTAAAAATAGACAAAGTTTTGTGCATTTCAATCTACATTGGAACATGTGAATTTGATTGTAAAATGTGTAATTTTGATTTATAGGTCTTTGACAATTACTTTCTATCCAATATTTTTATGTGAAGAGAAAGTCCTGTCCTGCTGTTACTCTGTGTGAATCTGTTCTTGTTCAGCAGTCTATAATAACTCCGGAGATCTCAGTCGTAATCCTCAGTTAATGTTAAAATGATTTAAGCTACAGTATGTACTTGCTGCAGAGAATCCCTTTATAGGCTATGTATTACAAATGTGACTTGTTTTCGTGGGGAATTGTAGCAAACGGTTAACGCAGCATTTAGGAGACAACATATATCATCTGAAAGTATAATAAGGGATATCTATGAGCTATACCAATTACATGGCTTCATGTATTCAGTCCAATTAGCAGTTTCTGAGAGACACATAGAGAATACGTTTCCGAGATGTACAAATGTATCTGATTGCATTATATTTAGCCTTCTACTATGAAGACAACTACTTTCTGATGCAATGAACTGGATGATATGTGATATACTACCTTCTACATCAAGATATTCACATAATACTTAATGGGAGGATGGTATAAACTAGGAAAACCTATACTTACCCATCCAGCGCTGAAGTTCAGTGCCCAAAAGTGATTGGTTGTAACAGTCATGTGAGTAGTCGGAGAGGTCAATGGTGCCACCAAGTAAACAAAGACCAGTGGGGAGCATTAAAAAAGCATTAAATTAGATTTTACAGATTATAAAATTAACCCCTTCCCGACATGCGCCGTAATAGTACGGCGCGTGTCGGGTCTGTAACTATGGCGACCGCCCGGGAGCCGGGCGGCCGTCATAGCTGCCGGGTGTCTACTGCTTTAAGCAGTAGACAACCGGCTCTCATGCCTCCGATCGGTCCCCGGACCGATCGGAGGCATTAACCCCTCCGGCGCTGCTGTCAAAGGCCGACATGCTCCGGCATGCTCCAGGGCCGACGTCATGTTGCAGTGACAGCCGGGAGCCTTGTTAAAGGCTCCCGGCCGGTCTGCAAATTCTCTCTTTTGCAGGCTGGTGTATACAGCCTGCAAAAGAGATGATGCTTTTTTGCAATGCATTGCAATGCATTAGCATTGTAATGCATTGCATTAGTGATCAGACCCCCTGGGGTTCAACACCCCTAGGGGGTCTAATAAATGCAAAAAAAAAAAAATGAAAAAAAAAGTAAAAAAAAATATAAAAAAATATAAAAAGTATTAAAAGTTCAAATCACCCCCCTTTCCCTAGAACAAATATAAAAGTAGTTAAAAACTGTGAAACATATACATGTTAGGTATCCCCGCGTCCGAAATCGCCCGCTCTACAAATCTATAAAAATATTTTTCCTGTTCGGTAAACGCCGTAGCAGGAAAAATAGTCAAAAGTGCCAAACCGCCGTTTTTTCACTGTTTTAATTCTGATAAAAATTTGAATAAAAAGTGATCAAAGCAATAACATTTCCTGAAAATGGTAGAACTAAAAAGTACACCCGGCCCCGCAAAAAAAGACGCCCTATGCATCCCCGTACACGGACGTATAAAAAAGTTACAGCCGTCGGAATATGGAGACTTTTAGAAAAAAAAATTTTTAACACCGTTTTGGAATTTTTTTTAGGGGTCAAAATGTAAATAAAACCATATAAATTTGGTATCCCTGGAACCGTACCGAAACACAGAATATAGCGGACATGTCATTTTGGCTGCACAGTGAACGCCGTAAAACCAAAGCCCGTAAGAAAGTCGCAGAAATGCATTTTTTCTTCAAATCCACCCCATTCTGAATTTTTTTCCTGCTTCCCAGTACATTATATAGAATAATTAATGGTGGCATCATGAAGAAAAAATTGTCCCGCAAAAATTAAGACCTCATATGACTCTGGGAGCAGAGAAATAAAAAAGTTATGGGGTTTAGAAGGAGGGGAGTCAAAAACGAAAAACGAAAATCAAAAAATGCCATCGGCGGGAAGGGGTTAAAGGGGTTTTCCATGAAAACTGTAAAGCCCAGTGGAAGAGAACCCCCCCCCCAAAAAAAACTGGGAATAGGGGAGTAACCACTATTTGACCACCGAGGCCAGTAGCCGTAGCAGTCAACTGAGCAGCTTCACTTCCGGCTCAACCAGTGCAAGCATGGAATGGAGTTCAGGACCTGGCATTAGAACAAAGAATTGGGAATAAGTGAATATTACTTTAAAAAACACAACCCCAGGTTTTCCAGTTTATCTGAAAAACCCTTTAAATAGCTATGCTCGTAAGATCTGAGGTCAAAGTGAGGGACACCTGAGCTATGAACTGCTGATTGATGGGGGTGTCGTGTGTCAGACCTCCACTGATCCAAAGGATTAGTCCTCACCAGTATTGAAGTCCCAGAAAGCGCTGATAGAAGCTGTTTTTCAATGAATATTTAAAATTAAAGAAGTTTTGCAAGAAAAAATATTGGATGTCACCAATGTTCAATTTATTCAATTTTTCTTTATACTGCTGAACGGACCCAAACCAATGATAAGGATTAACCAGAATTGTTTTTCCTCCATAGAAACTCCTTTTTGCACATGGAAATTTGGTGCAAAAATAACCATAATGGTACGTTACCGGTATAGGCGGCCGGAATCCGATAACCAGATGAAACAAGCCAGAAGCAGACAGGTACTGAAGAGTAGTAGCCCAAGGGGTGGCCTGTAGTGTAGATTATAAGGGTAATATAACAATGGAGTAGAGACAGTTCTGGGAGCAGGAGACTGGAAACAAGTCAATACTCAAGCAGAGGCTTCAGTGCCTCAGGAGTATAAGTAGGCCCAAACAGAAAACAAGAAGGCTTCACACTGGTACAGATCGGTCCTAAGATGAACACAGGAGCCTCCAGTGGTGAGGAGTGGAAATGCGACATTTCAAAGTAAGAGGAATAGCAGCCACTAGTGGTAGAATAGCAAAATACAGCATTCTGACACATGGCTATGAGACGTACCAAAGGATAAATATCCTGGGATGTGGAATAAACATGTACTGAAACATTACAAGGGTACTAGTGTTGGTAATATGGGAGCATGGGGCCATCGTGACAGATGTCATAGGGCACTTAGTCTTGTAAACCGTAGTTGTGGATGTAGTTATGGGGCACAAGGTTGATGCCCTATGTTTTAGCTACTTTTATGAGTATTTTAATTAGGTGCAGACATTGTAGAACTCCTAAAGATCTGATGAAGGGGTGGTATTTGTGAGGTACAGAGAACCCCGAAACGCGTCATCTTAAATAAATCTTTTTGATTTGATACATCATCGTACCAGAACTTATGTTTACCGAAGGGAGCGCGCAATTGGTGTTTTTTTGGGGGTATATCCCTCAATCACTGTCCTATGAGTATTTTAATGAAATTCTAAAAGCCTATGGCTGATAATGGCGATAACCTGGTTGGTCCAATGAGGGTAGTTTGGTTGCTATTATGCAATATAGTCAGGACTTGTCTATTTTACTATGGGAATTTTGTCCTCACCACCATCATACTTCCATGATGTCTTTTTTACCATCTCTTATTACGCCCCTTAAAGGGGCTTTATCAGCAAAATTTTGCTGTATGAGCCGTACATATGCGTGAATAGCCTTTACGAAGGCTATTCAGGCACCGGTAATCTTATTTTAAACCCCCGCTCCCATTTTAAAATAAAACTATAAAAACATATATGTAAATCATACCTTTGCATGCACAGGGGGCAGTCGTGCATGATCCGACGTCATCTTCAGTCCCGCTTTCCTCTTCTTTCTTCTTCCAACGACGTCCTCCTGTCCTGGCTCTTCACCGCCTTCAACTTCTGTTCTTCCGGCGGGTTGCATTCAAATACCGCGCGTGTGCAGTAGCGCTCCCTCTGGAGCGCTACTGCGCCTGCGCCATTTTTGTTGTAGTACTAAGTATCCCCTAGAACTCTGCGAGCAAGCGCAGTATGCTCGCGTACGTCTTCACTCCGGAAGAATAGAAGATGAAGGCGAAGAAGAGACAGGACAGGAGGACGTCGCTGGAAGAAGAAAGAAGAGGAAGGCGGGACCGAAGATGACGTTGGATCGTGAACAACCGTCCCCAGTGCATGCTAAGGTATGATTTACATATATGTTTTTATAGTTTTATTTTAAAATAGGAGCAGGGTTTAAAATGAGATTAGCAGAGCCTAAATAGTCTTTTTAAAGGCTATTCACGCATATGTGGGGCTCATACAGAATCATTTTGCTGATAGAGCCCCTTTAACCATCAAAGTCTTTTCACGTTGCCAAATTTGGTTTCTTCATGCGAATTTACTTTTGTGAATAAGAAATGGACAACTTATCCAAAAAGACGTATAACCCCTTTAAGACAGGCTGTCCACTGTGATAAAGATAGCGCTTTGTGCTGCCACCAGATAAACCTGATCATGGATTATACTATAAAACGCCATTCATCACATTTAATGAGATTTGTCATCTAGGTGAAATCCAGCTTAAGGCACGACATAAAACTTCATAGCCAACATTGCCAATTATTGCTTCCTTTTAAAATATTTTTCTTGTATAAATTAATACATCAATTACATGTTTCAAAGGCAGAAGGATTATTTATGGAAAGCAGATTATTACTACTATTATGAGATGAGACGAATTGATATAATTAAAAGGGTTGTCCAGGATTAAGAAACGAAAGTTGTTTTTTTTTCCATAAACAGCGCCAAACAAGTCTATGCGTAGTGTTCAGTCCCATTCATTTGAATGGTGTTGAGCTGCAATACAAGTTACAGCCCATAGGCAATGGTGGCGCTGTTTCTAAACAAAAACCCAATTTGTGAGCCTGAACGACCCATTTTTATATCCCATATAGACTAAGTTCATGATTAAATAAAGAATAGATTAGTTATATCTACCATAGTATCATACAGCCAATTTGTCAATATGGTTTTTAATTAAATAAATCAATGTTTGCAACAAATTATTTTATTCTATTTTGAAAAATAGATGGCTCAGTATCAAAATAATTTTGTAAGAAATAAACATCTGTTTCCAGAATATTCCATTTCTTTATTTAGTCATCGCTGAAATACAGCAACAGATGTAGGTAGAATTCTTATAATACAAGCCCATATTTTGATGTGGATTGTAATATTATCGGATTTGTAAAAACAAGAGAAGGCCAAGAATAATTGGAAATAATATGGAGTATTTCCGACATATGGTAGTTTGTGTGCAGTACAGTAAAGTACATTTCCATAGTGTGTACAGTGATTTGTCTACATTGAGCACAAGAGTACATTGTAATGGCGGATGTAGAGTAATTGACTTGTAGCGGCTTTGCTTACTTTTAAAAGGGGTTTCCAGTCTTTTTGATACTCATGAGCTATCCTCTGAATTGGTCATCAGTATTATATCAGTGCGTTCCGATGTCAGAGGCTGATTGTAACAGCTGATCGGTGTGGGGTCCATGTTAGACCCATGCCGATCAGCTACTAATAACCTTTTCCTGTGATCATCATACCGAATCCATCAAATCAAATCAGCCTACGATGTTACAAAGTAATAATACGAATCTTACCATCTGCTATGAGCTTGTATGTGTTCTTACAATATATTACTGTATTATCCATGATACTGTAACACACTGAATTTCCCCATGGTGGGACTATTAGACAATTATCTTATCTTTTCTAATCTTTATGGGGTCAGGGCATGTGAAACAGGATAGAGTATAAATTGCTTATCATGGGGGTTAGAGACTCCATTGCGTCATTTACTTAAAAGAGAAAAACAGCAACACATTGTGGTTCTTCCCAAAGCACTTTTGACAAAAAGTCTGCAGAGTTTTCCACTGCGGCCTTTCTGCTTCAATTATATTTATAGGTAACCTACTGGCATTTCCATAGGTTTAATTGACATGCTGCGATTTTCAAAACCGTGACATATTTCGAAATCACCCTATGTCTATAGCATATATCTTAACACAAAGTGGAAATGGAATTTGCTTACAGTCACTTTGTGGTGACTGTAAAACGCCACGGCTTATTCCATGGCATGTAAGGTAACCACAGTGTTTAGGCCACGTGGGGCCCCAGCCAAAAGCAGTACTACTAGGGAACCTGTCAGGGCGATTTGGAACACTGAACCAACCACAAAGCCAGTGGCGTAACTAGGAATGGTGGGGCCCCGTGGCAAACTTTTGACATGCCCCCCCCCCCCCCCCCCCCCGACTGACACCGACGCCAAAGACCTCGACCGACCCCCTCCTACACATTCCTGCGCATTCTCTTATGCCCCATAGTGGCCCCTTCGCACAGTATTATGCCCCATAGTGGCCCCTGCACACAGTATTATCCACCATAGTGGCCCCTGCACACAGTATTATCCCCAACAGTGGCCCCTGCACACAGTATTATCCCCCATAGTGGCCCCTGTACACACTATTATGTCCCACTGTGGACACCCATAAACAATTATTATACTCTGGGGTCTTTTCAGACCCCAGAGTATAATAATCGGAGACCCGGGGGAATAAAACCATTAAAAAAATTACTGTTTCTTACCTGTCCCCAGCTCCTAAGCTGTCTTCTCCGCTGCCTTCCCTCATCAATGACGTCAGACGTCACATGACCCGGGATGCAGGCCGGGTTCATGTGACGTCAGAGACGTCAGTCAACTAGGAAGGAGGCCTGGCCAGGATCGTGGAGAGGTAAGTAACAGTGTTTTTTACGTTCTCTTACCTGGTTCTCTTACCCGGTCCGCCAATCATTATACTCGGAGGTCCAAAAAGACCCTCCCCGAGTATAATGATAGCAGCGGTAGCGGCTGTCACCGGGCTCCTAATGTCCCGGGCCCTGTGGCAGCTGCCCCCGCTGCCTCTACGGTAGTTATGCCACTGCACAAATCTTATACTCTCCTATTAACTGTACTCCCTGTTCCCTGTGCCAGCTCAGTTCTTCAGTGAACCCAGAGGAGTAGACCTTGGCTTCAGTGCACATGTGCCAGATCTCAAGCGCATGCACAGTAACACTCATTGGACTCATCTCTTGGTTAGTATAAAGCTTTATTATTTTTAGTGCGGCCACAGATTGTGTTATAACAGTTTGACTTTGGGACTCCTAGTCTGTGGGGGGTGTAGTGTCCTAAGTTACTCTGACAGGTTGCCTTTAATTCTCCACCATAGGGGTCGGGACATGGACCAAAACTGTATTTCCATTCTTGTAACGATTTGCTGAAACGGGAATAACGCTTTAAACTTTCTAAACTTTTGACAGGATTACTATTCTGCCTCATTGTGCTGTTATAGTTTGATGCTGGAGTAATTGAGTTCTCATGTTTATTTCTTAGGTTTTATTCTACGGTATATCATCTTGGATCAGATACTCAACTCAAAGTGAAATAAAAGGACTACAGCACAATGATGACAAAGATCCAACGATGAGCTTTTTATCTTTCTTTTATTGTTATTATACAATGTATATCTGGATATAGAGCAGAATGATGGAAAGTAACTTTCATCTTCAAGACCGTAACAAGGTCCAGGGAGGAAAATGGATATGTACGTCTTCAGAAGAAATACATAAATAACAGAGATGTAATATGTAGTTTATTAGGTTTCTGTGAAATTACACGCGGTGGCGGAAGGCTGGCTAGTTATATTTTTATCGGAGCTAATAATTTTGGAGACGCACATTCCTTGGCCTTCATTTTATCTGTCTTGAAATTAATTTGTTCAAGCATTTCTAGTAACCAGCACAGAAAAACATAAGCAGAAACAAAATAATTTAGACAATAGTCAGAACAATTACAGGGTGTAAAGAGACTTGTACAGTGGGCGTTTGCTGGATTGTTACCAAATGTGGGCTCTCACCAGGAAACTTTTAGCAGAATGTAGAAAGTTAGGCGGAGGAACTTGGGAATTGCCAGCGTGACATACATATATATTCAAGATGTGGTTCTGTAATAATTCAAGCACATAATCTATAAATACACACTTCAAGTGCCAACATTTGTGCTTTTATGAACTGTAAATTATTTCTGAACATTGAGGCAGATCTGTTACTAGAAAGGTTATTGATAATGGAGCTTGTATTCTCACGACTTGGGAGCGTCTGCTCCCTCTATATATACTAGCCAGGGACTAGCCCAAAAAACTCTGAAGCCTGTATGTTAAGGTGAATACAATGGTTTTAGTATATAAGGATTATTGCTTGTAGAGTAAAAATTATAGCATTTTCTAATTACTAGGAAGCAAAGACAACATGGTGTCTGGTCGGCAGGCAGCTTGTTACAGCTCATGGGAGGAAATTGATGTTTTATGGAAAAGATCAACATAATTGCATTTTATTCATTTAAATTTAATTATTCAATTATTTAATTATTAAATTATTTAAACACCCCCCCCCCCCCCCCCCCCCCATCTCACACACACACACACACACACTTTTCCGGAAACTAATAGTACAGGCAAAAATTTAAAATTTTGGAGTCGCCATAATCTGACACTCAGAACTTTTTTTTATATATACTTCCATGCACAGGGATGCCTAAGGTGTCTATTTTTGCATGGACAGACATACTTTTTAATTCTATCACGTTGGAGAATATCTATAGCTTTTGATTCAAATTTTTATGAGAAGTGAAATAGCAAAAAAGAAAAAAAAAGAAAATATATATATATATATATATATATATATATATATTTAGAAAAGAGGAAATTAAATAAATAAATAAACCTTCACTTCAGACAAAAAATGAGCAAAATAAAATACAGCCTAAACTTCAGGCAAAAAATAAATAAATAAATCTGATGTGAAAAAATCCTGCTTGTCCGAGCTGTTAACTAAACAGTAACAATAAATAAACTATATGTTTGGCTTACTACCAAGCACACGAACAAACAAATTAGCATGATGCAGTCTCCCCAGACTCAGAGTATCAGGACAGATCCAGACGCCTCCTCTCGCTTCCTGGATCTGCCCTGAAATGTAGGCTCTTCAGCCTTTTATGGCCCAGTAAGGAGCCCAGGACCCACAGCTAGAGCTGAACCCTATTCCAGACCCTTCCTGGACCACATGTATGTCAGAAACCTGGGGCTTATATAGCGGAACTCGAGCACAAACAAGGATGCCTAATGTTTTTCAGTAAATTTATATACTTTTCTATGTGTCCTAGGGAAAGGAGGTTGATTTCAATATATTTTTTAAAAAATATTCTATTTTTTTATTTTTAAACCCCATAAGGGTCGTGAATCCCAGGGAATATGATCACTAAGATACTTCACTACAGTACATTATAAAATTGCCACACTTCTATTATAGGCTTCATAGATCAGTGTATAGTGTATGGCAAACATACATGTCCTTGCCGTTTGTGTTTGGGACTTGGGACTACATCCATTTGCCATAATGACCTCAGGTATTTTTCATCTTTTGATATGATTCTAGCTTGAACTATATATATATATACTGGGCTTCCTTTATCCATGAATGTATGATTTATGTTAAACTACTATATGGGTTTCTTACCTCTGGAAGCCATCCAGGTTATGATGTGATTTGATCGTTCTGATCATTTCTTGCTATTCAAGCTCTGTTAATACCATTGGTCTTATTACTTCTTGCAAATGGAATATAATGTGATTTAATGTTGTGTAGAGTCTTGTTTCAGGGTTAAAATTAATATTTATGGTTATTTATATGCATTCCCTGGATACTCAAGCCCTATGCGTCAACTGTAATTGAAATATAGTCCTAAATCCCCTGTTTGTTACTGTGTTTTCAACTTTGGCTTAACCTTCTGCTCAGCTGCTATTTACCTTTATGATTGTATTTGATATAACAAAGATGTATTTAAATTTTATATGATCTGGTGTAAAATTATTTGAGGGTTTTTCTTTTTCTTTTGTAAGTAGTGTATGGCAAACAAGCCTGGGAGCCTTCAATAGGCTGCTGTCTGTCTTGGCAATTGAATTTGCTGTCCCAGAGACTTACCACTGGGAAAATGGCGCCTCAGTCAGTATTAAAACAAGGTCGGTATTTAAAAGGGATTCTACCACTAAAACACTTTTTTTTCTAGTTACCACATCGGAATAGCCTTTAAAAAGGCTATTCGTCTCTTACCTGTGGAAGTGCTCTCCGCCGCGCCGTTCGTTCAAAATACCGGTTTGTACCGGTATGCTAATTAGTTCTCTCGCAGCGATGGGGGCGTCCCCATTGCAGCTCGAAAACCGACCGCAGCGCCGCCTCTCTGGTCTTCGGTGTCCTCCCCTTGCCTCTTCAGCGTCTGTCGGACGCCTGCGCAGTATGCTCTCTGTTCGGCGAAGCTTGCCGAACGTACTGCGCATGCGCGAAAGTGCGGTGCCCGCACTATGGCTGGGACCGCAATTTCGCGCATGCGCAGTACGTTCGGCAATCTTCGCCGAACAGAGCGTACTGCGCAGGCGTCCGACAGAGACGCTGAAGAAGCAAGGGGAGGACACCGAAGACCAGAGAGGCGGCGCTGCGGTCGGTTTTCGAGCTGCAATGGGGACGCCCCCATCGCTGCTCCTGCGATGGGGACGCCCCCATCGCTGCGAGAGAACTAATTAGCATACCGGTACAAACCGGTATTTTGAACGAACGGCGCGGCGGAGAGCACTTCCACAGGTAAGAGACGAATAGCCTTTTTAAAGGCTATTCCGACGTGGTAACTAGAAAAAAAAGTGTTTTAGTGGTAGAATCCCTTTAAATACATAAAGTCTGCCATACTATTACGGAAGATGTCGGAAAACTGTTCAACATAGAAAGAACTAAATAAATTAAATACAAGTTATAGCAAATTTGTTCTCACAAAGTTATGTGTCAATCTGTTCAGATACTTCTAATCTATGACACGCTGTAGCTTAAACACTATGGACAACGTCACAGGTTTCCTTTAACCCTTTCACTGCCAAGCACGGACGTAGCTACTACGTCCTCCCTACTAATGCCAATAACAGCAAAATCCTGCTGGTCTTCTGTATTCTTGTTTTTGGATGTCTGAGCTCTTATTGTAGTTGATGATTGTGGTACATATAGTGTATTTGCACATTGTCTACACCTTAAGCTGAGTTTTAGGTGCAAATATATGTTCTAGCGCATTTTTTCAAAAAATTATTTGTGTTGGTCGCAAAGTTGCATGAAGGTGGATGTGGCTTTTGATGACTCATTAAGACATTTGTAATCTTCAGGTTGTCTACTTTCAAAAAATATATAGGGTTTAGGTGTTCACTTCCTTTTTACGGTGTGTAATCCCTACATTTTATAGGATGATACTTTTTTAAGAATTCCAGCTTCAAAGCAGATTTTTGTTCCTTCCAGTTCTGGTGATTTTCTGAAGACACGTGCATGCTGGTGTAGACCATAGTGATATGATTGAACTCTGCACATGTTGAACTCTTATTATTAGGAGGTTTGGTGCATTTAATTTTTTGGGGTTTCCGCTTTTAACAACTAATATGCATTTATTTGCATTTTTTTCATAAAACATTCACTTTAAATCAAAATTACATGAAGTTGCCTGTTCGTATACAGTACCAAGTGGCATTCTGACAATGCTGCAAGTGTCTCTACTTTAATAAAATATATAGGTATGGGGGGGGGGGGTTGGATGCTTTTTTAATGTTGCAATTTAGGTTTGATTTGTCCATCTCAAAACTGTGAAAATTGCTGCTACTGGAGGTGCAAAATTTCCAATGACCCTTGGCAGTGAAAAGGTTAAGTTACCCACTGAATGGCCGCAAGGAGAGATCTTTAACCTAGAGGATATGCAAAATATTATAAACACATACAGCTTTTTATCATCCAATGAAAAACCCATCATTGATCTGAAACCATGCTATTATTTTATCTAGTGATCCTGATAACAGACAGGGAAAACAAGTAGGACGCTCTGCTGTATAGCTAGAGGTAAATCCAGGTGGAAGACTGAAACTGCTGTATAGTGTGCTGATGTGCTGATATCTGGAATACCGTGTTCAATTCTTGAGAGCCCACCAGTCTGGAGAAAAGGCAGGCTAAAAATGGTGGAGGTTCTGAGGTCTGGGACATGTCGTAAAGAAAATTATAGATGGGAAGACTACACTCACCGGCCACTTTATTAGGTACACCATGCTAGTAACGGGTTGGACCCCCTTTTGCCTTCAGAACTGCCTCAATTCTTCGTGGCATAGATTCAACAAGGTGCTGGAAGCATTCCTCAGAGATTTTGGTCCATATTGACATGATGGCATCACACAGTTGCCGCAGATTTGTCGGCTGCACATCCATGATGCGAATCTCCCGTTCCATCACATCCCAAAGATGCTCCTCTATTGGATTGAGATCTGGTGACTGTGGAGGCCATTGGAGTACAGTGAACTCATTGTCATGTTCAAGAAACCAGTCTGAGATGATTCCAGCTTTATGACATGGCATTGCATTATCCTGCTGAAAGTAGCCATCAGATGTTGGGTACATTGTGGTCATAAAGGGATGGACATGGTCAGCAACAATACTCAGGTAGGCTTTGGCGTTGCAACGATGCTCAATTGGTACCAAGGGGCCCAAAGAGTGCCAAGAAAATATTCCCCACACCATGACACCACCACCACCAGCCTGAACCGTTGATACAAGGCAGGATGGATCCATGCTTTCATGTTGTTGACGCCAAATTCTGACCCTACCATCCGAATGTCGCAGCAGAAATCGAGACTCATCAGACCAGGCAACGTTTTTCCAATCTTCAATTGTCCAATTTCGATGAGCTTGTGCAAATTGTAGCCTCAGTTTCCTGTTCTTAGCTGAAAGGAGTGGCACCCGGTGTGGTCTTCTGCTGCTGTAGCCCATCTGCCTCAAAGTTCGACGTACTGTGCGTTCAAAGATGCTCTTCTGGCTACCTTGGTTGTAACGGGTGGCTATTTGAGTCACTGTTGCCTTTCTATCAGCTCGAACCAGTCTGGCCATTCTCCTCTGACCTCTGGCATCAACAACACATTTCCGCCCACAGAACTGCCGCTCACTGGATGTTTTTTCTTTTTCGGACCATTCTCTGTAAACCCTAGAGATGGTTGTGCGTGAAAATCCCAGTAGATCAGCAGTTTCTGAAATACTCAGACCAGCCCTTCTGGCACCAACAACCATGCCACGTTCAAAGGCACTCAAATCACCTTTCTTCCCCATACTGATGCTCGGTTTGAACTGCAGGAGATTGTCTTGACCATGTCTACATGCCTAAATGCACTGAGTTGCCGCCATGTGATTGGCTGATTAGAAATTAAGTGTTAACGAGCAGTTGGACAGGTGTACCTAATAAAGTGGCCGGTGAGTGTAGATGGACTATGTTGTCTTTTTCAGCCATCAGCCTTGAGCTATGAGCTGGCATAGATTTTACAACAAATTTACACAAAAAAAAACTTAAAAAACAAAAAAAAATGACCTCATATGGCCAACAGCTAAAATAATGTTTTTTAGAAAATAAAATAAATTTTAAAAAACACAACAAAAAAACCTTGCGTCCTTAAGTTACAAACCAAGTCACGTAAAAATTTGTATAAGCTGCAAAATCTCCACCAAAAATCCTGGTCATTTGAGCCATTTTCACTACAATTGAATTATGTTGCTTTAATATATTGTATGAGCCTTAATGAAAGAGGTTGTGTGTGTTTTTTATATTTTTATTTCTTGAGATTCACAGCTTGGATCAAAAGCCTCCCCACCAAGACATGCAGTGGCATACAATAACCATGCATTATTAACAACTCATGTGTACTTGTCTAATCCTCTGTTTGTCAATATCCATGAATAATGCGTTTGAAAGATATGCCGCCAGATAAAAGCAAAGATTTCCAGCCGTTCCTCTGCTGTTTCATCATAGCTAGAATCCTGCACATAATACTAGTAAACTAAGATGTACACAATATGATGTCTGACATTTTATATCAAAGGCAGCGATCTCAATGGTAGATGTTTATTAAAGGATTGTCTCTTGTATACAATTCATCAATTCACTCATGTTCTAAAGATGTCTGTTATGGGAAAAACTTAACGCCCCTGGGTCTACATGCAAAATCTGTAACAAATCCAACACCAGCCATATATCATTTTAGATTGGTGCCTTCCTATCTGCTTAATAAAGTCTTTGGTGCGACCTTGCTAGGTGGCATAGACACAAAAGTCCAGATTCTTTAGTCCAAAACAAGGGTAGAGTTTATTTTCACTCAAAAAGGTAGTGCAGCTATAAATGGAGACAATACAAAAATAAATACGTGCCCGGCTAGGCACTAACTAAACATAGAATAGGTTACCTCACCTAGAATAACAGCAATCCAAAAGCCAGTAGAATCATTCAGGACACCGCTCCAAAAATAAAACCTCTCTGTTGGCTCTCCAGCCAAACTCTGTCCAAAGTGTTACTGCTGGAGCAACTTCTTGAGCCTCCTTGATGAGGAGACTCTCTACAGCTGAGTCGCTGCTGGAACATCCCCAAAGAGTGGACTGGAGGGGGGGTGGAATGACAGGTCCCACTACCAACCTACCTGCCATTCCTAAAAATCCAGCCCAATACTGAGCATGTACCAAAATGCTCAGCAGACGAAAGTCGTCTGCTGAGAACAAACATTCCTTCTGGAGTTTTCTCATGTCACCCACCTGAGTAGTCTGGGTGAGATGTACAACCCCTCCATTCCCTGACCAGCCATCGGCTTACAATATATATATATATATATATATATATATATATATATATATATATATACACACACACACACACACACACACTGTGGGGATTCGCTCAGGTAGATGCTTGTAGCAGTGCAGGATACAACTTCTCCTAGTGGGATGTAGAGTTTCCTCTTCTCGTCTGCAGATGTGAAGTCTCATATGTGGGCAGAGAGTCTTTCAAAGTAAATGGTCCCCGTTGCTGAGTATTTGGTGTAGTAGGAAATGGGCCTCGTCTTCTAGGGCCCCTTGGTCGCAGTGTTGGCACAGTCTGTTTTTCCGTAGCTTGTATGACTGCTTGTGCCACCCCGTTTTAATTTCTAGATTGTGGGCGCTCAGTCTTCACCGGCTCAGGGTCTGTCTGTGTTTGGGGTGGGGTATTTTCTCTAGGTAGGTGGCCATGGTGTAGTTCCTTTACAGGGATACGTTGAGTTTCTTGGAGTTGTTTATTTTGTTTCTCCATTCATCGATGTATTGCTCTTTGTTTGTCTCTTTGATTGTCTTTATTTGGGCCTTGGTCTTCATCTGTTGGTTTTTTTGGTTTGGCGGGTGTCTGTTGTTTGGTTGGGGGGTGTCTGTTTTTTTTTCGAGTTCTGTGGCTTAGTCAGGCTTGGTGGTGGTACGAGTTGGGGTTGCTGCCTTGAATGTGGAATACTAGTGCCCTATTCTGTATGGTGAGCCATAGGGGGAGCCTGCCAAGCTCCGCCCGGCAAGCCATGTTGGAGGTGCTGCAGTGGACATGGAGCAGGTGTTTGCAGGTGGAAGGTCTCTGTTGCAGTGGTGTAACTACCGCCATAGCAGCAGAGGTAGCTGCCACAGACCCCGGGACATTAGGGGCCCGGTGACAGCCGCTACCGCTGCTATCATTATACTCGAGAGTCTTTTCGGACCCCCGAGTATAATGATTGGTGGATCAGGAGAGGTAATAAACATAAAAAAACACTGTTACTTACCACTCCACAATCCTGCCAGGCCTCCTTCCTTGACTGACGTCTCTAATGTCACATGAACCCAGCCTGCATCCCAGGTCATGTGACATCCGACATCATTGAAGAAGGACAGCAGCGGAGGCAGACAGCGTAGGAGCCGGGGGATAGGTAAGAAACAGTAGTTTTTTATGTTTTTATTTCCCCGGGTCACCGATTATTATACTCTGGTGTCTGAAAAGACCCCAGAGCATAATAATTGTTTATGGGTGTCCACAGTGAGACATAATACTGTGTGCAGGGGCCACTATGGGGGATAATACTGTGTGCAGGGGCCACTATGAGGGATAATACTGTGTGCAGGGGCCACTATGAGGGATAATACTGTGTGCAGGGGCCACTATGGGGGATAATACTGTGTGCAGGGGCCACTATGAGGGATAATACTGTGTGCAGGAGCCACTATGGGGGATAATACTGTGTGCAGGAGCCACTATGGGGGATAATACTGTGTGCAGGGGCCACTATGGGGGATAATACTGTGTGCAGGAGCCACTATGGGGGATAATACTGTATGCAGGGGCACTATGGGGGATAATACTGAGTGCAGGGGCCACTATGGGGGATAATACTATGTGCAGGGCAATATGGGGGATAATACTATGTGAAGGGGCCACTATAGGGCATAATAGAGCACACAGGAATGTGTAGGAGGGGGTCGGTCGAGGTCTTTGGCCTCAGTGTCGGTCGGGGGGGGGGGACAGGACATGTCGAAAGTTCGCCACGGGGCCCCGCCATTCCTAGTTACGCCACTGCTCTGTTGGGCTAGAGTCCCATTTTGGCTGATCTGGGTAGGTGGCTGGGCTCCAGATTTTGCTGCCGTAGAGAAGGATCGGAGCAATGACTGCATCGAAAATCTTTAGCTAGACCCTGGTGGTTTGAGGTGCTACAATTGTCTTCTGATGGTGTAGAACGTTCTGCAAGCTTTTACTTTCAGGGTTTCTATTGTTGCTTTAAAGCTTCCTGATAGGTTAACCCTTTCACTGCCAAGGGTCTCTGGAAATTTTGCACCTCCAGAAGCCACAGCAATTTTCACAGTTTTGAGATGGACAAATCAAACCTAAATTTCAACATTAAAAAAAAGCATCCAACCCCCCCCCCCCCCCATACCTATATATTTTCGTAAAGTAGAGACACCTGCAGCATTGTCTCAATGCCACTTGGTACTGTATACGAACAGGCAACGTCATGCAATTTTGATTTAAAGTAAATGTTTTATGAAAAAAATGCAAATAAATGTATATATTAGTTGCTAAAAGCGGAAACCAAACATCAAATTAAATGCACCAAACCTAAAAATAAGGGCTAGTTCACACGGGGGCAAAGAGGCGGATTTTTTTCTTCTGCTAGCAGTTTTTCACCGCTAGCAGATCATATGTACTCTGTATTATTCTATATTAGCAGGATTGTTATCCCAAAAAATGTAAAAAAAAAAAATTATTGTTTGAGAACTTTATTACATATGAAGGTGAAATGTCAGAGTGTGGGGGGAGGGTTGGTACAGAGAAGGGTTGGAAAGGTGGTAAGAGGTGGGGGGTTTGACCACTTCCAGTACCAAAAACCTGATACTGGCAGGCTCGCCAGAGTGGCAGTTGTTCACATGGTTGGCCCCCGGTTGTATCTGTGCCTCTATTAATGTCCCCCGTATGTTCCAATATTCTTCGTCTTAATTCTCTGCTGGTCTTGCCTACATATTGCTTAGAGCAAATGCAGGTCAAAAGGTACCCAACCCCTTTGGTTCTACAGTTTACAAAGCATCTTGCAGGAAACGTTTTATTCTGGGAATGGTTCCAATATTCCTTACTCAGATCAATGAATTGGCATGCTCGGCAATTACCACATCTTTTTGTGCCGATTGTACCCATTCTTCCCAGCCATGTAGAGTCAACTGTTGTAGAAAAATGACTCTACTAATTGATCTTTTAAATTCAATCCTCTCCTAAATGTGATCTTAGGAGTTGGGTCTATCAGATCCCCTACATCTGTAGGATATTCCAATATTTCTCCATAAGCCCCCTCTTCTGGCTACTGGCGCAATCAAATGTACCAATTATACAGTTGCAGGATGAATCATCATTTCAGGTACGTGAAACAAGAAGAGACGATCTTTTTTATACCCTGGCATGATGGTAAGCTTGCCTTAAAGTATTGTCAGGGTACCTCTTGAAATAAATCTGCCCCTCAAGTCATCCTCAGCTATTTTGAATTCTCCTATTTCACAGCAGTTTCATCTTGCCCTGAGGTATTGCCCCTTGGGAATACCCCTACATAAGGGTAGTGGATTCCAACTCGACCATCATAACAGGCTTTTCGTAGCCATTAGAGATGAGCGAGTACTGTTCGGATCAGCCGATCCGAACAGCACGCTCGCATAGAAATGAATGGACGTAGCCGGCACGCGGGGGGTTAAGCGGCCGGCCGCCGTCAAAGCGGAAGTACCAGGTGCATCCATTCATTTCTATGGAGCGTGCTGTTCGGATCGGCTGATCCGAACAGTACTCGCTCATCTCTAGTAGCCATTTTTTTGCGATAGACTTTGGTCAATAAACGACCATCCGGTTGCTTTGTAGTTCAGAGATCCAAAAAAGCCATTGAGGTGTCACTAATCTCATAAGTAAAATATAGGCCAAAATCATTTCTATTCAGTATTTCAACCAATTCCGAAAAATGTTCTGCTGTGTCCTGCCATAAGATGAAGATGTCTATGTACCATAACCAGACTGTCGCTGCGCTCATCCGTGGTTCAAGTTGTTCTGAGAACACCATGGACTTCTCCCACCAGCCCAGGTAGAGATTGGCATAAGATGGCGCACAATGGCTGCCCATAGCCACTCCCCTGAGCTGGTGGAAGAAGTGTGTGGTTAAAGGTGAAGAAGTTGTGCTCTAAAATGAAGCTAAGGAGGTCCAGAGTGAATTGGCTGTGGCCGGAATACTGGGTGCCCCGCACGCCAAGGAATTCCCCCACAGCCTGGCATAGCCTATCGTGAGGGATGGTGCTGTAGAGGGCCTCAACATATTATACCCTCCAGCTTCAAGAACATGTCCGTGGTGTCTTGAACGTAAGATGGTAATCCGACCACGAATGGGCGCAGGATCCGGTCACAGTATACGCTGGCATTCTGAGTCAGGTTATTTATCCCAGATACAATTGGGTGAGCCTTAAGGGGCTGTGTGCCTTTGTGCACTTTGTGTATCTAATAAAAAGTGGCCACCTGTGGGTGGGGTGGCAGTAGAAATTCAAATTCAGATTGAGAGAGGAGTTCCTCATCTTTCGCCCGTAATAGCAAAGTTTTGAGTTCTCTTGTGAATATCTTAGTGGGGATTTCCTGAAGTTTTCTATAGCCTGTATTATCACTGAGAATATCCTCACATAGTTTAAACATGGTTCATGGTATTTAAAATTACTATGTTCCTGCCCTTATCAGCCGGTTTGATAGTGATATTAGAATTGTGTGTTAAAGACTGAAGAGCCGCCCTCTCGGAATGATTTAAATTGGCATGGTATTGGGGAGTGACACCCTAGGGGGTTTATATGCACACCCGGGGTTAGTAGTGTTAGAGAGACGGATTGCAGATCTAATAGTAGGGCAACATGATGGAGTGTAGCTATCTTCATCCTCGTCATGTGCCATATGGTCTTTAGGCTATCTCATTCAATAGATCACCTACCCCGGGGGTGTTGATATATTAGCACTTACCAGATCAAGTTGTTATTGTACCAATTGTAACAATGGCTACACATTGTTAATAGAGTTGAGTGAATAGTGAAATAGCCGAGATTCGATATTCGTTTCGAGTAGCGCCTCAATATTCGACTACTTGATCGAATATCGAATCCCATTATAGTCTATGGGAAAAAATGCTCGTTTCAGGGGAAACCACTATTCGACTAAAGGAGAGTCACCAAGTCCATGAGTAGCAGGAGGAGAGTGTTTAGGAGGAGCGCTGTGCAGTTACAGCGCACGGACCCCTTTATAGTTTATAGGGGAGGTGTTTTTATGACGGAAAATAAACAAGCCTTAACTTCAGGCATAAAACAATAACACAAATCCTGCTCGTCTGAGCGGATATCTAAACACAGGTACGCTAGCTATACATGTGGGCTTGCTTCAGCCACACAGAAAAAAACAAAACAGAAGCTGTGATGCACACTGGTCTCTTGCCAGAGGTCAGACTGTTGGTACAGAACCCGGCTCCTCCACTCTACCCCAGGAACTGCTCAGAAGTAAGAATTTACAAACCTTTTATAGACCTTTAATGAGGCCCAGTTCTCACCTGTGCAAGAAGGCCTCTCCCTAGTAGGTCAAGAAAGGGTTAACAGGCTTCTCATAGATTGTAACCTCACTTGCCACACATACGTGAGGAATCTGGGTGAGACATAGTGACCTTGTAGGATCTTACTTTCCACCTTCTCACTATATATAGTGTTGCGGTTTCCGGAAACCCAATCTGCTTAGAAACAAATTACCCATGGAAACCCAAAGACCGTGATTGGGTCCACCGAGTTTCCGCCCGAAAAATGCATTTTTTCATGTGGCATGGGGGACGGACACCCCAAATGGTCCCCCAATGCAGGTGTGACTGTAGCCTGATATCTGTTGCCTTTGTTCCAAGAAGATAAGCGGGAACACCCTCATTGCTCCAAAGTGCTCATTTGCCGATCAATGAAAACAGCGGTCTCTCAGTAACAGAGGGGGAAACACAATTTGATTCAGGGGACCCTAATCTAAAGAGATGGCTTCATATGCTGGGGTCTGTTATGACTGTCTTCAAAGAAACTCAACATAATGGCGAATAAAGGTGTCGGCTCACTGCATGAGCTCTGAAATTTACTGACCAGGTAAAACACGACAGGTGTGGGCTAAACGACAAAGGAAGACCTGCCATTAGGATACATTGATTCTTTATAAATTAGTACAAAATTCACAAAATCTGAGAAAAATCTAAAAATAAAAAATACAATAAAAATTTAAATATTCATTGCCCAGGAAGAACCCGGAAGCACAGAATACACACCATTATGGAAATATGGGTTATTTTGTATGTAAAAGTAATGGCGATGTCCTACACATAATAATTAGCGCGATATAAGCCGCTACCAAAACAAAGTGTTCATGGTGGTTAAGTAGAAATGTCTCCAGATGCCACCTTCCTGGAATATGATTGATGAGGACCCCAGCCCGTCTCCCCAGGAACAGGGTCATGGATTCCGAGCAGTTTTTTAGTAGGCCAGCTGGGTTTTATGTTGTAGCAGCAGCAGGAGGCTGGCAGAGTATGGCGGGGTTTGCATGTTTCAGGGCTTTTTTTCTTTGAAGTTTTTATACTTAACATAGATTTTATTCTTTGCCAGTGTTGCATAATAGAAATACTTATGTTTAATGCAATAACAAAATGCATGATACATGAAATAGCAGGTGCGCTTTATGAACCCGGCATGAAGGCAGCCTTGATGTGAGCTTTATGACGTTATGCAAGTCATACACTGAGCTGTTCCTGTCCTAGAAAGCATTACATTTATAATTCTTGTAGGACAAAGGTGACTACGAAGAGGTTCAGACTAGCTCTACGAAGTACTAGAAAATCCTCTGTTAGGTCCAGACTCTAGCACAATAATGGGTCCCAAAGGTCCAGCAGAAAGAAGCCCCATTTGCAGCTGACACTTGGAGTGAAGGTCAACTCCAAATGATGTCCCTGGCACAAGGATCTTATATATGGGAGCCAGTGTATCTACTATATAATCAAATCCATGGAGAGATTGGTAATTCCATCAACAACATTTCTTCGCGGTCTCTTTTACATAGGCTCATTTGTAAATGCGTGTAATACAGATCCGCAATATGGATTTTTTACAGATGACATTGCTTCAATACGCTCACAATTTGTTATCAATATTGCATTAGTATAATATTATATTGTTCTAACTCATTTCTTAGCCCACAATGAAGTTAGGACACTGAGTAAATCACTATTTCCACAAATATTGGATTTCCATCCTTTAGCAGCGGACGCTTTCCAAGTGCAATATGCCGGACTGCAGGCAATTCTATATTCCCCACTGTTACCCTGTAGATGTTTTATAACACCCTGCGCCTTTATTCCATTAGCAGATCACAGCCTGGAATCCCCCATACTAGAGATTCCTACTATATTACACATTCCCTACTTCTACAATCCCCTAATATATTCTTTAAGGAAGCTCCGACTCCGACAGAGAATCTTCAGTTTGCTCTTTAAATAATACCGTACTTTATTGTATAATACATCTTTCAACTAAGTTGTTGAATTGTCATTAAAGTGTTAACACATTTCCGACAGCAGACTGTACAAATGTTATGAGGGTGAAGAAACTGGATGTGAAGTTTGTTCAGACCCGGGGATTCTCTGTGAAAACCGATGTAAGTATGCATAAGAGAGAATCTATGTGGGGGATGTAATAATGCAGTGCTATTTATAAGGCCATTTCTATGTACTAAAGCAGCTGCAATTACTTAGTAGCTGGCTCCTGGTAGTAAAAAGCTTTCAGTGCTATCAATAGCTTGTAAGAAGACTTCTGCTAGCAGAGGGGCTCCCACAACACAGCTGCTGCGGCCGGGTGTGTCATAGAGTTTAATAAATGAAGCGTTGGCATCTCCGGGGAGATTTTAGATCCATTTGGCACCTGCAAGTTGTTTAGACGGAGTTTATATATTTTCCCCTGGTACTTTTCTGGTTAATTGTAATAAAAGATCATAATGTGACTGCAGCCACGGGTTATAGGATCACGGCCTGACTGCAGCCACGGGTTATAGGATCACAGCCTGACTGCAGCCACGGGTTATAGGATCACGGTCTGACTGCAGCCACGGGTTATAGGATCACGGTCTGACTGCAGCCACGGGTTATAGGATCACAGCCTGAGTGCAGCCACGGGTTATAGGATCACAGCCTGAGTGCAGCCACGGGTTATAGGATCACAGCCTGACTGCAGCCACGAGTTATAAGATCAAAGCCTGACTGCAGCCATGGTTTATAGGATCACAACCTGACTGCAGCCACAGGTTATAGGATCACAATCTGCCTGCAGCCACGGGTTGTAGGTTCACAGCCTGACTGCAGCCACGGGTTATAGGATCACAATCTGCCTGCAGCCACGGGTTGTAGGTTCACAGCCTGACTGCAGCCACGGGTTATAGGATCATAGCCTGACTGCAAGCACTGGTTATAGGATCAAAGCCTGACTGCAGCCGCAGAACATGCCGATGTAACGTATCATGTAGCTATGAACAGAGTTGATGCTCTAGCTGTTCTTATGTTTCTTTGTTTTTTATCTGGAAATTGATATACAACAACTGACATATAAAAGTAATAATGCAGAGTAAAGCTAAGATCACATCAGCTTTACTTCAGTCCAATGCGCTGATCAGTCATAGGAGCAGAGCAATGGAGTGAAGAATGAATATAATAATGGATAGAACGTAAAATCATGTTTGCAAGACTTTATCTTCCATCTGACAAGTAAACAAGACAAAAGAAACTTTACAGTGAATGGCGATGGATGCAGACAGAATGGAGGAAATTCATTATCTATGGCAGTTCTCTGGTTTAAATGGGTGATAATATGGCACGGATTTGGAGCAAGACACATTCCTCATTTTGTACCATTTTGTTTCCATTTTCCGATGTGGGTTGAGTGGGTGGGCTGGGGATACCTCGGCCAAACCTATTATTTGCTGGCAGGTGTAGATTTCCATTCTGCAGTGGAGCCTCTTGATAAATTAGGCATTCCTTGCACCCATGGGGCCCTTTTATACACCAGGCTTAATAAATTTGTTCCAATACACCCTGTCTGCATATTAGTTTTACAGTCCGTTGTTCTGATCCCATGATGTATCAGAAAAACGGACTGAAATAAAAGGGTTCCTTCAGCCCCAAATGGTTTAAGGTAATAGTAACAGGAGCGGCACTGTAATTCACCGTAATCACCTCGATGCAGTGGACGTGGCAGCTGATGTGCTGCTATTACATGTAGACTGCACATGCTACGCTTGCACTGCAGTAGTTTCTGGTGCCTAGAGGAGTCAGACCCCCACAGATAATATACCAATCATTGGGGGCAGCACGGTGGCTGCAATGAGTTTGCATGTTCTCCTTGTGTTTGTGTAGATTTCCATCCCATACTCCGAAGACATACTGATAGGGAAAAAATGTACATTGTGAGCTCTATGTAGGTCTCACAATCTACATTAAATCCATTATACCTATAGGGAAACCGCAGTTAATGTAAAACATTGCAGCAAAATCAGAATTAATCAAAATCAGGCTGAGGCCTCACGTTGCGGAAAGGGAAAGGCCAGGAGCAACAGACAGAAGAAGTAGAAGAGCTTCCTTTATACTTCACATCTCTTTTGTAGCCTCTCCTGGGTTTGGCTAAAAAAAAAATGAAGCAAAATTAAATGCAACATTAAAAAAGCAGCTTTTCCCCAATGTAGGTCTTTAGCCTTAACTTGATGTGAACTAAACCTAGCACATCATTACCGAGAAGGAAATGAACATTCCTAATACTATATATCTCATGGGGGTTCACAGAGTTCTGCCTTCTCTATTTTTATAGACGTTCTATCAGCACATCACTACATCACATATGATTATTGGCATCCATTTTGACCATACGGTACAGCTTAAACTATTTTTAAAAATACCCTTATACCTATGGGATTCCAATTAAAAGCCAAGTGACATCACATATCTGATACTTGGCTCTCAATAAAAATTCAACAGCTCCAACATAGAAAATCAGGGCTGTTATATAATATGCCGCCCACTTCGAGGAGTGATCGCTGGTGCCAGCGGAGTCATTACGAGGGTTGGCGCCACCATAAAGACAACTCAGACTTGGCAACGGTGCTGATAGCTGTCTATGTGTATGACAATTAGAGTATTCTTGTCGTCTGTGTGGGGGTACAATATGTTTGCATATAGAAATGTGCCAGCGTATAGAAATAGGGAAAAAAAAAGGCAAGTGGTTACTTTTCGACAAGAAGTGTAGGTGAATGATGCAGAATACCATAGTGCACGCATGACATATCCCTTCTACTGTCTTCAAACAGTCACCTCCAAAATAAAGATGGACCCATCTGACTTGGCTAAAATTCACAGTCATGTTTCAAGGAACTTCAATAGGCTTGGCACTGATATGCTGAGTTGCTACTGTATGTAAATGTATCCTTCTTACCTTTCTTATTACACCAACATATCTCGAGCGGGCAAGATGGCCAACTTTTTAAAAAGATAATTTTGCAATATTCTATCCCTAGATGTCTATCCGATATGTGTTTAGTATATGTATGGCCACCCAGTGGTTGTGTTGTGGATTGCAGACTGTCAATTACACTGTCTACCAATAAGTATTTGGACAGCCATGCAAATGAAGATATCTGCCGTCGTGATGTACGTAACTGGGGTTGAGCCGATCTTGACTTTTCAGGATCGATTTTAAAATCCGATTTCCGATCATTTTTCATTCGAACCCGATCTCGATCCCAATGCAAGTCAATGGAATTTTTTTTATTAATCGGAGATCGGATTTTAAAAGCAATCCTATTCACTATACAGCATGGAATCTAACAATTGTTAGAATCCAGGCTGTGTAGTGAATCACTAAAGTAGCCAGAGGATTTTTTTTTAATCCTCTGGCTACTTAGTCCCCCCTGGTGTCCACTTACCTCCAGAGATGGCTGGTCCGGTGCCTTCCTTCTTCGCCTCGCTGCCACTCCACGCTGCTCTTCTCCCTTCGCTGCCCCCTCCCTGCCGGGTTAGGAGAGTGTGGGCAGGTACTGGAAGGGGAGATGTCACGTCTCCCCGCCCTGTACCCACCCACACTCTCCTAAGCCACAAGCCCCCGCCTACCTAGTGCTTTAAACACTAACCTGGGAGGTGGGGCAGTGAGGCAAGAAGAAGGAGGGCACCGGAGCAGCCATCTCTAGAGGTAAGTAGCTGCTAGAGATGTTTAGTTTAGCCTCCCATTAGAATGAATGGAGGCAGCCGGCGCACAGGGGGTTAAGGCTGTGTGCTGGCTGCTTCCATTCATTCCTATGGAACTGCAGCGGAGCCTTCACACTGAGTATACAGCATATACTCAGTGTGAAGGCTAAGCAACGCATTGTGGGAAAAGATCACCGATCTCGATCCCACATAAAAAGATCATGTTCAGAATTCCGATGGCGATCGTGAAATTTTCTCGATCGCCGATCAGAATCCGATCTTTTACAAATACGATCGCTCAACCCTATACGTAACGCCTTTTGCCGCTAAATAAGAAACAGCATTGGCATTAGTCACATGCAAGATGCCACAAAGTGCAGAGTTGTCAGATTTCGAGAATGGGGGGTGTGGGTAGCACAGAACTGGTCGATCCTTAAGAGACATAGCGAGCGAGCTGAATTACCCAAAAACGACAGTAGCCTATGTTTAATACGTTTTCCCAGTTTTTTGTGGTAAAATTAGGAGTCTCAGCTTATATTCGGGTTGGCTTATACTCGAGTATATACGGTAAATGTTGTTTTGTGTTATTCTACCACAGGTGGCCAAATACTTATTGGTGGACTGTGTATTTTGCTAGTATGCTGCAACATTGTATGAGACAAGGGTGAATACATCTCAGTAGACAGTATTCTTCTGTAGGAGAACCAATATTCACAAAGCCATTTTGTAGCACAGAATGATACCTATTTTTTTTTTTTTTTTTTACAAATGATATGTTTGCAGGGAAAACTAATTTTGTAGCAGTTTTGTCTGACTCTGCCTTCATTGCTGTACATTTCCTATGTCTTCCCGTGCCCTATAATATATTAGTTTGTATTTTCTGTAGAGGTCTTGAACTTTGTCATTCTGTGACACGGATAATAGACTGTCACTCAGTGCCATGGATCAGAAACATCCAAACAGTCTCTATTGACAAAATGTTATTGTCTTGGAAGCTTTCAGATGTCATTGGTTGGGAAAAATACATGTGTCATCTGGGCTAGACACTGGTAATACATTATAACTATGTAGATCATTACGGGATCAGTTTAACTGTGCTTGCTTTTATGAGTAAGTGACATGTTATGTTTAATATTTTACCCCCTACTGTACATTCGGAGCAGTTTTGCTGTGACAGAGTAGGTCTGGGTATTCAGCATAAGACAAGCTATAACACGGGCGCAGAGTCTCAGCAGGCGCCTGTGTAATTTTTTTTATTTGTAATATATCTGTCATAGACAAGCTGACATCCCATAATGTTGTAAAGATGCCTCCCGAGACCAGGATTTTTTTTTTTGCTTTCAGTCCTGTCAAGTCGCCGGGTATCTTGCAATTTTCTCACCATGTCAATATTTTTTGAAGCTCGGTCTGAACTGCTTCCGAGACTTGTATAAGAGTACATATTGTCCTCTAGCTGTAACAGAGGACCCGAGCTATCGGCTGGGCATTTCTAAAGCATTTCACTTAGCGAAAAGACATTGCAAACAGGACCAATGCATATGCAATAAGACTGAGATTTTAAGAAATAGTAGAACAGTAATATGAATGCATTACCTAGATGAATAAAAATATTCTGCATACATTTTGGATACAAGTAAAAATAATATAGAAATAATGAAGTCAATATTCTTCCAAAATGTTTGGATTAGGAGAGTCTAAAATTCTTATACTTGAAGAAAGCTTCTGGTGCATATACGTAACATAACCATAGTTCCCTATGTATTCAGCATGTGCCAAAAAAATTCTACCTGGTACACAAGCTATAAAGTGTCTGCATAACTTTGTCACTGTATAGAATAGTCTAGTTTGCAGACACTACATGGATAGAAGATTGCAAGCATAAAAATAATAATAATAATAAAAAAAAAACAAGTACTGTATACTGTGCAGAGAATTTTTTTTTTTTATTCAATGAGAGTCAATAAGTAAGATAAATGTGAACGGGGCGCCGTGCAAGGTGGGAGTAACCTTGGTGGATAAAGAGTAGGGGTATCTGCTCATCAGGAGCCGTCATTTTAGTAGCAATGGAGACGTGGTTGATAGAGCATCGTGTGTTCGTGTACAACACCTTTATTGAAACGGGCCGTTCTGTCATTCAAACACAGAGACGTTTCCGGAATCATTTCAACGTTGGCCGTCATGGTCGTGTTCCGAAGTTTGACACGATAATGAAGTGGATCAATAACTTTCAACGAACAGGTTCTTTAGAATCGAAACTGCACGAGGAGGTGTCCAAATGGTATGGAACCCGGAAAACATTGAAAGGGTGCGTTAAGCAGTTGAAGCCAGCCCTCGACGTTCGGCCGTACAGCACGCTCGTGCACTTTGCATGTCAAGCCGATCAGTTCGCCGGATTTTACACCTGGACCTGCATTTTCATCCCTATAAGCTGATGATTGTGCAACAGTTGCAGCAAAGGGACTATGGAAGACAATTCAGATTTGCAGAAACGATGTTGGAAAACATGACTGACTATACTGTTTTGATTAATCAATGTTTTAATTTCTTTTTTCTTTTGTTATTCTTTGATTTTTGTAATAGCAACATCCAAGCTACACATTGAAAACATAAAATGAGTGTATAACTGTTATTTCAAATCATCCATAACTCCCTGCCTAACCCTGTACTATAGTACTATATGCCACTGTACACCTACTCACAGACTTTTTGGAAATTTGGAGGTATTGGCTACCAGGCAATACTGCTGACATGTCTTTTTTATAAAAGAAAAAAAAAAAAAAAAAAAAAAAAAAAGAGCAAGATGTGAGCAATCTCAAACACTGAAATCTGGGTTGGGGCCGACTTGGTCAATTCTGTTACGCTGTGGTCTCAGTTGTGAAGGGGGTTACCCACTGATGACACTTATCCCCTATTAATAGAAATGTCAGATTGCTGTGGTTCCAAAACAGAGGTTCCCCTGTGTATATGGAATGATAGTGCATATGTTTGACCTCCACTTCATTCAGTTCTACAGGACTCCAAGAATGGGCATTACTGAGCAGCTGCACCACTGATCCATTCTTATAGGACACTTAGGGACATCACTTTTCATTTCGACAGATGTACAGTAGATTCAATGAGACCTGTTCCTTCTATGAAAGAGGGAAACTACATTAGGGCTGTACGGTGACCCCTTCAGAGAAAGGATCACAGGCACATTCTCTAGCACCAACTCACAGCACAATAGTAGGATGCTACACTAGGCCTGGTGTCGCCTCTACATGTACCTTATGGCGAATTTGCCAGTTGGAACTGTATTTGCACCAAGAACCATTATTCCTCATATTGTTTGGAGCTGGTCCTAAAGGGATGCAAAAACCAGCAGACTTACAATAGCTATGATAGAGGACTTGGATTAGTCTAATCTAAAAACTAAACCACTATTGTTACCACTATTTCCAGGGAGTGTTGAGTTTTCAGGAGATGGAAAGGTTAACAAGTTCTTTAAATAGTAGACAAATAAAGCCAGAAGCCAAGTCATAAGAGATATAAAATCCAATATCTCAGATTGTTTGCAAGGATATTACTTATATTAGGCACACAAAGATTGTATAACTTCATACAAGTTACACTCTTGCAACTGAGCGCTAAAACTTCTGTAAGCTTGTTGTATACTTTGTATCTAATGAGTTACCTAAGCTCAGACCTCAAGCACTAAACTGCTCGACACAAGAACACAGTTTTCCATGATACAGTATGGAGTGAACACTTTCACCAGCAAATTAAAAACTGAACCTTAAAGCTAAGGCCCCAAGTAGCGAGCCACAGCAAAAGTGCTGCAGGAAAAACGGTGGCGGCAACACATCGTGGTTTTTCCCGCAGATCTTTTCCATTACACCTATAGGGAGACAGTCAGTGATTCTAGAGAATCCCATACGCACTTTGCGGTAAAAACCACGCTGCAGACACGTGGCAATTTCCAAAACTGGTGTGGTTTTGGAAATTGTGGCAGGTCAATTATACCTATGGAAACACCAGCAGTTTCCCCATCGGTAGAATTAAAACAGAAAGCCCGCAGAGGAAACCTTTGCGAACTTTCTGTCTACAGCACTGTGGGACGCCACGTGTGACCTTAGCCTAAAAGTGGATTTTCATGGCTGTCACATTGCACTTTGACACAAGAAATACATGTTTACAGTGGTCTAGGAGAGATTCTGGTGCTGGTAAGCTACCTTTATGTAGAGGTACAGTATGGGGCTAAGCCTGGGTTCACACCATTATTTTGTAGGACACAAAGTCCTGCATGTACAACTTTGTGTCCATGCAAATAAAAAAAAGGGTATCCAGGTGGAGAGGCCGCATACAGACACCTTTAAAAAGCCATTGAAATGAATGGGTTTTAAAAATGACCACCCTGTCCAGTTTTCCCGAGCTTTGGGACTGAAACCCTGGTGCAGACAGCGGCGGTAGCGTGAATACCTCTTAACAGTCTATGGGTGACTTATCTTCTGTGTTTTAAACTATGAATTTTATGTATTCTTGTCCACAGTCTCAGTCTCCAGATAACCAAAACGTATAATCAGGTTGGGCAGCATTTACATTATGTTGCGCTACTTGGCATAGTTTCAAAAACAAACACAGAGATAGACACACGAGACAATTGTTGCCCCTGTCTGGTCAGGCCTGAAATATCCAATTATCAATAATGCTTTGCAGACTTTCTTAATGTTTTCCTAGTGGAAAGGCAGTAAAGAGAATCAAGTGCAAGAGGGAAAGAGTATTGAGTGTAACAGAGGAGCAATGGAAAACAATTACAGGACATGGAGTGGAAGATTGAAGCATTGGAAAAGCAATGAAGGGAAAAGAAGCGCGAGGCTGAAGTTAAGGGAATAGCATGTGAGACTGAAACCCTACAGAAGAAAAGCAGCCAAGGGGAAAGACCTGAGAGAGGGCTAGTGGAGAAACACTGAAGGCTAATGGAGTGTGAGAGGGGCAATGCAAACTGCAGTAAATGGTTAAGACTCCAGCTTACTATTGAAGGTTGCTGGTAAAGTTTTGTGAGGGCGATGACGTTGCACAGTGAGGGTTATAGAATAGAAATAGCGGACCAGATTTACTATCGTGGTGACAACTAGACATTGGCGCAAACAGGATTCTATCTTAGCACAATATAGTCCAGCTAGATTTTGACCTGCTAGATATGTGGGAGAGGATTCTTACCAAGACGGACTTGGCTTAATGCGCCACTACACAGCAAAACTATGTCAAAGTAAGTCATTTATAAAGTGGTATAAACTTAGACTAGACAGTGTAAAATTCAGATTTATCAACCGGCATTGACCCATGTTATAAACCCTGGCTCATTTTCAGACCGTGTAACTATTAATAAGTGTGTGCCAAAGTTCATATAATATAATCTCACATAGGTTTACACTAGCGCCAAGTGTCTGGTCATCTGCCGAGGTTAGACAGATACTGTGACAGAGTTTCCCAGATGATGTATTAAAACAAGATAAAACAATATTATAATGTGCTTACCAGTGTCAACGCCATATTTCGAGTCCCATTTACTAAAAGCTTCCACACATACCTTGTAGGTCAGCGAGGAGTAAACCGCCATATGTAGAAAATCTCCAATGAGTTTAGGTTCTGTAAAAGTAAAACTTCTTTATTCCATATGGTCAATGAAACAAGTGGGCAGCAATGTACAGAGGGGTCTAAACATTACTCAACGGTGGCAGGTTTGGAACTTAGGGGGAGTTCCCGTCCTAAACCCAGGTAAAACTGAACAGGGGACGGCTTGCCGGTGGTAAGCTTTAAAAGCCATTCATTTGAATGGGTTTTTAAGCTGACCTCCAACAAGCCGTCCCCTGCCCAGTTTCCCCAGGGTTTAGGTGAGTGTCTCTGTTTGCTCAACCTGCTTGTTCAGCAGAAACTGAGTGAACCACAAATGTGCACTGTGACTATAGCAGGGCATGTTGTACTGGCTCTCCTCCCAGGATCTGCAGCCTTTTCTGGGCAAGTAATGAGCCAGGGATCTACACCTGGGCTGAGGCCTACTCCAGACCTGCCCTGGACCGCATGTGTCAGGAATCTGGGAGAGATATACCGCGACTCCAGCACTCTGCTTGACTAATATATATATATATATATATATATATATATATATATATATATACATACACACACACACACACACACACACAAGCATTGATCTCACTACAGACTATACACCAGGGCATACAGACATTATGTCATGTAGTTTCAAACACAGTTTAACTGATTTCCAATATGTCAGTGATTATATGTATTCCATCAGCCTCCAAGGACAATACTGCTACATTACTGCATGCTGTGTGAATTGACTCCAGCAGTATATACAACGCATTGCATACCCATATACAGAGCCAAGAAGTGCCATTGCAGTACTGCATGTAATGTGAATTGTTGCTTACAAGTATCAGCACTCCCACTTAGGATATAAGCACATGTATACGTATAAATGGGGACCCCAGCAGTATCCACTGAACATCCTTTACAGGGCCAAGCATTACCATTGCTTTTGTGCATGCAGTGTGAACAGTTACTTACTCTTTCCAATGCTCCAAATCAGAAATCAAGTCTATATACATATACATATGGAATGGAGACTCCAGCAGTATACACCACACATGTAGGGCTGCACACTATATCTGGCTGTGCCTCCACTAAATGCCTCCTCGTACAAACAAGGCCACACAATATGGTTCCCCTCACAGCAACCACTCAGCCACTCAGTGTGAATAAACATTAACCCCTGCAGTTGCCGGGGGTTGTCAAATATCAAAAGAGTCATGAAATATTGTGTTGAATAGTACATGACCAAGTTTCATAACGTTACATCCAAAAATCCAGTCAGGATTGACAACTTTTTTTTTGTAGCATACAGTGGATTATACTTCTACAATCTGACGTACTGCCTAAGGCCTTATTCACATGTCAGTGTTTTGGTCTGAGATTTGTGTCATTTATTGTGAGCCAAAACCAATACCAGGAGAATACACAGAACAAGTACAAATCTCTCCGGTATACCTTCCCTCTGTGTACTCGCCACTCCTGGTTTTGGCTCACAATCGCTAATGCAAAACACTGACGTGTGAATAAGGCCTTAGGGGGCATTCACACTACGTAACGCCAGCGTGTATCACAGCCGTACACGCCGGCGTTACAGCAGGGCTGCCGAACAATTCCCATTCATTTCTATGGGAGCCGGCATGCGAGCGCTCCCCATAGAAATGAATGGGCTGCTTCTTTCACTGCGAGCAGTCCCATTGAAGTGAATGGGAAGTGTCGGCGTATACGGCAAGCTCTGCTCATGCCGAGCCGTACACGCCGGCACTTCCCATTCACTTCAATGGGACTGCTCGCAGTGAAAGAAGCAGCCCATTCATTTCTATGGGGAGCGCTCGCATGCCGGCTCCCATAGAAATGAATGGGAAGTGTTCGGCAGCCCTGCTGTAACGCCGGCGTGTACGGCTGTGATACACGCGGGCGTTACGTAGTGTGAATGCCCCCTTAGCTAGTTAATCAGATTAAAGTAATATAATCCATGTATATACAATACTACAATGATCCATGTATATACGGTACTACAATGATCCGCAAACTATGCCCATAAATTGTAAATATAAGTAAAGCAGGTCTGCTCCCCAACCACAATATCCAGGAAGCCTCACAATTGTGTACAGTGTTTATGCTCCGATCATAAAAACTTATTAGAAGGCAGTTCAATAAAAACCCATTGATTTCACCGTGTACCCGCTCTTTTGGAGTAGACAAAAGTCGGGCTAGCAACACTTTTGCTCCATCCAAAAATTTAGGATACACAATGGACAGCATGGAATCTGTTACTTTTATCTTTGAGGTCTATGGAAGGCAATCCATCTTCCCTCTTCATTCTTCCCTCTTCACCGTGTCAGTAAAACATCTCAGTCTTTCCTGCAGCACTTTCACAGAAGGTCCTCAGTTGTTTCCTCTGCAGACTTTTTGCTTCCAATATGCCTAAAGGGAAACCGCTGGTGTTTCCATAAGTATAATTGACATGCTGCGATTTCCAAAACCCATTCACCTTGCAGTGAATTTTTTTCTACCACGTTTCCGCCATGTCCAAATCACAGCATCTTGCAGGGCCCTGGCCTCAGAATGTGCTTATCAACAGAGTAGCCTAAGGTCTCCTTCACAAGACTATATCAGTGTACAGGTCAGCAAACATAGCACATACCACACACAGATTGTGTCATCCGTGCGATTCACTAAAGATACATTTAAGTGAAGGGGTCAAACCACAAATACAGACAGGTATAAGACCTGCTCCATATTTTCCAGCTTTTCTCTATGGCCTGGACACACAGCCATAAAAACTACGGATGTGTGTATGGGCCAATACAAATGCATATGTCTGTACTTGGACCCACAATTGCAAATCGGCAACATGTTTTGTGAAGGAGGCCTAACAGGTACTCAGAAACCAGCCTGGGATGCACATGTCCCCCTGTCCTGTGACTCAGTCCATCCTTGGATTATTGGTCCGTCTGAGAGAGAAACTCCCTTTGTAGCCACTATGTCTAGATTGATGTCCTGAACATGTATGCTGCATTTTGGTAGGAAAAAACATCAAAGCAAAAAAAAAAAAGACAAAAAAACCCACTGTATTTTATGTAGACAAAGAATAGTTCTGGTGAATATAAGAAACTTTGTAAGATAACCTGCTAGAGTAAAGTGATTCTATCTCCTTATATCATCCCATTCCTGTCTGCTAAACTGATCTATTGACTGCTCAGAATGGTGTTTGCAGTTTATAGAAGTCTATGAAGGGGTAAAGGGGAGGAGAATCAGTTGCCAAGTTACTGAGAGACACAAACCTCCTGAAGAAGATAACACTGAGATATCTATCCTACTTGAGCTTTATTCACATCTATACTGCTAAGACCTGCTGTTATCTGTGTCTGTTTTTCACTTAGGGTAAGTTCTCATGGGGATTTTTTGGGCCGTATTATGACACGGAGGCCGTCTAAGAATCTGGTCCAAAAAACGGCTAGCCGCAACTGGATGCTGGTGCGGTGCACCAACATCCAGTTGCGGCATTCCGCTCCGGATTAGGCCCAAATGAATGGGCCTAATCGGAAGGGAGGTGTCATGCCGCGGACGCTGTGGTGAACCGTGGCAAGAAAGGCAGGTCGCTTTTTTCCGTGAGCAGCAGAGCAGTGAATTGAACAAGTTGGCAGGTAGGAGAGGGCTGATAAGAGGATTCCATTATAAATTTTTACAGTCACCAGCAGCATTGCTTTAAATAATAAATTGTAGCATGTAACCACCATTGTTGGAGGGGATAGAACTTTTGCAAACAGCCTTGAAATATGTATCTGCTTGGATTATTACTTATGTCATATTGCTGTATATTCACGAGTCTATCTCACCAAATGCCACTACATAACATTGCCTGCCCTTCCGTTCCGTAGAGCGGGCCAAGAAAATCTGTGTATCTCAGTTGACCTGTGGACATGCTGGGACGTGTGGTCCCACAACAGCTGGAGAACTGTGAACCCCAGGTTGTCTAGCTCTGTTGTCAAGATGTTTTCGACTTCTAGAACAGTCTGATCACTGCTCCATTGTCTGGGCTTTCAGAGACTGCGGTACAACCTCGGTGGTTTAATGATTACAGCTGACTGAGTGCGGCTCCATAATTGTCTTATAATTCTAGCTTCTTGATTGCTGCAGCTTGAGAAGTACAGCTGCATGCTGCTCCGTACTCATTGTTTTTCTAATTCCACAGCTTGCTGAACATAGCTACTGTGCATACAGCTTATTGCTGCACAGCTTCAACACCCCGAGCTCAGGTCTGACATTTCCAGTTGTCTTATTGGCTTGTCCTTACCAAAGAGATATAAGCCTCCATAAGCGCTCATGTCTATGTAATGCGCAGTAACTGCAGCAGCTTTAGAAGTCCTACAGGAACTAATTCAGGGTAAAGCTACGGAGAATTTCAATTACAATATTTATGTAACCATCGGGGGAAGTCGGCGCAGTTTTAAACTTTCAAAGGAGCATCTGCAGAGCAAGACAATGAGCACAGTGGCCAACCGAGTGCACACCATCTGTGATCAGGAATGAGACCAAAAAGGGCTGATCTGGATAGTTGCCATCATCAAGATCAGTTGGCTGCCTGGCATCTGGGTATAGTTGAGACTGGGGCAGATGTTGACATAACCACTCATATTGTCCTAGTGGGATTTCAACTTTGTGCTTCTGCTGAACACTGATGCTTCCCACGTTGGGACAGAAATTGTATTACGAAGAGCCAAAAAGGAAAACTAGGTTATAGATCATAATGTGACAGCCAGTTGCGAACTAGGAAAATGACCTTTTTGCATTGGAACTCGTACATGGGCCATAAAATTTCGGGAAACTTTGGACATATGGTAGATATGAAAATATTCCACGTAAAGTCTTAGAATTCTGTCTGTACCAAAGTTAGCCACTTTTATAACATATGGTCCATTTACGACTTGGATTTCTGTTTCTTGGGCAAATTTTGCACCATTTATCTTTCTTCTAACTTTTTTCCTTTGAATTCTATATCTCTTCTGGTAGCCGACAATGTCTCACATTTATAATGCGATCTTTAAAGTTGGTGCTGGATGGAATAGATGGGATACGTGTTCTTACTTTCTTTTTATAATATACATCCTTCATAAAATGTAAAACATAGTATTTTAGTGATACATCATAGAATCTGACACATCTGAGAACCAAAGCCATTGATCCCAATATCAAACACATTTTTTGCTTAAATTTTTCTTTGTATTTTAGTGATTCAAATAAACCAGCAGGGGTTGCTAGTCTATAAGGCTAACAAAGGAAAGGGGTCCATAATAGTGTAGCACCTAATACTGCATATAAACAACATCTCGGCTATTATACCAGACAGCCAGACATAAAGGATTTGGATTTGTGTGATCACGCATACTTTATGTGTGACAAAGTCTTGAATTTAGGATGGCCAGAACTCTCTTTTATTAATTACCGTATTTTTTTTGGATTATAAGACGCACTGGACTATAAGGGCTTCTTCACACGGAGTTAACACTTAGTGTATTCTGTCCACGCCCGGTGTATTCTGTCCATTTTACACGTGTAAAAATACACGTGTAAAATGTAGTTAGCCATTGAGTTCAATGGCATGATCGTATAACACGCGTCTTCTTGTCTTCTATACATTACTATTGCGGAGGGTCATAGATCAGCCGCAATAGTAATATAGCGATGACAGGCCTGGGAGCCTTCAGTAGGCTACCGGCTGTCACCGGAACAGGTCGGCTCCTGCAAGATCACCACACAGGAGCTGGCCTGCAACTTTAAAGGTATGAGGCCAGTGGAGACCGGCCCCAAGGCTAACTTGAAACTTTTTTTTGGGGGGGGGGGGGGTGGAGAGGACATCTCCGGTGGGCATCTCCGCTGTAATTTTTACAGCGGAGTTGTCGGAGCTCGTGCCTGCGATCTCTGATTGCAGGCATAAGCTTCGGTATTTGATGGGGGGGGACTTTGATGCCTGCGATCAGAGATCGCAGGTATTCGCTCTGGACCCGGCATCTGCTATAATAGAACGGCGGATGCCGGGGAGTGTGTTAGCCGCCGGCACAGGGCCTGCAGTATTGCCATGCTGCCACAGAATTGTCACGATGCTGCAATTCCGCTCCCCCTTTCCCCTTAGTCCACATTCGGACTATAAGACGCACCCTCATTTTCCTCCGAAATTTTTTGGGAAAAAAGTGCATCTTACAGTCCAAAAAATACAGTATATTTTTTTCCAATAAGTATAGGGGGAATCTAGTATCCCGAATACAAAAAGTATACTTGAGTGTCCAACCAGTGACCTTCTTACTCTCCTGTAAATCAGAGGACTGCCCTACTACTCCATACCTTTTATTCTAACACAATTAAATGTCTATTCATTAATTAATTTTATATGTCAAATTATTTTAATTTAGTTTTTCCACCAAGGTCATTGAAGGTCAATGGGTGTCCATGTCTCTTACCATGTGAACTTCAGTCTTTGTCTTACTGTAATCTCAGGTTGGCAGCAAATAACCATGTATCAAGTGTTTATATGCATAACATGCCTCAAGATTTTCAAATTGTGTCCTTTGACATATGTTCTGTTAAATAATTAATGTATATAAGCCCTTTGACAAAATCCATATCAAATGTTCTGCTGAGGTAAACCACAGATCACTATCTGTCAGGCTTGAGTTGCTGAAGTTTTTGCGCAACGAGGCCACTCACTGACAGCTCTATCTGTTGGTAATCCACAATGAGTATGTAAAGTAATGTACCTAGGCCACAGTATTAGTATTAAAGGGGTTGGCCCATCACGACCAGCTTACAACAAGTTATCCTTTATCCAACTTGCTGATTAGTGGGGGTCCGACTACTGGGACCCCCACCAATGATGAAAACCGGGTTGTTCTCTACTCCAGTTGGTCGGACGTGTATACCACCACTTTTTCATCTCTATGCGACCAATGGATATACAGTCTACATACAGCACCTGGTTAATTGCAGCAGTCCAAAAGAAAACTTTATTCAAATTGAGGTGCAAAGTTACCATCTATTCTGGCTGTAGCGTAGGGTGTAACTTGTTGTGGCCGGACAACCCATTCGAAGGGAATGCACTGGGTAAAGCATACCTCAAATTCTTCACAAGTGAATATTGCAGTTGAATATAAGAAACTTTTTCGACATCATATTTAAGAATTATGTTTTGTTATCCATTTATCAGGTTCAGCGACTGTTTCAAGGAAAAACTGTTGGAAAAATAGCAGTACCAAGTTTCTTATTTTTATATGATTTTTTCTTGTAAAATTTCACATTCATTTATGAAAAGCAGTTTTATAATTAGAGGTATTAGTACTAAGGGTTAAGCAGATTTTCAGGTGTAAAAAAAGAAAGATACCAACCAGAGATCACAATATAATATTGCAAATCTGATCTAATTTATATATTTAAGGAGCCTGAGTATGTACTTCTGTAGGCAGGAAGAGTAAGAGTGGAGATTGTGTTGTATTTGACTCCCTAGTGCACTTAATAGAATAAGCATCTCTGATACTCATAACATCATGTTACTTTAAAGGGATTGCACATGTGATGGACACAGAGGTGCACGGGTAGTAGCAAAATAGGAATCCCAGCATACTAGCTCCTATGTGTAGTGTCTGGTCTAAGATTTTCATGACCGCTAGAGATGAGCGAACACTGTTCGGATCAGCCGATCCGAACAGCACGCTCCCATAGAAATGAATGGAAGCACCTGTGACGCCGGCCGGTTGCCGGCAAAGTCAGCATCACAGGTGCTTCCATTCATTTCTATGGGAGTGTGCTGTTCGGATTGGCTGATCCAAACAGTGTTCACTCATCTCTAACACCACCAAACAAACTCTACTGGGTCTGCAAAGCCTATAAGAACTTTGAAATGCAGACAATAAGAGATATGGCTCGTCCATCAACAAAAAGTTATGGTGGGGTATTTAGTGCTGATGTTCAGTCACGTGCCTGTGATTTTTCTTGTGCAGTTGGGCTCCTGACTCTACTTGAGAAGACTTGTTTACTGCTGGTTCTGATTTCTATCTTGTTCTCCTAGATTACCCCATAGGGGTAAGAACATCAGGGGTTACTTAGAGTCATTCCAAGATAGTATGGTATTCTAAGCAGTTTACTTGCAGAATTTAGCATTAATCTCTTCCTTAGGCATTTTAGGGAAGAGCTTTCAACTTAAGTTGCAACAGTTGTAATGGGTAGTCCATGGTGGACTCAACTTGCTACAAAACCAGCTAGACTTGGTCCAAGTCTAAGGGAGTTGTTCAAGCAGACACTATGGATTTCAGTCTTTAATTCCCATATGGGGATGTGGTCTTTACTGTGGGGTGTCTTCCTGATGGTTACTTCATTAGGTGGTCCCAGTTTAGTAGTAGCTGACCAGTTGGGTCAGGACAATGGTGCAGGAAAATGCATAAGAACACAACGTGGGTACCAAAACCTAAACCAGGATGGGCAGGTGAACAGGCTAAAAACAGAATCCAGGTCATGACAAAAGTCAGGTCACAGAAGCCAAGAGGCCACAGGTATCAGAGATATATTACAAGCATTGGTGGTATATTGCAGATAGTCCAGAGGCCACAAGTATCAGAAGTATATTGCAGAAAGCCCATAGGTGGTAGGTATCAGAGGTGTAGTGCAGAAAGCCCATAGGCCAGAGGTTTTACCCACCTAGCAACCCAAACTATTGCATAGAGCCCCAGAAATGGGAGGCCTCCTCTGACCACTATGTCTATCCATTACATATTGGATTATTTCAATAAGTAATGGCTAATATTAATTAATATTCACCTCTCCTCACTCCTGGCTCCTGCCCTTCAGCCTAATCTTCTCCCATCCATGATGTGCTTATGCTGTCAGCATCTGGAAATAACATGCAGCAGAAAAGCCATTTCTCTGAGCTTTACTATTGCTCATGTCTGACTCTAGAGATAATGCACAAGAGTTTCTTGTTTCTCGCAAAGTCCATGGGTATCTGCATGCTAGTCTCCCTATATGCTGAACAACTAGTAGAACACTTGTTTGGTTTGATCATGTTCGGAATACTTCTACTAGTTTTACATATTTGTCCTATGACTGGTAAATTTTACATATTCTTATGTAGGGTGTGTGAATTCAAATAAACTGACTTGCCCTTTATTTTAGTCTATGGCGATGAGAACCTTCAAATCTCTACAAATTGATGTTATGATGTTGTAGGCATTCTCTGAGAAGCCATATGGCATCATACAGATGTGTCCTTCCTTTCCTCTTCTCTTAGATCAAAATATCTCAAAACCAGTGGTAAAATGTTTGTCTTTAGTCTGTCGACATTGTATATGCTGTATGTGTCTGTGCTGGAAGGTACTGAATTTTAATATCAGAAATTGCAGTTCTTAAGTGAAAATTGAGGAAAGGTAAGGGTGGACACGGTAAATTAAAGAAACAATTGTTTCCCTTCTATGGGAATCCAGATACAAAGTAACCAGGAACAAATTCTTCCTTCTGATTCCTCTGAGCAGTGTTGGCAATTCACACCAACCACTGTACACCAACTTGCCACCATTAAAACTCAGTGCAATTCCAGAGCAAGAAAAGCTGAGCAGATTTAGTTTTATAGGAAAAGATTCAGTATAACAAATATCTTGCCATGGGATCCTTGCAATTTCTAAGCATCAATGGCCGGATATAAATGACACAAAACGATTTATATCAGTCTGCTCAGCTCCGCTTTTCTATACCATGCTTCCTGCAGATTGCAATGTATTTTCATGATGACATGGTACTAGCCAGACAACTCAAGCATTCTCCTATCTCTTCTTGAAATCCCTCTCTTTCCCTGACATCTGCTTCGAGGGAGAGTTGGTTACCTGCAAAGAGAGATAAAAAAGAGAAGCAGCGCTCCTCGAAGACGACATTGTTCAAGAACACTGGTGCTCTATGCAAAATGCGTTACTTCCATGCTCACAAGTTTTGCAAGTTTTTAAAGCAAATCTAAACTATAAATGTATAAATAAATGTATAAAATATTAAATATCTCCTGATTAACCCCTTTCATTCTCTCTGTGCAGCAGGGTGGTAACAATCTGTTGAATGGATGAAGAGATCCACTTGCACTGTGACATCTCCTCTATAAAACCTGAAAAACCACTTATCTCCTGCCAAGAATAAGGTGACTATAAGAACCTATATAAAGGAAAAGCATTGCTAGACTAATTAAAACCACCATCAGATGCCTGAAAGGAATCATTAAAAAAGCACTCAAGCAAAAACTCTTTTTCCATCCCTGCACCCATTACCTGCCTGTCACGTTCCAGACTTCTTTCATGTACAGTATACTGCCCTCATATCCTTTACATACAACTTCTCCTCTATTCCTGATCAGATATCATCTTTGTTTTCTCTATGCTACCAGTTCCATGATACATCAACTCACCATCACATGTGCAGCTAGAGACGGTACTATATGTACCTGCTGGATGGCAGAGCAGTTCTCCTTTCCTCTATATTCCCCTAAATAATCTAAGAGGTTGTAAGTATATTGGGGGAAGGCTGAGCTGTGAGCGCCTTCATTATAGCTCTGTGGCAGAAACTGACTTATAACAATCCATACTAGCACACGTCCTTAGAGCTTATCCCAAGTTCTGTGTTTTTTTATTTTTTTTTATTTACCTGCTTTTAGAGTATTGACCACAGGTTTTTAATGGGGTTGAGATTTGGAGCCATGGACCTAAAATTTCAATGTTTTACTCACTGAGCCACGTATCAGTTATCTCTATTGCCTTGTGACATGGCACTCCATTATGCTAGAAATAGCATTGCTTATCACCAAATTTCTCCTGACTGGTTGGGGGAAGTTTCTCTTGCAGGTAGATTAGAAACCATTCTTTATTCATGGCAGTGTTGGTAAAATTGTAATTGAGCCCCTTCCCTTGGCTGAAAAGTGGTCTCTGAATGGTCTCAGGATGCTTTACAGTTATCATGACAGAGGACTCCTAGTAGTGAACTCTTTTCCTCTCTGGACAAGCAGTCTTCCAGATATCAGAGACAGTCTAAAAGAGGCTTCATCAGAGAAAATAACGTTACCCAATCCTCTGCAGTCTAGTCCCTGTACTTCCTGCATTTTTCCTCCATTGCCCATTCAGCCTGACCACAGCCAGTTTGAATGTAGGTGTACTACTTGCTGATTTACTCTGCCTATCTCCAGAACTCCCTTTGAAATGAATGGGAGTACCATCCACCAAGTGGCAAACCTATATGCACAGGCTGAATCAACTACTTCCCGATACACACTCATTACTGTCTGTACTTTTGGATTATAACTGAATAATAATGTACAACAGACATGGTTGTTACAAGCAGATGAGAGGACATGGGGGCCTGCTCATCCTCATCCTCCAACACGGAGGATATCTGTTCATTAGATGCTGGTCAGATTGGTGGCCAAGTAAGTTAGTAATGAGTTGTTTCTGACAAAAGCCAGACCCTGCCATGACATGTGAGTTTTTGTGAGGGTCAACTTGTCAATGCAGCTACATGATGCTACATCTGCTTTAGTATACAGGGGGAATTTGTCAAGACTGATGTATTATATGCCAGTCTTAATTTTGTTTGTGCTGCCAGAGGGTACTAATTCATGATGAGGCTTTGCCCCTGCTAAGCTCCTCTGTCTGCTACTATTGTATTTCTGACCTCTGACTTACCCTTTGAGTGTTCTCTTGGATTTTGATTCTGTACTGCACTGATAGACTGTTACTAGACCCTTGGCTAGCTGACCTCCCTTTGTTGTAGTTTGTCTTGTCTTCATACTGTGTTGTCACTTATATAGGAAGGGCCCGTTGACCAGTTTCCATCTATTGCTTAGGATAGGACTGGCAAGCAGGAAGGGGCAATGGGGGGAATTCAGCTTAGGGCTCACTGTCTATTGTGCCCCTCTCCCCAGGGTTCACCAGCAGCTACTGGGAATTGCTCCTATTGCCTTACTTACTGTATTGACTGTATAGCACCTTTAGTCCTTAGTGTGTGCGCTGGTATAAAATGTTACAGGTATAGCTGCAAATAAGTGCAATCCCAGGATCCTGCTTACAAACAGTAAGTCATTACAACATTCAATATACATAGCAGGGGCTACAAATCACTAATTGACATGTCAAGTTCAGTGGATTCTATGGAGAACCTCTAGTACTGCATGAGCAGCACAAAGATAGTTTCTATAAATTATCCTGGCAGATGAACAATAGCCTGTCAATCATATTCACGGTTTATGAATATTTAAATTCTCCAAAATAGTTTGAAAATCCATTGGAATTTGTGAAAAACTCCGGTTGCCTGCAGACACGTCAAGTCTTGATGTTCGCTTAATGATTGACAGCTCTGAAGTTCTTAGCTGGATTTGCGCCTCGGCATCAGCTGCTTTGCAGTATTAATTGCTAAGTCTCTATAATAATGCAAGGTGCTCGCCTGAACCCGTGTTTCACATCAGCCTCACAAATGCTAAGAGAGTCTAAATATAGCTGTATAAATAATTTGCTTTCTCCAATTCTGGGTTTATTCTGAGCATGAATAATTACCGTGCAGTGTCTTTGGTGAGAATTTAAAAAAAAAAGTCTCCTTTTTTTGTTTTTGCAGGAAAACTTCACGAATTGTAAAAAAATTATTTTTTTTTTATAATTGAAGTAAATAAGCATGGGATTCCCAGAGGCATGCGGGCGCAGCCATAAAACAAACCCCAAATTATACACTAATTTAAACTTTTCCATTTAATGAGGATAAATGTGTTAATCCGCGACTTAATGCAGATTTTTTTGCAATTTTGCACGGTGACATTCAAATCCACTTACATTTAAAGTGTCCGTTTAATCTAAGAGGGCAGATATTGCTTTGTAAAGAGGTTTTCATGTGTTGCTGTATAAATAGACTTTAGCTCTGGGGAAGTATCCAAAGTTGCACTGTATGCTTAGCTGGGCTATGTAAGAAGCCAGGCACACACAGGCGGCTTACGCATACGGTTTATCTATAGGCACAGGAAGAAAGGTTCAGAACGATATTTTTATTTATTTAGTGTGTGGATTAGCAGCTGCAGGAGAATATGAGGACCATTCACACTAGCAGGTCCTTGGAGATGTCATTAAGAGAGCACAACAAAGCCACAGGCAGCTGGAAGGTTGATGCGGCTGGTGGTGGGGTCGTAACGTTCTGCGCGTTGTCAGGAGAAGGACTGTCCTGAATATTTGTCTGTTTTATAGATGACTGCAGAGTTGATGAGACTTATGATGAAATGATATTTATATGAATTTTGTCATTTTGAGCTTTTAATGTAACATTGCTGTTGGCTAGCCGATTTTTTTTTTCTGTGTTCTTAGGTTGCAATGCACTGGAGCAAAGGTTGAGACATTCTGTTATTGTAGTTAGACTGCTCATGCTGGACAAAAGTGAAAACTGAGGCTCGCCCAGGGAAATTATAACCAAAGAAGAGGATGTGAATCTGCAATACAGATTTATATGACACTTGGTTACTGTAGATTGCAGCATGACAACCTTTACGTGCCGTAAACAATAGTTGTCACTTAACACCTGATGGCAATGTAAAACTAAGGGTTCATTCACACAACGTAATTTTTCAGATCCGTCTTGCACCCGAGAAGTGCCCATTTTCACAGATCTCTCATACATTGAAGGGTATGGAGTGATCTGTGAAGTGGATAAAAATAGAACATGACCTATATTGTGATGTCAAAATAATGGTCACGTGAATAGCCCCCCATTTCCAGACATTGAATATAATACTGACATGTGACGTGTAAATATATAAACTTAACATATAACTGACCTATCGGAGGGTGGTATAAAATAGTGTCAGAGACTTTGATTCCAAATGCAAATGCTACCAAATCCTGGAGCCTGAGGGGCCCAAAGGCCTTTCTACAACATAAAAAGATACCAATATTACAGAGAGCATATGGTAAGTGCGGGCCCCATTACAAATTTTACCCTGGGGCCCAGGTGCTTTACATAATATCAGGGTCAGGGGATAATCGTCCACATCAGGGAGAGTGTGTGCCTACATAGGCAGTAGGGAGACTTACAAGTCATTCCTGCTCCGCTAGGGATTCTGGGTAAAAAATATGCAAATCTATTCTCCAAGATGTAATTAGGAGAACAGTTCACTCTGTATGCTGCCCTCTAGAGGGCAGCCTCCTTAACATCATGCATGACTCAGTTAATAAGTCTACTATCATGATGCGTATTTAATTGCCAAATTAGTATTTATATTCCAAAAGGAACAGATTCCCAGCTATGGACAGCACTGTTACAGTCTTTTGGATCTCCTCAGCATAGCGCAGGGATACTGATTTGGCAGAGTGAGAGACTATAGACCAGGGCCAGGGGATGATCGTACACAATGGGGAGAGTGTGTGCCTACATAGGCAGTACGGAGACTTACAGAATCCGCTAGGGATTCTGGGTAAAAAATATGCAAATATATTCTCCAGGATGTAATTAGGAGAATAGTGCACTCTGTATGCCAGCCTCTATCAGAGTTCATTAGTTGCTGCAGGACCTGAGCTCTCGAATCCTCCCAGTATGCGCATGAAGTGGAGTCCTGAGGTTTCCTTAGCTGCTCGTGCCCCTGTCCTCTCACCACTGACGCTATGTTCACATCTGCATAGGGCTCTCCGTTGTTCAGATCTGCTCTCCATCATTCAGGGAGCCAGACCACTAAACAGTGGTTACACATGGACACCCGTGGACCCTATTGACTATAGTGAGGTCTTCCATTTTCAATCTGAAAGTGACCTAGAGAAAAGTCCTCCGTGGACTTTGCAGATGTGAACTTAGCTTCCTTTCTTTATTTGCACAGTATAGGGAGAAAGCTGTCAATCAGCAGGAGGGGTTCATGAACATTAGGCACACTTTGGTGCCACTGCAGCTAATAAACTGTTAATAAATGTTAACTATAGTTAATTCACAAGTAAATGACCCATAGCTGGAATCGGGGTCGTCACTTTAATAAGGTACCACTCAGAGATTTTGATTCCCAGTTATGTATTTTATTTTGCATTGGTTTCTTTGTTTACATTTTATGATTTATTAAATGCAATGAACTCAAGTTAGAATACTCAATGTGATCACTCTTTATAAGCTAGAGCTTAAAGCTGTGCCTCGGGCAGCCATCTGTTATGTAGGATTGCAAACAATGGGATATCTATTGGTATGTAATGAGCACCCTACAATCCTTCATTTTTGATAGGTGAGTAAAAACATGTTAGGAACCTAGTGCAATAAACAATGGACAGGTAGTCCTGGGCAACCAAAATCCCCTGCACTCCGAGGCAAAACAGCACTGAGTGTCCAACACTCTCCAAACCGGAGCAGAACGAGGCATCAGAGGACTTTGCCAGAACTCCTGCTGGTGGAGTTGGACTTTGTAAATTCTGGGACCCAGAACTGCAGCCGCCCAGAGAGCATCACACACACAGCGCACACCAAGTTGGTGAGGAACCAGAAAACTCGAAAACCGTTCACCTAAGTGGGTGAAGAAACAGGAGAAGCTTGGTCAGCAGAATTGAGTGTAGTACATATGATCGCCAGGGGATGGCGGAAACACCACAGGAAAGTCATACAGGCTGGGTTTGGACACAGGAGGAGACGCAGTATCCAGGTGTAGTCAGCGCCGCACCTCCCATGAGGCGACCCGAAGCGACCGCTTCAGGCGGTGCTATGCCAGGGCCCCAGGGAGGGCGGCATTTTTGCTTACCTAAGCCAGTCCAGGACAAGCTGTCCTGGACTGGCTTAGCACCGAGCGGTGGATTGGCGAGGCCGCTGGAGCAGCGCTGCTCCAGTGGCCTCCCCTCACGCTCAGGCAGAGAGCAAGTCCTCTCCCTGCTTTCTGTCGTCTGCCTCGGGCAGCGAAAAGGGCAGGTTCACCCCTGGGTGTAGTCAGGACATAGTCAAATAAGCCAGGTTGGTACACAGGAGGTCACAAGGTAACAGAGGGTGCAGCAGAAGAGTAATCAGAAGAGCCAGGTCATACGCTGGAGGTCACAAGGTATCCAAATCACAGGTCAAGTAGAGGTGGTCTAGGAGGCAAGCAGAGTCATAAACAGAGGCCAAAAACAGGAACAAAACAGGAAGACAGGGAAAAGGCAGATAGGCAGGATTAGAGGCGCAGGTGAGCTGATTCCCAGACGAAACTGAATAAACAGCGGTAGGCCAGAGCCAGAATGAGGCCTAAATAGCCTCCGGCCCGCCACTGACCCCCATGACCCCGGAAGCATCGGTTTCGGTCCCAGGAGGAGACCGGAATCCCCTGCAGACTAATGCGGAGGTTCCGGTCCTCCCCCTCCAGGGCCCGAAAGCGTTGGATACGGTGCTTGAAGCAGAGCATGCCAGCAGCCTCTGGCCTGCTCTTTAACAATACACTACAATTCCTTTCTAAATATCAGACAGTTTGGGGGCTCACAAGTCTGTTGTTTGTTAGGAGTTTACCTCTCTAATGCTGATGCTATGAAAAGGGTTAATAGAGGAAGGTCAGGACCCTAAACTATCAAACCGGAGATTGGTTAGAAAGAGTGTCTCTATGCTGGAGGACCTAGTATATCCATGCATCTCATGGACAGTGCATTAAATCCACTAAGAGCTGTGTAATACTTCATTCCCCCTGTGGGGGCACTGCAGCCAAATGTGACCTTGCTGTTGGATTCTCTTATGAATTACAGTGGTTTACTAAGGAATCTCTGATCATCTTATTATTGGAGGACCCTTTTAATAATGATTTGTTCACTGCAAACAGCCCTCTTAAAGACAATAATGGAATTATATGACTTAACCATCTGCTGTTATATAAAATTAATTTGTAACTTACTTTGATAGAGTTGCTTAGGACACCTACTGTAAGTAGCAAAGGCCTGCACAATGAGATTATGTACTACTTTATACTTACAGGGTTTTTAGCCATAAGTAAAGTGCTTTGGAGCTGCCTGCACACTGCTGCGCCCTGTCTACATTGCCTGCAGCAATAACTATCTATCCAAACTATGACACTAATATCTATTTTATTGCTGTAATTGAATCTTATTTAATGCAGCCAAAATACACTTTTCCTATAATGCTGACTATCACGCAACAGATGCTGCAGAAAGTATTGTTCAGAGCAAAGTTTTAGATTTGTGTAATTCAATATTCACGTAAACCTGATATGGGAAATCTAGGATGACTGCTCCGTCTTTGATATGACAATACAATGGATTCTTGATAAAAGTGTTTTTTCATCTTCAAATGACTTCAATTTAGCGAGTAATTAGCTCCCGCAACTTTTTACTAAATTTACATTTCTTTTTCTTTTTTTGGTTTGTTTTGTCCTAGTTATGTCATAAGGCATAATTGTATTTCTCTGCCCTTGGACTTGACACAAAACTACTCTTAGGATAGACTTGGATTCTGTACAGAGGATACACTAGAGCAATGTCATATCCGATGGCCTATTTTTTAATGTGGCAGTCAGATCTATAGCTGCTCATGTGTTTATAGGCATAGTCTGCCCATTATGCCACCATGGATTATTGAACAGGACTTGGAAGCCAAAACATTCGGTAATTTGACAATATTGTAGCCAAGTTGTTCTTGGCCTGGTTGCTCTTGGCTTACAAGTCAGTTCCCAGAAAACTGAAAAAAAAAAAAAAAAAAAATGAAATATATAAAATATGGTGGACAGAGCATAGCCAGATATAATCAGCAGCAAGGGGACATAAAATAGTATGTGCCCCCTTTGGTGCCGCCCAACAGCTCAGATATAAGCGGTTTTGTCATATCTTGGATTTCTAGCCATTCCCTCTCTGGCGTACTATTATATCTGTAATAATATGCCATGGAGTTATGACATAATCTAAGGCCCCACGGGACGTCCCGCAGCAATAAAGCGCTGTGGGAAAAACGGTGGCAGCAATGTATCACGGTTCTTACTGCAGTGCTTTAGACAGAAAGTTCACAGAGTTTTCCTTCATGGACTTTCTGTTAGAATTATACCTATGGGGAAACCGCCGGCGTTTCCGAAGGTATAATTGACATGCTTCGTATTGATGAAGTCATCAGGAATAGGGAAGAATGCAGTCTTACATGCATCCCAGAGTTCATCAAGATTCTTTGGTGTTGTCTGCCAAGCTTCCTCTTTCATCCTACCCGAAACATGCTCAATGATGTTCATGTCTGGTGACTGGGCTGGCCAGTGCTGGAGCACCTTCATCTTCTTTGCCTTGAGGAACTTTAATGTAGAGATGGATGTATGAGATGGAGCACCATCCTGCGGCAAAATTTGACCCCTTTTATTATTGGGAATGTAAGAGGAAGCTAATATTTCTTGATATTTTAGGCTATTGATATTGCCTTCCACCTTGCAAATGTTTTACACACCCCCTTACTCAATGTAACTCCAGACCATGATCTTTCCACCACCAAACTTAACTGTTTTCTGGGTGTATTTTGGATCCATACGGTCTCCAGTAGGTCTGATGCAGTATTTGCGGTGGCTGGGGTGTAATTCAACTGAAAATTTATCTGAGAAATCCACCTTCTGCCTCTTTTCCAGCGTCCATCCGTTTAGTAGGCTGAGGGGCTTTAATTGCCTTTTGTTTAGTGATGGCTTCCGGGCACTGATTTGACCATGGAGGACATATCAAGGCAGAATCCTATAAACTGTTCTAGTTGACACAGGGACTTGAGGTGACCAGGCCTGTTGGCGCTCTGCTGCAGTGGAAGAGGGGCTGGCTTTTTCTAACCAACAAACGTTCCTCCTGAGCTGTTGTCTTGAGGGGTCTGCCGGACCTGGGCTTGTCAAAAACATCTCCAGTCTGTTCAAACCTGTTTAATTCTTTGTACTTGACGCTGAGACACATTAAGGGTGCATGCACACTACGTAACGCCGGGCGTGTATGAGAGCCGTACACGCCGGCATTACGGCAGACTGCCGAACACTTCCCATTCACTTCAATGGGAGCGCTCGTAACAGCGGCGTTTACGAGCGCTCCCATTGAAGTGAATGGGAAGTGTTCGGCAGTCTGCCGTAATGCCGGCGTGTACGGCTCTCATACACGCCATGCGTTACGTAGTGTGCATGCACCCTAAAGGTGCGGCCATCTCTGCAGTGGATCTGGTCTTCAGCCTCTTGATAATCAAGACTTTGGTCGAAGGGTTGATTTTTGGCATGTTATCAGAGGTGAAGTTGTAGTTCAAGTGAAGGTCTGGGGTGCTGGAGTTTTTTTTATACTCAACTACTAATTTACCTATCAATTAGTGAGCACCGGTGAGGCTGTAAACTAGGATTGGGGGCATTATATGATAAGGCGACAAAACTTTTATCTTGCCAAATCTGACCTTTCTGTGTTCATGATCAATATTTCGCCAGTGAAGCCAATTTATTTTCTTAACAAAAAAACACTTGGGAGGGTTTCAGCTTTCATATGAGTTATTTTTAAAACCAAAGGATGAATTTAAAGTGAGTGTATAAGCTTTTGATTCCTCAACATGGATAAGTGACAGAACTTTTGTCAGGGACTGTAGCTATGGTATACCCTTCTATGGGCAAACACTTTACTATATAAATGTGTTGCAGCATTTTTTACCCAAACACTTACAGTATGGCGGTAATGTCACTTCCATACAGTAGTTATGCACTAAATAAACCTGTCATGCAGGCTGTCCTGAAGAGCAAAATGTAACAAATTTATAGTGTAAAATATTATATGACATTTTATTAATATTCTTATCTTACAAATACAATGCTTCCGACAGGGACCAATAATCTCCATCAGTCATGTTGTAGTTGCTCCTTAAGTAATATATATCACCAGCAGAGGAGCATCAGTACAATCTATATTAGTCTAGATGAATTTATATGTATTATGTTATCATGTTAAAATACCAAATATTATATATAGTGAGTCAAGTTATTGCTGAAACGGAAGTGCTGAGGACAAGCAAAATATGGACCTGGGTAGTGTCCCAAAACATCTAGTCATAATGCAATCCATGGCGACATTTATACTCCCCCTCCCACTGTACTCCTTGCACTTGCGCAGTTCTTCAATGAAGCCAGAGGAGTACATTTCGGCTTCAGTGCACATGCGCAGTACCTCAGGCACTTGCGCAGTGAAGACGGGGTGTACACCTTGGATTTAACTGAAGAACAGCGAAGGTGCGGAAGCATCATAGAAGAGTCTGATGGCACTCATCAGACTCATCTCTAGGTAAGTAAAAAGGTTTTTTTTTTCGTTTTTTTGTTACATGTAGATTGTGAGCCCCATATAGGGATCACAATGTACATTTTTTTTTTTCCTATCAGTATGTCTTTGTAGAACCGGATGAACATGCAAACTCCTTGCAGATGTTGTTCTTGGCAGGGTTCGAATCCAGGACTCCAGCGCTGCAAAGCTAACCACTGAGCTACCGTGTTGCCCCAAAGGTTTTTATTTTTATCTTGATCACGGATTGCATTACAACAGAGCGATTTGGGATACTGAACCCTAGGTCTATAAGGAACTATGGATGGTTTATTGTCCCAAATCGACCTGACAGGTTCCCTTGGTTCCCAGTGGTACTGTATTTGCCCATATATTATTTTAGGCTAGGGCAGGGGTAGGGAACCTTCAGCTCTCCAGCTGCTGTGGAACTACAACTACCAACATGCTCCATTCTCTTCCATGGGAGTTCCAAGAACAGCAGAGCAAGTATGCATGCTGGCAGTAGTAGTTTTGCAACAGCTGGAGAGCTGTAAGTTCCCTACCCCTGGGCTAGGGGATATAATGCTAGGGGCCCCACCACTGAGACCCTTACTAAATGGGGATCATGCAGACGCACTGCAACTTTATTTGATTTTCTGGAACTGCCAGAGATAGTGGAGCGCTGTACTCAGCTTCTCTATAGAAGACCCATTGAGATAAATAGAGCGGCAGCACATTAGCATTAACATTGTTTCATTCAAAATGGGGGGACCACTGTTTTCATGATCGAAGGAGCCCCCTGTGGAACTGACAGAGATATAATACTTTCACCCTAGCAATATTTTTTTTTGAGAAAACTCATTGATCTTTCTAATTTGCACACAGGGGCACAATTATAGGCTCACCAGCCGTGGTGCAAAAGCTCTGCCAGTGTAATTTCCCTTCTTGACAATTAGGTACAACAGCAGTCAGAAACAGAACTGACAGACCCCATTGACTATAATGGGGTCTGTCGGATGTCCGTTCTTTTAAACTGAAACCACTGGATGAAAAAGTTGGACTTGTGGCACTTTTCAGTCCAGCAATTTTTGACGCAGACTGCAATGAATGTAGCCTCAGCAATATTCACATTGCCCTTTCCTTCTCTACCTGTGTACAGACCGCCATGAAGACTTGCCCACAGAATGTCTTTGCACCCAAACTTTCCATCATTCCCATCCCCTGCCAGTGACCCCAACACAGTAGTCTTGTCTCCTTTGTTCCATATGTTGACCATTTGCTACTTTTGGAATTAAATTGTTCATTTTTTCCTTTTTGACAGTGAAATGCTGTGTATCCTAAATTTTCTATGCTGTCTCACACCAGTGAACCAGAGGCAGGGGTAATAAATTTACCATGCACACACTGACAGCTATCAATCAGGGTTCCTCTACCATCCTTCCCTATCCATCTGCATTTTAGGGATTACATACCCCTCTCATACTCTTCCCTTTATTTTAGGTTTTAGTACCTTTTTACCCAACCTGATGGATTAACCCCAGCAGCTAATGGGCCCTATTTACTTACCGTTCCCCGCTCCTGCTCATAGCTGCTTGCGCTTCCCCTTTTGCAGAGGCAGCCGAAAACAGGTAAGTGGGGCCACGGGCCCACGAACCCCACAAACACAGTTATCATTATACTCTGGGGTCATGTCAAAAACACCTTTCCTAGTTCTGTTCTTTCTGCACGCTGTTCATAAATATGTTGTTAATGATGTGCACCATAAATTTGGGGGGCAAATGTAGACCGAAAAGTCTTGGACTTCAATTAATACTATATGCCCCTATGTGTATTCCTTATATCTGTAGCAATAAATTAAAATCTCCCAGATACAGAAATCCACTATAAAGTCCTGTTGACTATTGGCTTGTCATGCTCCAGTCTTTTATAGCACGCTTATTACCGAGCTGCACTGTTTTCTCCTCTCCCTATTAAAGTAGGGTATCGAGCTGCTACCTAATAAAGGCCTGTATAGTTCTCCGCTCATTTGTGATGTCACTTCTTTTATTTGCCGCTGTAATTAGTGTGCTGTATGCGAGCGCAGAACTGCTGAGCTAGGCTAACAAGATACAAGAAGAAGCCGAGAACTAATGATTGAAGACCCCAAGTTAAATAAATTAAACATAAAACTACTTGTGCATACCAAATACCAATGTAACATACTGAACACTGAAGGCAGTGCATAGAAATGTATATAAAGTAGAAGTAGCAGAAGTATAAAGAATACAGTATGTGTAACCGCAATCTACCTAACTGTAATGCCGAAGAAGCTACGGAGATATCAACGAATGCATCCTGGGAAATTAAAATCATGCTCTTACAGAAAGCCAAATGAAAAGACAATGTGTTACACCATGAAACATAGCATGCCACGGTGCGCCATGCGAATAACATATCCCAGCTTTGAAACAAAGCTTATGAGCGGCGGGCTACATAAATAGCATAGACCTACTGCCTTAATGAGAGCGGTGCACCAGGGCTATTATGGCTATTCCTTTGGAGCTCGCTACAGTACATTTGTAATGTCAGAGGCTTATTTGGAAAAAAAGCTGTAGAACATGACAGAAGTGTGCTCTGCTGTTTTCAGAACTACAACAGAAGGGAATGGGGAGAGTTGCACATGTGCAGCCATCATTCAATATCACCACTATACAAATCAGCATGTGGGTGCGGGGGAAACTTATTCCTGGAAGTGGTATCCATATCTATCAGACAATTGTGATATAACCTGTGCGTATGCGACAAATATTTGTGATGACCATATCACTTAAAAGGGGTTGTTCCATGTCCTGGCCAGAACGAAGAGTCACTACTGTAGGTACGAGCAGCTTCTGTTCTCTAGAGTCTCTGAATGGATGACATTTAAAAGGATCCTATCATTCAAACTCATTTTTTCTCACTAACACATTGGAATAGCCTTAAGAAAGGCTATTCTTCTCCTACCTTTTGATGTCTTCTCCGTGCTACCATTCACTTGAAATCATGGTTTTTGTCGGTATACAAATGAGTTCTCTCGCATGCACAATTCGGCTCTGCCAGCGGGCCTCGGGCAGAGCTGACTTCACATACGGGTGGCCATTTTTTTGTGCCCGCTTACGCGAGCATGCGCAGTACGCACCTGTAGTTCTATGGCCGCCCACATGTGAAGTCAGCTCTGCCAAGGCGGAGCTGGAGAGAGTTCTCTTGCAGCATTGGGGACGTCCCCAGTGCTGTTTGAGCGCTGGGGCCCGCCCCCAGTGCTGCAAGAGAACTCATTTGCATACTGACAAAAAACGGGATTTTTTATACATAGAGCTCACAATGTACATTTTTCCCAGGGAGAATATACAGTACAAATTCCTTGCAGATGGTTTTATGCCCTTGGCGGGATTTGAACACCAGGACTGAGCCACCGTGTGGCCCCTAAAAAAAATCCAAAAAACCCTGAAATTTCAAGCGAACGGCGGCGCGGAGAAGACATTGAAAGGTACGAGAACAATAGTCTTTCTTAAAGCTATCTCGACGTGTTAGCGAGAAAAAATGAGTTTGAATGATAAGATCCCTTTAATGCTATATGCTAAATGCCTGGCTAATAGTGGCTAGAATGAACTGTGTACCAGGGATGTCTCATCCCTTGGTCAGTTTCAAGCTTTTCCTCTCTTGGCAAGCTAAAATCTTATACCCTTGACCATTTTTAGGATGAGACACTAAGGGTCAGTGCACATGGTGTTTTTTGGCACTGATTTTGACGCTGAATCCGCCTCAAAATCAGCCTCCAAAAAAATCCTCCCAGTAGACTTCTATTGGGAGGCTTTTTTGGAGGCTGATTTTGACACATTGGAGGCTGACATATTGGATATGTCTCTGTTGGCCAGCTATAATCTCATGCCCATTGCCAGTTTTAGGTTGAGTCACTGACTTGTCCTCTGTTGGCAAGCTAAAATCTCATGTCCTTGGCCAGTTTTAGGTTGAGACTCTGGCTTTGCATATGTCGGCAAGCTAAAATCTCATGCCCTTGGCCAGTTTTAGGTTGAGACTCTGGCTTTGCATATGTCGGCAAGCTAAAATCTCATGCCCTTGGCCAGTTTTAGGTTGAGACTCTGGCTTTGAATATGTCGGCAAGCTAAAATCTCATGCCCTTGGCCAGTTTTAGGTTGAGACTCTGGCTTTGCATATGTCGGCAAGCTAAAATCTCATGCCCTTGGCCAGTTTTCTGTTTAGACCCTGGGTTTTCCTCTGTTGGTAAGCTAAAATCTCAGGTCTTTGACCAGTTTTCTGTTGAGAAACAGTACTGTCTAACTGATGTAGCCAGGAATTACATACTTCTATGAAACAAATACTACCCTCCATGTGTAATGTCTTTCATAGAGCATGTATTAATAGGCTGTGTCAGGGTCTGGGGTAGCTAGGTGGGGTGGCATAGACACAAAAGTCCAGTTTCTGTAGTCTAAAACAAAAGTAGAGTTTATTTTCACTCAAAAAGGTAGTGAAGCAACAACAGGAAACAATACAAAAATAAATCCCTGCCCGGCTAGGCTCTAACTAAACATAGAATAGGTTACCTCACCTAGAATCGCAGAAATCCAAAAGCCAGTAGAATCATTCAGGACACAGCTCCCAAAATATGACCTCTCTGTCAGCTAAGCTCTGCCAAAGTGTTGCTGCTGGAGCAACTTCTTAAGCCTCCTTGACGAGGAGACTCTCTGCAGCTGAGTCGCTGCCGGAACATCCCCAAAGTGTGGACTGGAGGGGGGTGGAATGACAGGTCCCACTACCAATCCTACCTGCCATTCCTAAAAATCCAGCCCAGTAACTGGAACTTTGAAATAACCCTCAGCAGACAATAGATATCTGCTGAGAAATGTTCTTTCTGGAGTTTTCTCATCTCACCCACCTGAGTAGTCTGGGTGAGATGTACACCCCCTCCATTACCTGACCAGCCATCGGCTTACAGCTGTTTCAGTCTTCTCTGTCAACAGCTCAGAACAATAATCTTATACAGACTCGGATATGCATATTTTTCATTGTGAGGTTTCCCAAAAGTTTCCATAGCTCCTGATATTTCACTTCAGTTACATCCATGGCACCTTAAGTAGGGAGCTGGATTCTTGCTCTCTGTTTAGGTGGTACCTGAGTTTCTCTACTATTCTCTACGCAATATTCTATATGCCAAGTCCGCTGTGAATGATACTTTATAAGCAGTTCCCTTCCATCTGGGTGAGACATTTACATGTTGTCGTATAATTAATTTAGGCGATATCAGATACTGTACACATCTTGTTAATGTGAAATCTTCGCCTGGTCCATCAATATGCAATTTATTTCACATGTCTGATGGTAAAATGATGTAATAAATCAGACTGCAGTCAAAATGTTTATTTTAATGAAAATACGAGAAGACGCTCCCATGTGCTTGCTGGAAAAGACTATTTTAGTCTTAAATACATTATCTTGTCTGCACCTCAATTTGTGGCTCTTTGATATAATGAATATACTTGAGCCTGAAAATCTGCTTGTGTAGCACTATTCCTAAGTGGCCTGGATAAGTGTGTTTATAAAAGACATCTATTAATGCTTTGCCTTGATGCCTTGACTGTCAAACAGCAACCGATCAAGAAATTCACTTGGAGAGTTGACACATGGAGATAGTAAAAGGAAAGCATTAAGAGAATTTTCCCTAGTTTTAAGTAATAAAAAGGAGAATCTACCAAACTACATGAAAGACATCAATGTAAAACGTTACATTACTCTAATATACATTATACAATCTATCTATTCTATACATGTTCTATGATCATTGTTAGTCCTTGTGGGAATTGTTATCTTCCATTGTAGTCATAGTATATAATATGTATCAATTGTCATAGCAATACTAATAGTATAATATGTATAATCTATTCTGCGCAGCAGAGGTTGATTTATTTAACACATTGATGTCTTGTTATACTACGTGTGGCATTGCATGAAAGAAACATAATATATGAATGGCTTCTGCGGAGCAATGATGGAAAATAGTGTATAAAATGGGGTAGAAATAAAATCGAGCCTTGATGTCAAGGGGTCCCATACTGAGAAGAGAAATGTAGTCCTGGTGTCGCTCCATATATTGGTTGTTTCTTATATCACCTATGCTGTGGCTGAAATGTGATAGCCTGCAGGGCACAATCCTAGGTCTTCTATAGGAGTAAGCATAGATAGGTAATGGGTGAGCTTGGGTTGGGGCCAGATTATAGAACATGCATCCTGGGGCTCTAGTTTTGGAAATGAGGATGCTTGTACCACTTACGTTCCATAATAGTCATCCAGTTATTCTATACATCTGGTATGAAGTGGTCGCACATACATGTAGCCCTTCTGTAGTTGATGCAGGGAGTAGTAGACCTTTTGCAGGTATAGCCATAATTTATATATTGTATGTGACTGTGATGGGGGTCAGAATGAGTCAAAGAGGTTAAGCTGGCATTAGATGTCCATCTCTTTTGGTTGACTGTCTAAGGTGCACAGGGACCTCCCGACTCTCCTTAGAGGAAGTCATGGAGAGAAGGAGTGGGTTTATGGATTTCAACATGCACAATCCTTTCTTCTCCGGAAGATGAGCCACCATCAAAGATTCTGGCCTCAGCTTCCTTCCATTCAGAGTACATGGACGCTCAATCCCGCAGATCATGTATGTGTTTGGGTGGTCAGAAGAAATAGCTGTCAGACAAATTAGTTTTTGGACAACAGTTACAGGTATGTCCGCCCTTAACATTTCTTGCAATGTGTTAATTTATACAATTAATGAAACCCATACAATTTTACTTTCCTGCTGACCTTTCATAATCTATATATGTCCAGGCAGTAGGCAGAGTTAGAAGCTGTAGAAGATCAAGTAGATGCAAACGGAGTGATGGATGCCAGAGACTGCCAGATCAGAGAAGTAGAGAGGGGTTTAGTGCTTCAGTGGGGAGCACATAACTTGACAATAAAGCTATCACTAAGTAATATTACACTTCCCTCAGGCTCATATCCAAACAGAAGGGACAAAAAAGTTTACTTATGTAATCACATTGGAGAATAAGAAGTTTTGTGGTTGGCCCTTCTCTCCACAGGGACGTTATGTTCAGGACGGGCTTTATACGGCAGATCCATCACTACAATGGTGCATAGTGACATCAGGCAGGGAAACTTAATTTTGCTTTGCCATCTTTTGTATAGGATTTCCATTTGAGTGCAGTCCGTAGGACTATTCTGTCTTATATATGATTTTATTTTGCGGACAATGTAGAATTGTTTTGTGCGTTCACTTAATATATTTTTAAAGCCCTTTTCCAGGATGTCTGCGCAAATGTTGGCGACAGGTCTGTACTAGCAAACAATCTGTGTACAATAGCGAGTACAATTCTGACTAAGTCTTTTCAGCGTCTTTACCGTCTACAGTTACTTTATATGCGTTGGGCGTCCTCAGCACTGCTGTGGTTATCTCTTTCATATTTCTGCTGAACCTTTAATACAGAAAAGATAATCCCTTCAGTTCCAGAGCATTAAATGTCCCTCTGACGCTAATGGTTTAATTCCATGCTTGTATTTTATTGTTCATTGCATCTTATCCCTTCCTAACAGTATAATCAGAAAGTACAATTACGTACACTCTAATATGTTTTACATTCTGATCCTTTCATTTTTCAGTGCTCAGAATTCCAGGGTTTTATAGATTTAAGTGAATCACTTTTACTAGTCTATGGGCACCCGTCCTGCTTGCTCTGTAGTTGGGCATGCTTGCAAGAACTGGATCCATCAGGGTAGAGAAGTGTAAAGCTTTCCAATACCGGGGTGGGATCAACGTTGTAAGGTATTCCTGCATAACTGGATTCAGATGGTCAGAAAGGGTAATGTTCACACTTTTACTGTATGACAAATCTGATTTGTATTTGTCCAAGGTGAAGATTCGCATTTCTGTTATTAATGTGTCAGGGTATCTGCATGAGGAGTGGCCTTTAACCCAAAAGGATATGTTCACATTGAGTTTTTTGTAGGCTGATTTTGAGGCAGATTGCGCCTCCCATTCCATTTCAATGGGAGTCAGTAGCAGTTTTTTTTCCCTGATTTTTTCAGCTAGAGGAAAATAAAAGCAATATGTTTAGAGATGAGCGAGTACTATTCAAAACGGCCATTTCGAATAGCACGCACCCATAGGAATGAATGGAAGCAGCCGGCACGCAGGAGGTTAAGCGGCCGGCCGCTGGCAAAGTCTGTGTCCATTCATTCCTATGGGTGCGTGCTATTCGAAACGGGAGTTTCGAATAGTACTCGCTCATCTCTAAATATGACCTATGTTCAGACGGATTCCACCTTGAAATACCCATTGAAATCAATGGGAGGCAGAAAAAAGAGTGCATGAAACGCCACAAGCATTTTTTAAAAGGAAGTTCCAGTTTCATATAGTGTCCTGGAGCAAAAAACCATGGCAAAAACTGCAACGAAAAACACAACCAAAAACGTGATAAGGCTGGGGCCTAACAGGACGGAAACACCATGATTTGCCCGTGTGGAAATGTGGTGTTTTACGGTAAGGGCAAAGTGGATGGGATTCTAACAAATCCCATGCCCACTTTATTGTAAAAACTGCGGCGCAGACACGCCTCGATTTTCAAAACCGGCACAGCATGTCAAATATATGTATGGAAATGCCAGCGGTTTCCCCATAGGTTTAATTGTAACAGAACGTCTGCAGTGTAAAACTCCACAAACTTTCTGTCTACAGCGCTGCAAGAGGAACCACAATGCGTTGCCGCAGCGGTTTTTTCCACAGTGCGTTTTTGCTGTGGGACGTCCTGTGGGGCCTTAGCCTTAAAAACGCATTGAGTGAAAAAAACATTTCCTAATTCTTGAAGCAGATTTTTTCAGTCTGCAACAAACTCCATGTGAACATACCTTTAGGGGTTAATCTGCTTGGAGATTTTTTTCTTTCCTGCAGTTTTCAGCCTAAAATTGCCATCAGTCTATTAACTGCATGTTAATAAAATATGAAATATTCTATCCACTTACATTGATAGCCCCACGTTGCGAAAACGCTACGTTTTACAGTACCTGCAAAGTGGATGGGATTCTGGCTAATCCCAACCATACATTGCAGAAAAAAATCAGCAGAGGAAAAAAAAATCATCAAAAATCCAATGAAAACGCTGCGGAAAAGACGTGATGCATTTTTCTGCAGCATTTTGCTCATGAATGTGAAATATTAGTTGCAGAAAAGCAGCGTTTTTTTTTTTCTTTTTTTTAAAGCCAAAATACTGTAGTTCTCCCTTGCACTAAATTCACTCCTGGATTTGGCTAAAAAAAAAAAAAGAAGAGGAAGAATCTACAACATAAAACCAAAGCTTTTCTATAACGTGTGGCCTCGGCTTAAGGACAGTTTTAAATACAAGGCTGACCCTTAGCTTTCTCCTGTGGATTTGTACTTTGTACTGCCGCAGATCTGTAAGCTTGTTAGCCGTGTTCGGTGGGGTTAATCCACCCGTGGGTACCTGCAGCAGTTTCCATGCAAAAACTGCCTCAAGAATTGCTATATTAATTCTTTTTATCCGTGATCTTGATCTCCATTGACACAAATTCCTATTGAATAATGTGAGGTAGAATTACCTTCAGGTCCTAGACATCCCCTTTAAGTCTTTTATTTTCTAATTCAGACTGGATCTATTAGGAAACAGAAATGTTAGGCCAGAGACACACTGGGCAAAATCAATTTACTGTAGCTACATACAAATGCTGTGCGAAAAGCCTGCGGAGCAAACACAAACCTGCTGTATACCAATTATAGCTGTAGGTTTTACCTGTAGATATTAAAGTGATTTCCAGGATATGGGTTTTACGACTTATTCTTGGTTTAGAATAGGCCAAAAATATCTACAGCAGCATTTTGCACTATAAAATCACTGTGCCAAAAACTACTATGTGGAAGGTAGCTCAGTAGAAACAGCGGTGCGGACGCAGTCAAGACAGGGACACAAAATATGTAGGAAAATGGTTTATTTAAAAAAAAAAAAAAACAGGAAAATAAATAAAGCTTGTGTAAGGGAATTGCTAGAGGAGCAATTCCCCAGAAGCTGCTGGTGAACGCTGGGGGAGGGTACAATAGACAGTGAGCCCTAAGCTGAAATCCCCCCACTGTCCCTTCCTGCTTGCCGGTGCTATCCTAAGCAATAGGCAACAAGTGGTTAACGAGCCCTACCTGTATATGTGACAACACAGAACGCAGACAAGACAAACAACAACAAAGGGAGATCACCTAGCCTAGGGTTCGGTAACAGTTGAACAACGCAGTACAGAATCAAAATGCAAGAGAGTAGTGAAAGTGTAAGCCAGAGATCAGTAATACAATAGTAGCAGACAGAGGAGCTTAGCAGGGACAAAGTCACAGGACAGAGTCTGAATAGCCAGCATGGCTGCTTGTATATAGGAAGCCAAAGACCTGCCCTATGCTTGATTGGTAAACATACTGTCAATAACAGAGACAAGGCTAGAATTAACTACAGTATTTAATGAACAAATGGAAACAAGGTGCAGGAGATGGGTGTGGTGGGAATTCTACCACAGGGGACAGACAATAGAGCAGTGTTCACACAGTGCAACAAAAACCATCAAGTAAAGAATCAAACTTAACTTGCCTTCTGTGCCGCAGCGTGCGAGCGAAGGGTGGTGGAGAGACCTGATCAGGCAGAGACATTATACCTTGACTTCAGGTACAAAATGAGCAAAACAAAATACAGCCTTAACTTCAGGCAAAAACAAAATAAAAACCTGCTCGTCTGAGCAACTAACTACACAGAACTGATAACCTAACTGCCTTTTTCTGGCCCAGTAATGAGACAAGGATCTACACCTAGGCTGATTCCTACTCCAGATTCACCCTAGACCACATATGTGTCAGAAACCTGGGGCTGATATATCTGGACTGCAGCACTCTGCCTGTCACCTTCTCACACTACCTAAAATCAGGTGTTTTTTTTACCCACAAGTCAACTGCAAATTTCTCTGCAGTCTCCCTACGGCTTTCACCCTTTGCATTAAAAAGGGATTGTTTAGGATATAGGTTTATAGGTGGGGGAAATAGGCGGCCATTCCACAACCAATATTATACACAACAAGTGGTCGGAAGCAGTGGTCTCCGTGCCATGTATTGTGGCCGGGTGCCAGTAATGCTGCTCAGTTCCCAATTGGCTTCAAATGAATAGCTGGGTAGTACAACTAAGCATCACCGGCGAATTGTACCCATACGATGCCCCTGTAATAGCTAACTCTGCTAATCTGTATGCATGTGATAAAAGGCATGCATTAGGAAGATGTTCAGGCATCGTCTTCAGACTGATAGGCAAGCAGTGCTTTTAGTTGATGGCGCACTGGACTTTCCTGAAGGAAAATAGTTATCCTTGAGCACAGCTTCTATTATTAGTGACCCTTGTATAAAGCACCAGTGACCAGAGCAAGGAACGTGGAGATTACTGATGACATTAAGCGTAATGTTGGCAAATAGCAAAGAGACCGTAGAAACCAAGGTGTGCAAAATAATCTCATCCAGGGGAAAGACAGCTGCTTGTTTAGTGTCACTGGCCCTAGCTATGCTGACCCTTTAACATCACATTTTCCATAAGACAGAGGTCATGTGCAGACAGCTGTTTCAGGGTTTTTCGTCAGTGCAGAACAAGGTATCAGTTACGTTCGCATCTGTGTCAGAGTCTCTATTAAGACCTTCCAATGCAGAGGCAGTCAGAAATCCTGTAAGTCTTTTTGTCCAGTGGGGTGTATGAAAAAAAAAATACACCATTGCGAACGCCATTGACTATAATGGGGTGTAATATTTTTTCATATACCTCACAGGACTGTTTTTCCATTCTTCTGGTCCTGTGATGGTGCAGATGTGAACATGCCTTTTGACGCAGGTCTATAGGAGGTACTGCTTCTCCTTTTTGGTACCACCGGTTGACATAGGAAGCTTATAGACCTCATCCAGGAGGAGCAATGCTTTCATTTTAGCATCAATGTCCCACCCTTAAACAGGCCGAGTAACATGACTCAGGATATAAGCCAAACCAGAATGAGGAAAAATCGCCCATCTGCAAAGATCTGCTTTTAGGTTTTTGGGATGAACTGCAGGTAATGGTCTTTGTGATGGCAGCCGCCTTGCACTTCAGGTGCTTAGTGGTAATGTGCAATCCATGCTGGACACACAAATGGAAAAGGAGTAAAAATGTTCTGATCTTCAGCTGAAATCGGCTTCTGTCTTTCCTGCATGGTGCGGGTACTTGCTGGCTCATGCAACTGACGTCGGTTTTTGTTCTGTTTCTACATCACACCAGCTCAGACTATAAAATAAAGGTGATATCTGAGGTCTCCATTGACTTCTATATGATAAGAAAATCATAGTCAGTAACATTTCCATATGATGGTTCATAATTTTTTATGTGGTGTCTCCTGATAATGGTTGGATGTGGAATATCATGTTATATAACATAGCTCCAAACCCAAACCAGCCCAGTCCTGCAGATACAAATGTCCCATTTCTGGAGCACCATAGCCTGGTATTCCAAGGTAACAGGCGGTATAGACTCTCTCATACAAGTTATAAAGAGATAGTCCAAAGTCTGTTATTTTTACATGGCTGTCACCAGTCAGTAGATTATTATCCAGTTTTAGGTTCCGGTGCACAATTCCCTTGGTGTGCATGACCTGTAAGCCATAAATGATTTCTGCTGTTGTAAATTCAGTCATTTCCATGTGAAGCTGATTCTCCATTATGTAATCATGCAGATCCCCTCCATGAGCCAGATCAGTGCCATAATACACATCATTTTCAGTGTGGAACGTAGAATAACCATGGATTAGAAATCTGCCTTTGCAGACAAACTTCATGACTTGCTTTTCTACTAGGCACTGGTTCAAGCTAAAAGTATCTTTTTTAAAAATAAATAAATAAATTTTTAAGGCCATATTTTCATTGCATCAGTGGCCAAAAATACTCCTTTTTCCAAGAACACTGTGGAAGATCAATTTATTCGCGATAAGAGGGACAGTAATTCTCCTATGTTTCCTACTGCAGCCACCTTGAACTTGAGATGTTACCTTGAATGGCGGCTGGATCTTCTAATTCCTTTTTTCCATCATTTCCTTCTCCCTCCACTCTCTAGCACTCTGCATCTTTCTTACATGTATTAAGGTAAGGATGATATCATCCTGATGATATCATGACTAATTTGCTTTGCACATTTTGCACAGTATCTAAGACATTTTCTCACTTACACTAGGTTCACACCAGCATTCTGCTTTCCGTTCTTTGGGTTCGCTGAGGAAAAAGTGAGAAAAAATGTCGTGGGACTTCCAGGACTTTTCTCACCTCATTTTTCAGGCGCATTCGGGGATGGAAATCCCAAATGTAGTCTGAATGCTAGTGTGAACCTAGGCTTACATTAGTGTCTTGTAGACTTGTTCCATCAACCTGCTTAGTGGATTTCTTAGAGTCTATCTTCTTTTTCTCTGGTGGTAGCTTCTTTGTTGCCAGGCCTCCTCCATTGAGCACAGTCTGTTTTCATCTCTGAGAAAAAGTCTCATGTATTTCTGTTGAGGGAGAACCCCCGCCAGAATACGGGTCACTTACAGTGGTCAGTCACCTGCTCCAAATCAATCATGCATGTGCGCGCTGACAAAGATAAACACTGACATTGATGCAGTTTCAATCTCAGTCCATGCAATGAGCGTGATGCCTATTCACACAGAACTGAGGTTTATTGAGGAAGTTACAGTTTTTATACAGGAATGCAAGAAAGATAAGAAAAAGGCAGGCTGTAAGCATATACGTCTTGTATCCGAATACACTGGCGATCAGTCATTGGCTGTTAAATTTCAACATCTCTTAGCTTTCGAGTTCCCAGGAAATGATACTGTCTTTCTTGTAAACCACATGACGATCATGTGCGTCAGCATCTGGGTGCGGTACTGGATACAGGCGCCATCTTAATGTATAAACGTTGCACAAAGAAAAATATAATTTCTTAAGCAGTATAACGCATGTATAAAAATAAGAATAGACATGGTCTACCTTCACATTTCTATTGTTGAATCCCTTTTCTCTCTTCTCCTCCTAAAGTCCATGGTGTGCTAAAAGACAATGACGTGGCAATAATAATAATAATAATAACAAAACTGTGTTTGAATAATCAGTGGGGATTCCATCATTCAAAAACCCTTTGGATCAGGTATTCCCTAATCTGTAGCCAATGAATAGCTTGCAATTAGCAGAATACCCTTTGCAAAATTTAATTGAAGAAACTACAGAAATTGTAAAGTTCCTCCTCCATGGATAGCCAACCCTTGGCTGTTCAGTGGTAGTGGAGTTAGCTCATTTTCTGTTCCCCAAATGACATCATCTTCTTGATCATGAAGTTTAAAGATTTGCAACAGAGACAATCCCTCTGCCCCACAATCACGTCTTTTTCTTTTCCTTCTCAATCCCCTTCTGCAGGAATTAGGCTTTCCCAGATAGCATGCCATACTCATAAAATGATGTAATAGACCACGGACCCAGTTGGCTTGTGGGCTAAAAACAGCTTCAATGTCTACATAAGTTCTTCTCTTATTGTTGCCAAAACTCCCTTATTGCCTCCTCCTAGCAAGATGATGCAGCACATTGCTGTTACCGCATACATTTTTGATCTGATCTTCCTACTCCTATTCACTATCCCTATCTTCCTCCCCATATGGCGACTTTCAAGAAGTTTGTCTACTGTGCAGTAAACCACCCAGTGCTGACCGGCGTCTAAACACACTGTGCAACCTACAAGGCAAAATTACAGGGACAACCAATATTTATAAAATGTATTGTATTTTGGTATTGCATCTCTGTCCTTTATTCAACTGACCAGTGAAGGTCCAGAAAATATTTTTTCCAACAATTTTGTTTCAAAAATTGCGAACAAATTGGGAACAAAAATTCGGAACAGCAATATGTTAACCTGGCCTAACAAGTAAAACTGTATGTTGTGTCAGGGTCTGGAGTTGCTAGGTGGGGTGGCATAGACACAAAAAAGTCAAGTTTCTTTAGTCCAAAACAAGGGTAGAGTTTATTTTCACTCAAAAAGGCAGTGCAGCAACAAAAGGAAACAATACAAAAATAAATACCTGCCCGGCTAGGCACTAACTAATCATAGAATAGGTTACCTCACCTAGAGTAACAGAAATCCAAAAGCCAGTTGAATCACTCAGGACACCGCTCCAAAAATATGACCTCTCTGTCAGTTCTCCAGCCAAACTCTGCCAAGTGTTGCTGCTGGAGCTGACTTCTTAAGCCTGCTTGATGAGGAGATTCTCTGCAGCTGACTCGCTGCTGGAACATCCCCAAAGTGTGGACTGGAGGGGGGTGGAATGACAGGTCCCACTACCAACCTACCTGCCATTCCTAAAAAAGGCAGCCCAGTAACTGGAACTCTGAAATAACCTTCAGCAGACAATAGTTATCTGCTGAGAAATGTTCTTTCTGGAGTTTTCTCATCTCACCCACCTTAGTAGTCTGGGTGAGATGTACACCCCCTCCATTACCTGACCAGTCATCGGCTTACAGTTGTAATAGGTAAATTATGTCAAGAGAGTAGAAGAGAGTAGCTTCAATTGTACAGGAGTACTAACAGTGACACAATCATTTATTCTTCAATAATATACTATGCAGTACATATACCTTTTCTCGGTAGTATCTGAATTGAATTGTTCTCCTGTTTTTATCTGTAAACTCAATTCTATTGACACTGTATTTATTTTGTTATCATTCCATGAATAAGTAATAAAGATTATACAATGAAAAGATGCTACCAAACAATAAGTGAACTTGTCGTACAGAGGATAACCAGCCTCCACACATCTCTGTAGAGAACAATATGCTATATTTATCACAATACTTATATTCTACACGTTCACAACTATTCAGTGAAACGTAGATAAATTGCATGAACAATGTCTGATTCCTCCATGCAAACATTTGTTATTATGTCAGATTAAATGCCCTAGATATGCAGACCAGCACGCGGCACAGAGATTTCTCAGTAGGTGTCCAACTACTAGGACCCCAATTGATCCCTAGAATGGAGAATATCAATTGCTACTTTGGCTAAGAAGTGACGGCAACTGCAGATATGAAAAGAGCTACATGGCAGACTTTGCTATTTCCATACATAGGTGCTAACACCTTAAGCTAAAGCCCAACGTTAAGGAAACACAGTTTTTTGTTGCAGATTTTGTTGCGGTTTTTTTGAGCCAAAAGTCAGGAGTGGATTGAGGAGAAGGTAGAAGCATAAGAACTTTATATATCTCCCATTCCTCTTGTAGACATTTTTCTTCTAATTTTTCATGCGGAGAGGGGAACAGAATGGCCCGAACGCAGATGTGACCCGGCCCTCAGCAGATTAGCAGTTTCCCTGTGCCCGGATGAGCTGCAGTTCTCACTTGCCATTGGTTATCCCATTCATTACATTGGTTATCCCATTCAAGTGGATAGGACACAGGCTGCAATACTCAGAGTCACAACCACTGTTGGTGAGTAAACAGTGCAGTTTTGCCAGCATGGGGAAACAGCTGATCTGTGGTGGTCCAAACAGTTGGACCCCCCCCCCCCATCAATCTACGATTGAAATCCTATTCTATAGATAGGACCTCCATTTTAAACCGCTTTAACACTTTAGGAATCTCCACTGTACAGCCTCCTGTTTTCTCTGAAATACTGTACAATTTAGTCTGTGCAAGGAAGAGATATATACCAGACCTCAGCAGTATCCAATTACAGTTTGTGCTAAGGAAACAAGTAGGTATATCTAGTAATTTCAGAACATAGTACCTGACTTTGCTAAAGAGAATAATCAGACCATGAATGGGGGTAATAATATCTATTTCTGCTTCAATAAAATAACATAGGAAGACGGAAAACTGAACAGTTAGACTGAAGTATAAGCGGACTTAGAAATGAAAGCCATAAAATATACTAGAATCATTGCGAGTGATGGCGATGTCTGTGTAGCACTGTAGAATATGTTGGCACGATACTATATATAGCATGTTCCAAATTATTATGCAAAATTCTTCCACTGGAGGAATTTTTTTATTTTTGACCTTCCAAACCCCATAACTTTTTTTTATTTTTCGTTCTCAGAGTCATATGAGGGCTTAATGCACTTTTCTTCTTGATGCTACCATTTATTATTCTGTACAATGTGCTGGCAAGATGGAAAAAAAAATCTGAATGGGGTGGATTATGATGTTCACTCTGCAGCCAAAATAATAAGTCATCTGTTTTCTATGTTTCGGTACAATTGCCGAGTTACCAAATTTATATGGTTTTAGTTCAATTATGGTTTTAGTTAATTTTATATGGTTTTAGTTAATTGTATCCTTTCTGACAGTAGAAGTTCATAAATCATAAATCTTCTCACTGTAGTGCACCAGAGGGCAGGGGTAATAAATTGATTATGCAGTGAAAATTGGAAAGATTAACCCCTTAAGGACACAGCCCAAATGTATGTTAAGGACCAGGCCTATTTTTTCAAAATTGACATGTGTCACTTTAAATGGCAATAATTTTGAGACGCTTTAATTTACACAAGTGATTTTGGGATTATTTTCTCGTAACACATTATACTTCATGTTAGTGGTAAACACTAATCAATATTTTTGTATTTACTTATTAAAAAAATAGGAAATTTGATGGAAATTTGGAAAAAATTGCAATTTTCAAAATGTGAAATGCTCTGCTTATCAGGCAGATAGTTACAGTCCTATGAAAAAGTTTGGGCACCCCTATTAATCTTAATCATTTTTAGTTCTAAATATTTTGGTATTTGCAACAGCCATTTCAGTTTGATATATCTAATAACTGATGGACACAGTAATATTTCAGGATTGGAATGAGGTTTATTGTACTAACAGAAAATGTGCAATATGCATTAAACCAAAATTTGACCGGTGCAAAAGTATGGGCACCTCAACAGAAAAGTGACATTAATATTTAGTAGATCCTCCTTTTGCAAAGATAACAGCCTCTAGTCGCTTCCTGCAGCTTTTAATCAGTTCCTGGATCCTGGATAAAGGTATTTTGGACAAACAATTCAAGTTCAGTTAAGTTAGATGGTCGCCGAGCATGGACAGCCCGCTTCAAATCATCCCACAGATGTTCAATGATATTCAGGTCTGGGGACTGGGATGGCCATTCCAGAACATTGTAATTGTTCCTCTGCATGAATGCCTGAGGATTTGGAGCGGTGTTTTGGATCATTGTCTTGCTGAAATATCCATCCCCGGCGTAACTTCAACTTCGTCACTGATTCTTGAACATTATTCTCAAGAATTTGCTGATACTGAGTGGAATCCATGCGACTCTCAACTTTAACAAGATTCCCGATGCCGGCATTGGCCACACAGCCCCAAAGCATGATGGAACCTCCACCAAATTTTACAGTGGGTAGCATGTGTTTTTCTTGGAATGCTGTTTCTTTTTGGACGCCATGCATAACGCCTTTTTTTTATAACCAAACAACTCAATTTTTGTTTCCAAAATGAAGCTGCCTTGCCCAAATGTGCTTTTTCATACCTCAGGCAACTCTATTTGTGGCGTACGTGCAGAAACGGCTTCTTTCTCATCACTCTCCCATACAGCTTCTATTTGTGCAAAGTGCGCTGTATAGTTGACCGATGCACAGTGACACCATCTGCAGCAAGATGATGCTGCAGCTCTTTGGAGGTGGTCTGTGGATTGTCCTTGACTGTTCTCACCATTCTTCTTCTCTGCCTTTCTGATATTTTTCTTGGCCTGCCACTTCTGGGCTTAACAAGAACTGTCCCTGTGGTCTTCCATTTCCTTACTATTAGAGATGAGCGAACACTAAAATGTTCGAGGTTCGAAATTCGATTCGAACAGCCGCTCACTGTTCGAGTGTTTGAATGGGTTTCGAACCCCATTATAGTCTATGGGGAACATAAACTCGTTAAGGGGGAAACCCAAATTCGTGTCTGGAGGGTCACCAAGTCCACTATGACACCCCAGGAAATGATACCAACACCCTGGAATGACACTGGGACAGCAGGGGAAGCATGTCTGGGGGCATAAAAGTCACTTTATTTCATGGAAATCCCTGTCAGTTTGCGATTTTCGCAAGCTAACTTTTCCCCATAGAAATGCATTGGCCAGTGCTGATTGGCCAGAGTACGGAACTCGACCAATCAGCGCTGGCTCTGCTGGAGGAGGCGGAGTCTAAGATCGCTCCACACCAGTCTCCATTCAGGTCCGACCTTAGACTCCGCCTCCTCCGGCAGAGCCAGCGCTGATTGGCCGAAGGCTGGCCAATGCATTCCTATGCGAATGCAGAGACTTAGCAGTGCTGAGTCAGTTTTGCTCAACTACACATCTGATGCACACTCGGCACTGCTACATCAGATGTAGCAATCTGATGTAGCAGAGCCGAGGGTGCACTAGAACCCCTGTGCAAACTCAGTTCACGCTAATAGAATGCATTGGCCAGCGCTGATTGGCCAATGCATTCTATTAGCCCGATGAAGTAGAGCTGAATGTGTGTGCTAAGCACACACATTCAGCACTGCTTCATCACGCCAATACAATGCATTAGCCAGTGCTGATTGGCCAGAGTACGGAATTCGGCCAATCAGCGCTGGCCAATGCATTCTATTAGCCCGATGAAGTAGAGCTGAATGTGTGTGCTAAGCACACACATTCAGCACTGCTTCATCACGCCAATACAATGCATTAGCCAGTGCTGATTGGCCAGAGTACGGAATTCGGCCAATCAGCGCTGGCTCTTCTGGAGGAGGCGGAGTCTAAGGTCGGACCTGAATGGAGACTGGTGTGGAGCGATCTTAGACTCCGCCTCCTCCAGCAGAGCCAGCGCTGATTGGCCGAATTCCGTACTCTGGCCAATCAGCACTGGCTAATGCATTGTATTGGCGTGATGAAGCAGTGCTGAATGTGTGTGCTTAGCACACACATTCAGCTCTACTTCATCGGGCTAATAGAATGCATTGGCCAATCAGCGCTGGCCAATGCATTCTATTAGCTTGATGAAGCAGAGTGTGCACAAGGGTTCAAGCGCACCCTCGGCTCTGATGTAGCAGAGCCGAGGGTGCACAAGGGTTCAAGTGCACCCTCGGCTCTCCTACATCAGAGCCGAGGGTGCGCTTGAACCCTTGTGCAGCCTCAGCTCTGCTACATCAGAGCCGAGGGTGCGCTTGAACCCTTGTGCACACTCTGCTTCATCAAGCTAATAGAATGCATTGGCCAGCACTGATTGGCCAGAGTACGGAATTCGGCCAATCAGCGCTGGCCAATGCATCCCTATGGGAAAAAGTTTATCTCACAAAAATCACAATTACACACCCGATAGAGCCCCAAAAAGTTATTTTTAATAATATTCCCCCCTAAATAAAGGTTATCCCTAGCTATCCCTGCCTCTACAGCTATCCCTGTCTCATAGTCACAAAGTTCACATTCTCATATGACCCGGATTTGAAATCCACTATTCGTCTAAAATGGAGGTCACCTGATTTCGGCAGCCAATGACTTTTTCCAATTTTTTTCAATGCCCCCAGTGTCGTAGTTCCTGTCCCACCTCCCCTGCGCTGTTATTGGTGCAAAAAAGGCGCCAGGGAAGGTGGGAGGGGAATCGAATTTTGGCGCACTTTACCACGCAGTGTTCGATTCGAACATGGCGAACACCCTGATATCCGATCGAACATGTGTTCGATAGAACACACGCTCATCTCTACTTACTATGTTCCTCACAGTGGAAACTGACAGGTTAAATCTCTGAGACAACGTTTTGTATCCTTCCCCTGAACAACTATGTTGAACAATCTTTGTTTTCAGATCATTTGAGAGCGGGCTGTCCATGCTCGGCGACCATCAAACTTAACTGAACTTGAATTGTTTTGTAGAAAGAAATGGTCCAAAATACCTTCATCCAGGAACTGATTAAAAGCTACAGGAAGCGACTAGAGGCTGTTATCTTTGCAAAAGGAGGATGTACTAAATATTAATGTCACTTTTCTGTTGAGGTGCCCATACTTTTGCACCGGTCAAATTTTGGTTTAATGCATATTGCACATTTTCTGTTAGTACAATAAACCTCATTTCAATCCTGAAATATTACTGTGTCCATCAGTTATTAGATATATCAAACTGAAATGGCTGCTGCAAACACCAAAATATTTAGAACTAAAAATGATTAAGATTAATAGGGGTGCCCAAACTTTTTCATAGGACTGTATACCACCCAAATATAGTAATAAATATTATCTCCCATATCTCTGCTTTATATCGGCATCATCTTTTGATTGTATTTTAATTTATTTTGGACGTTATAAGGCTTACAAGTGTAACAGCGATTTTCCAGATTTACAAGAAATGTAACTGTTTGTTTTTTTTGTTTGTTTTACACACTTTATTTTTTTTAAAAAAACCTTTTTTTACATTTTTTTATTTGTGCTGCAAGCACACTAGAACCAGTGATCAGAGAGGATCGCTGGTTCTATACTAACTACAGACTGCAATACACATGTATTGCAGTCTATAGAGGAAGCCAGCTATGCAGATGCATAGACTAGCTTCCTCTCGTCCTGGCATCCAAGGGGTTAACCCTACCCCCATTGGAGCTCGCTCCGATGGGGGGAGGGATTAAGGAGCAGCGTGTAGCTGTAAATTACAGCTAACACAGACTCCTTATGCAGCCGGCAGCATGCTTTATAGCCGGCCAAACCCCTTGGGTGCCATGATCACTATGGATCATGGCACCTTAAGGGTTAAACAGGGGGGGATCGGTGCAATCACCGTCCCTGCTGCTACAGGGGAAGCCTGGCTGTCAGATACAGCCGGCCTCCCGTGGAGATCGCACGGGCTCTGCTTCTGAGCCCGTGCGATCTCAATCACGTACAGGTACGTGGGAATGCGGGAACTAACCACATTCCCTGATGTACAGGTACGTGATTTAGCGTTAAGGGGTTAAAGAAGTTTATGCAGCCCTATTGTGTAAGGGGTACATAAAGATATCTATAGTATTGGTTCTCTTTGGTATCTGCAGTATTTAGCCATGTTCACACCTTATACTTCACAGTTATGTTTATGTATAATATATGCATGCTACGATAATAATCAGATCAGAAAAAAACATTCAATTATTTATAATTCCCAATTATGTTCTCTCTAATTGAATTTGTAAAAGTGTATTGACTGAGTTAACAGGTGTGAGATGTGATGCATGCGGCCGCGTCTTGTCCGGGATTTATAATCTGTATTATAGGGTTGGCCTTGTTTGGCTGAAGCAGACTCATTTAATTTACAATGATAATTGTTAAACAGTGCCTATAGTTTACCTTGTGACAAATTTCCAGTTATAATATTGGAGGTTTAGAAGTATTTTATTTGTTGTAAATGTTGACAATTTAGAAAAATGTCCAAATTAATTTTCTCCTATTGCATGAATATTACATACATTGTTCTCAAGGTCATAGTAAGGATGCCTTTACAAGTAGCAGATTTTGTTGTAGAAATGTATTTTATTCTAAACTTTTTTTTTTTTCTAAACCGCATAGATTGTAAGCCCTCGCGGGCAGGGCCCTCTACGCCATATAATGAGCGTGTTGTTGGCGTTGATGATCCACCTGTTCTGGCTGCTGTAAGAGCCACTTGACGCTTAGCTTGCTCAATCCCCCTCAACTCCACTTGAGGAGAAGTCTATGACTTCTGGCTACCTTCATAGCTCTCGTAGTTTTAGAATTTAGCATCAAATTTTTTTTCCCAGCATGTTTAAAATTGGCAAACTGCCAATTTGGATTAAAGGGGTTTTCCCATCCAGTGTGTCAGCACTGGAGCAGATCAGATAACATGCAGATGCTTGTACACAATGGACTCAGTGTTGTCTGTGTGTTTACATAGAGAGACAGCAGACCTGGCTTTATCATCAACCTCCAATTAGCTGAGATAATGCTGCTGCCAAGAGCAGTTTAATATAGTATATGAACATAAATTCATAATAGTCATGAAGCCATGTCATTTACCGGGATACAAAGTAGCCTATTTGTTAATCAAGGTTACAAACTATCTATGTGCCAAATTTCATCCAAACATACAAACTTTCACATTTATAATATTAGTAGGATACACACAACATACATGAAACGGAAATCTAAAACATAGAATTTAAAATTAATTTCAATACCAAGCCACTATATAATGTACTGTACAGCCACTATATAATGTATTATACAGTCACTATATAATGTATTATACAGTCACTATATAATGTATTATACAGCCACTATATAATGTATTATACAGTCACTATATAATGTATTATACAGTCACTACTCATCTAGTCATACTAGTCATGTACTGTAATGTAATGTGCTTGGCATGCAACAGCCCTTGCCCAAATGCTCCAGACCCTTAGTCAACTAATCTGCCAGAGTCCTGAATTATGGACCCCGACTGATCTGATATTGATGACCTATGCTAAGGATGGGTGATCAATGTCATAGTCCTGGAAAACCCCTTTTACTCCAACATGAGGAAAGCAATTTGACCAGGTTCTAGGTTGTTCTAGGTTGGAACAAATTGCAACAACTGTCGAGTCTTCCTGGCAATGAATACCTTTTGCTTGTACTAAATTTGTGCTTAGCATATATAGCGGTAAGCAAATGTGGCTCCTAATTATGACCAACTATTCATAACTCGTATTGATATTTCAGGAGACGAAACTGAGATCATCTCCAAAGTTCTCACATTATTTAAATGTCACTGGCATTTGTGTAGAGTCAAAGCTGTCTAGTTCAGTAGCCCTGTCGGGGATGGAGCCCTGTGTCTGTGCCCGCTATGTTTGCACATTGCAGGCCAGCTTCCTTGCATATTACAGTAGGTAGAGACTGCAGCGCTCACAGATCAGAGCTGTTATAGCGTGACAGATACCCAGTGTTTATTCTGAGTGCAATATGCAGGCTTACCGAGAGCACAGATGGCGGGCTCCTACCGAGATAATGTACAGAGTCAGGCTAACACCACACTAAGGTCAAGTCTATGTCTGCTAACAATCACTTTTATTTATGTTAATGTACAAGCATAGCACATATTACAGAAACATAATAAGGCCAAACATAAAATACTAGATTGAATAATATTGTATATGTAAATATCATAATATAATAATAAAAAGAAAAAGAATATTATAATTCTATAGCAACATCAGCATTGTAAGTAATATTTGTGAGACTGATAGGTATCCCAAAAATGACTTATCTGGACATGGGTGACATGGGTCAGCTTTATATATTTACATTCTGTACATATATAATTTACAGGAAATATTGTTCCCATCCTAGAGAAATGAATCGCTGCTATTTCCCATAAATGCGTTTCAAGTCGCTATTCATAAGCTTTTATCATAGTAATGATGGTGATTAAATTTTTTATCAAATGATAAATCTGCTTTTTATGACTATTTACCATAATTACAGGAATTATTGTGACAATATGTCAATCTCTGCTGGATCCTAGAGATAATGGGTATTGTCAAACCTTCACTGATATTGTATGACTATAGGGGAAAGTCATGAATAACAATATCTTGAGTGTCCTATGCGTGAACCAGAATCAGATTCAGATGGCTGTATTACCTGTTTGTTGTATTGTCTATAACTCCCAAATGATATACAGTATGGTTCTACTGAACAGAACTTAGATCAACCTAAAACTATGTGGTGTTTTGAGTTCTATTCCGTAGAAATATAGGAGTCCAAGTGTTATGTTTGTGGTGCAGTCACATTAAAATTACAAACATCCTCCTAAAAAATGTTCCTTTTTTTATTACAGACTTGAATTTCTGGGACGTAGAGATATTCCTGACACATAACTCCGGTGCCTAATGTACATTTAAAGGGATTCTATCATTAAAAAACATGTTTTAAACTAAAAGCACATAGGAAGTGTATAGCCTTTATCAAGGTTATTCATCTCTTTCCTTTTTCTTGAAGGTGTGCGCTGCTGTTTTTGAATTTTTCTTCATTCTTCATTGTGCTCAGAAAGTACAGGGGTGTGCCTCCTGTGTTCTGAGCACAGCGATGTCATCCATTCCAGCATCGCCTTACTAAAAGTGGAATAAAGTGGGAGAGCGATACAAGACATTTCTACCGCAGGTGGCTGAGTATTTTCCCTTTCTTCCCCTTTTTTCCATATTATTGATACCAAATCTAACAGCACTGAATACTTGGGAACAGTGTCGGCTGTAAAAAAAAAAAAAAGGGCATACAATTATATTTGCGGTTGCGGAGGTGGTAAATGTTTTTCTATATAACTGTCATTATAGCTATCCTTTCAGAATTGGATGTGGAACATGAGGAAGAGCACTAACTGTGGCCATTATATGAGTTGTACATGCTGTTTTTAACAGTTTTTCCCTCTGCAGGCTCTATCTCTAATTTTCAGTTAGCCCACAGCAAGTGGGTGGAGACCGGCGGCTAGGAGGTCTCCTATATACTGCATATGGAGGAAACTCTCTAAACATTAGCAGTACCATGAAGAACATTGTACAGCTTTGAACTGAGCAGTAGGATTAGAAATTCTCCTTGTGTTTGCATTGGTTTCCTGCATGTACTCCAGTTTCCTCCCATACTCTAAAGACATACTGATAAGGAATTTAGATTGTGAGCCCTACTTGGGACCGTTGACATTATCGGTGTTAAAGGGGTATTCCCATCTACATAATTATTCTTACATTTGTAGATAATTAAAAGTTAAACATTTTTTGCAAATATAAGTAATTAAAAATTTTGCAGAGTTTTAAAGATTTTCTCTAACTTTCTTAGTGCTGACAGTCTGTTAGCTTGATCGATTGCCATGGATATGACCACTAATGCAGAAACTTTCTAAGGTCAGAAAATCAGCCATGATTTCTTTATTGTGGCTGGGATATCTTCTGATACATGTAGTGTCCCTGGCTGATAACCCAGCTACAATAAGAAAAGCATAGCTGGGTTCCTGACAAGTCCACGACCACAGAAAGTTTCTGCATTAGTGGTCGTATCCATTGGCAACCGATCAAGACAACAGACTGTCACCACTAAGAAAGTTAGAGAAAATCTTTAAAACTTTGCAGAATTTTTAATTACTTATATTTGCAAAAATATTTAACTTTTAATTATCTACAAGTATAGATATGATTATGTACATGGGAATACCCCTTTAAGCACTGTGGAATATGATAGCGCTATACAACTACCGTATATACTCAAGTATAAGCCAAATTTTTCTGCACAGTTTTTGTGCTGAAAAAGCCCCCTTGGCTTATACTTGAGAAAAAAAAAAATAAATAAATAAATATATATATATATATATATATATATTTTAGGAGGGGGGGGGGTCTATGACTAGCCGCAATATCAATGTATAGAATCTGCCATAAAATAGTGTGGGGGGGGAGAAGCTTTAACATAAATAAATAAATACAAGTTGTAAATCCCTCCTTTCCCTGGAATACATACAAAAGTAGAAAATGACTGTGAAACACAAACACATTGGGTATCCCTGTGTCTGAAAGTGCCCGGTCTACTGAATATAGGGGATCTGCAGTGCCCTTGTTCCGTGGGGAAGGGGTTAATAGGAGCACTGCAGATCCCCTATATTCAGCAAGGCTGAATTCCATGTGGGGGGGGGACCCCAGTCCTCAAGCTCAGGGAAGGGACAGACAGACAACCAAACACCCCTTCCCCAGCACCCAGCAACTACTGCACCGAAAAAAACTCCGACCATTTTATTTTTTGAAATTTACCAGTAGCTGCTGCATTTCCCTCCCCCTTGGCTTATATTCGGGTCGGCTTATACTCAAGTATATACGGTAATCAAAATAAATTACATTAAAACACATACATTTCTATCAGCAGTGTCTATGTGTATATGTGTGTGTGCCTCTTTCCAGTAGCCTCATTCCTCCATAGACTTCTTTGGGGGGCAGTTGTACCCTGATCTCCCAGTGAGCTGTCAGTTTGTCTTCTGTGCAGATGGATTTGAGCAGTAAATACCAACCAAGCGTGGAAAGAAGGAGGAAAGAAGCCTGATAAGTGGAGAAAGAAGCATTTTTATCCCATAAGATATAATGCCACGTTTCTTATATTTGCTGAAAAACTGAAAGATTCAATAATTCTGCAATGTTTAACACATTTTATATGTAGCTTCCAGAAATTATACACAGTACAGTATACTTCTACAGTATTTATTAAATTTAGCTTAAGCAGTGGTAATGCATTTGTATCCAGATTGTACTGAAAAATCAATCCTAGCTCCTCTAAGGACTGTGATGCCAGCAAGAATTCTTTTTTGGCTACGTGTAAGACAATTTATTGGATTTCTTTTCTCTATTCAACATTTATAATTCTTGTAATTCATCATTTTCAGAGAAGACAAATGTCAGACTACTACTTTTCTTATGGAAGAAGTTTGCTGTACATAAATATGGACTTGAATTACTTGACCTATATATCTCTTCTCTAGTTTTGGGTTGCCTGGTGACACCAGGAGCTACTGCTTGTGCGGCAATCAAGCTGCTATATAAAACTACAATTCTAACTATGCTCCATAGACATATAAACAAAGAAGTCTGCCATCAGTATTACCCCATATTGTATGATAATATATTATAGGTTACTTTACAGTATCGGTCTTTAAAGAGGACCTTTCATCAGATTGGGCCCATGCAGTGTTATATACTGCTGGAAAGCTGACAGTGCGCTGAATTCAGCGCACTATCGGCTTTCCCGATCTGTGCCCAGTTAGCCAGGAATGTCCTTCTGCCTCGCGGTGCCAATCGCGCTGTACTGTGGAGCGGGGAGGAACGCCCCCTCCCTCTGCTCACACAGCTCGTCCATAGACGAGTATTATCAGGAGGGGAGGGGGCGTTCCTCCCCGGTCTCAGAGCACAGCGCAATAGGCGCCGCGAGGCAAAAGGTCGTTCCTGGCTGTCAGAAACGCCCTTCTGGCACTAAAGCGCTACGGGACCGGGACCGATAGCGCTTTACACCGGGCACAGATCGGGAAAGCCGATAGTGCGCTGAATTCAGCGCACTGTCAGCTTTCCAGCCTGTGCCGGATCTCATGAAAGGTCCTCTTTAATATAACTCATTATTAACTTCTTGTCCATTCCATGACTTCCAAAAGATGTAACTTTACTTTTCTGTTCATAGAGCTTTATTTTTTTAATCCATGCCTTCAATGCAGGAGCTTTTTGAGATCATCATCAGTATGCGATATGTGTGCATCCAACAACTGGACCCCACAAATATCAACTGCTCCAGCAACCATTAGGTGCCAGAAGCCATGGTGGTCGAAAGAGTGCATGCAGGCTCCTTGTTGCAGTGCTGTGCGGAGGCTGCCAGCCCTATCCATGCTGCACTCCCGAGTCCCCGCTTCCTGGTCTTGGGAAGCAATGGTCCTGTGTGTGGGGTCCAGGTGTTGGGCCCCAACAGAACACATAGTAAATACTAAGGATAGGCGAACCTCTGAAGATTCATCTCATCAATTGTTTGGACACTAGTATAAGTTGAACATCTTTGGATAGAAATAAACGCTAAATTATTATACATTGGCGTCTCTTCAGATGAAAGGCCCAAAGGAGGTGTAAAAAGTAAAAGACACTTATACTCACCTTCGCTCTCCTCTTTCGGGCCTTCTCATGAATTCCAGTGACCTGTGTCTTCTTCCTCCATGCATGTGATATCACAGAAAAGCGCCAAAGTTGTGCATGGCGCTCTTCTATGATATCATGCACCCAGGGTGACCCCAGACACATGACATCATAGAAGAGCGCCAAAGCATCTGGAGAAGGAAGACACAGCTTGCTGAGCATCATGAGGAGACCTGAAATGTTTTTCATTTTTACACCTCCTTGGGCCTACACCTATGAAGAGACCCCAGAGTATAATAATTTCCTGCACATCATGTTGCAGCGCCCATTTTAGTTAGTCCAAAGTGTTGGGTTTCATAAAAAATTAATTGCCCTCCAATTCGTCCATCTCTGCTGAAGACTTATCCTGTGGGTAGGTCATCAGTATGAAAAATCCATTTGGGTCCAGAAAACCCCTTTACAATTTAAATCCGATTTTGCTATAAATCATATTTTACATTGTTCAGCTGGGCTGTAATTCTGTATCATCAGACCATTACATCATGAGTATCAAGAGCATATTTAATAGGAAATATCCTTCAAGCTTTATAGAAAATAATAGCTCGATAGACGCAGATAGATAGTCCAATGATAAAGTGTATGAGACAAGTTTAGTTAGATAAAAGCTAGATATAGATACTGTAATAACCTGGAAACTAGAGAACAACACAGTAAATCTCTTGCAAATATTCTAATCATTTTCTCCTTCGCTCACTGCATATTCTTCCAGTATCTTCCTGCCGTTTCTAAGGCTCCTTCTGATCATTCCTACATCTTTATGTCAGATTTCCTGTGTCTTCTACTTTTAACACTCAAATGTGTTCTGACATATTGGTTTGAAATACGACTTGTGAAGTCATACTATATAAATGTATGTCAAGATGTATAAACTTTACAATAAAAAGTTGTACTTGCATGCACTTAGATGATTTCTCCTAAAAAAATGTCAGCTCTCTACTGCACATTGACAGCTAAATAATCTCCCAGCACCCAATGCTCTTAGTAATCCAAAGAAAACAAGTCATTTTCCTTGAAGGAATGGATGGGCCACAGTTCATTTTATTAGCAGAATCATAGAAATTTCGTTGCAGACATTGCTTTGCAGGCTGACTTTCAAAGACGTGGCTGAGAGCCGCTCTATTAGAATGAAGTGGTCCGCAGTGAAGACTTGGAGGTGACAACATAGAGAAAGATGAGTCTTTAAACTGCAACAATGCAGGAGCCGCAGAGGCCTAACCATCAATATCAATTATAGGATTACTAGCTGTGAACATGCATGGGACTTCTTATCAATACACCTGACAGCAGATTAAAATAAATGACTGCCTTACATTAAAAGCTGAGACGTAAAAAAAACCCCAGATGCATCAAAGGGAGGCACACGTTACAGGATGACTGTATTTTACATGATTGATAGATATAGTCTGCCTTGTGAAAGTTTACAATTTTCATAATATGTCATTGATACACTGCCATTAGGCAGAAAGAAATGGAGAAATAGATAGGAAATCTCATTAGCAACCCATAAGTGCCTGCTGCAGGTATTAAAGAGAAGCGTTAGTTCGATTTGGAATACTAAACCACCTACAGGTCCTTGTGGACTAGAGGTTTAGGGTGATGTCTGGTACTCCCAGCACCTGCACAGTTCTTCAGTGAAGCAATGGATGTACATCCCAGCATTCACTGCACATGCGCTCAAAGTCTGGCACATGCGCACTGAAGCAATGGATGTACATCCCAGCATTCACTGCGCATGCGCTCAAAGTCTGGCACATGCGCACTGAAGCAATGCATATATCATACATAAAATATCCTGTGTGTATGCCATAAATGTGTAAAATGGGAATGCCTAAAATGGGATTGAGATTGTCTGAGATTAAATAAAAATGGGGTGAAGCGGGGACATGCAAAACAACAGCAGCACCGACCTATTGGATCTCCCCTATTCCAGCTGTGCCTTCCAGAAGTCATTGTAGATGGGGGTCCACCCAGGGGTGGGATTCAAATTTGTAACATCAGTTCTGTGGGTGTGGTGGTGAGCATTGCATGTCATGTAAGTATTTTGGGGAGCACTGTTGCAACAGTGCATTGGTAGAGGATCCAGCAGAGGTATGTGCTGCTTCTTTAGTTATTTTGTACTGTCCCATGACTTTGCCCCATTTTTATTCAATCCTTGACAAACCCTTTAATGTCATAGAGTTGCATTCAGTTTTTAGGGGGTATTAGATGAATTGTCTGGTTTAGAAAACCCATTCCAGCTGTGCTACACAATCCACAGGCACCATATTACAAAGCAGACAGATCTGAGCAGATTGATATAAGTTTTGCGGGAAAATATTCCGTAATCCTTGCACAGCACAACACAAAAACTCCTGACAACACAGCAATCCATTTACATACTACAATCAGAAGTTTGTGAAATTTTGGCCATTCAGCAAATAATAGGAGTCTCCCTTTGCACAGTATAGCATGCAATACATTCAAGTGCCAACAATAAGCTACTCCTGAACTGTCTCCTCTCTTGCATGAAATTACTACAGGGATAAAATCCATATTATTTCACCAAAAAAATAGAGTGGCTGTTAAAACTGCAATATTCGAAGTCCATACGGACTTTGGTAGTGTAATACAGGCATTTGTCCATCTGATAAATATACGTTGGAGGTCTCTTTGTGTTGGGCTCTTGCATTATACTCCACTTTTAAATGTACAGAAAGCGATCAATAAGGTCAGCTATAGGTGTCACTATGAAAAGCTGTTTGCTACAGTAAGCAGTTCAATGGATGGCTTGCACGGGTGGATGCAGAGACTATAAATAATGTGCACACTTCATTAACTTTAGCCCTTTCATCTGTTATACATGACTTTAGATGTCTATTTAGATTCATCATTAGGTATGTGCTCTTTCCATAAATCTCATAAATTATATTACTGTATATTATTAGAGAATCATCAAAAAATTACTTATTGTTAAATTAAAAAAAAAATCATTATCATTTTCCATGTTGCTATCTATATTAGGTGGACACTTCTCGAGATTCACTTTATAGGTTGTAAGGTGCACACTGAGGGCAGGGTCATCACTCATCCTATTAGTAACACAGGGGACAGAGGCTATAACCTAGTTAACATTTGTCATTTATTCCAAATTTGCTGAAATTGTTTCAAATTTTCAGAAACAATCCCAGCAAATCTGGAATATCCAAGTAAACTCTACCGCAGAAAGCTGGTGCGAGTTATGCTTTAAACCTGTGCCAGTTCCTGACTGGCATAGACATCAAATCTGAATTAAAGGGTTTTTCTAGCCCCAAATTGATTGATGTTTCATACTGATGACCTATGTACTTTGCACAGATCAAATGTTCTAGCAGCCTATATGTGCAGGAAGATGCTAGTGGACGGGGAATGCGTGCAGCAACACTTCTATTCAAGTAATAGGAACAGCACAGCAGCGCCATCCACTGCATGATGGTGGTCCTGGGGAATTGAAGCATTGCTAGTATTACTTTTATAGGAGTGGTATTGCATGTGCTTTCTGTCCACTAGCAGGTTCTGGCACATGTAGACTGCTAGAAAAGCTGGTCCTGTGGGTATTGGGACTTGGGTGTGGCGGTGTTGGACCCCGATAGAACACGTGCTGATGACATACCCTGTGGATGATAAATGTGGCGCATTATTAGACTGTGTAGTCTAAGTGTACTCCTCTTATGTGTACATGTTTTGGTGCATGGGGATCCATCTCAAACCATTCCTGCTTTTCTGACAGGCTCCGACTCTTTATGGTAAGCCCCAGAAAGTTAGAAGAGGTATTCCATGGAACATATTTTCCCTTTTTCCATAGGATACAGGATCAATTTCTAATCAATTGGCATCTGAACCCCACCAATCCTGAGAACACTAATGTTGGTGTTTTACCTCCGTTATAAATGCAGCCAGGCTGAAAGGTAAGACTTGAATGGGAACTCTGGAGATAACCAAAGTTTAGCACTTGGTTATTTTTGACACTGACCTATTATCCTGCAGGGGCATGCCTACATTTATCTGGCAGCTGCAGTATCAATGGGGGTAAAACATCCTTTTGTTCTCAGGGTCAGTGGAGTTCTCAGCAGTCAGACCTCTCTGCAATGTATCATGTAGCCTATGGCTAGAGGATAAAATATGGTATAAAGCAAGTACAAACAGTTTTTAGAGCAGAATTCTAGTGCAGCGTCACTAATTATTGCTAATTAATTATAAATTATTAATTAATTATTGATGATATTAGAATAAATGTGTCTGCACATTTGATGTTAATGGGAGCAGAGCTGCAGTAACACTGCTGGCCGCTATTTAACCGGTTAAGGACCAGGCCCAAAAGTATGTTAAAGACCAGGCCTCTTTTTTCAAAACTGACATGTGTCACTTTAAATGGCAATAACTTTGAGACGCTTTAACTTAAAAAAATGATTTTGAGATTGTTTTTTTCGTAACACATTATACTTCATGTTAGTGGTAAACACTAATCAATATTTTTGCATTTATTTATAAAAAAAACTAGGAAATTTGATGGAAATTTGAAAAAAAATTGCAATTTTCAAAATGTGAAATTCTCTACTTTTCAAGCAGATAGTCATACCATCCAAATACATGAATAAATATTATCTCCCATATCTCTGCTTTATATTGGCATCATCTTTTGATTGTCTTTTAATTTATTTTGGACGTCACAAGGCTTAAAAGTGTAACAGCGATTTTCCAGATTTACAAGAAAATTCTCCAAACCAATTTTTTAGGGACCACTTCAGTTCTGAAAGTAATTATAAAGGCCTGTATAATAGAAACCCCCATAAATTACCCCATTTTCAAAACTGCACCCCTCAAATTATTCAAAACAGCATTTGGGATGTTTGTTAACCCTTTAAGCATTTCATAAGAATAAAAATAATATGGCAGTGAAATTTAGACATTTCATTTTTTTTCACTAATACATTCATTTAGACCTAAAATTAACACATTCACAAAGGGTTAACCCCTTAAGGACCAGGCCATTTTTTGGTTTCGCATTTTCATTTTTCCCTCCTCACATTTCAAGAGCCATAACTTTTTCATTTTTCAGTTCACAGAGTCACATGATAGCTTATTGTTTGCGGGACAAATTGTACTTTGTAATGGCACCATTCAATATGCTGTGCAATGTACTGGGAAGCTGGAAAAAAATTCAGAATGAGGCGCAATTGGAGAAAAAATGCATTTGCGCCATTTTCTTATGGGTTTAATTTTTACAGCATTCACTGTTTGGTACAAATGACATGTTACCTGTGTTCTACGTGTCAGTACAAACGCGGTGATACCAAATTTATATAGTATTTGAAATTTTTTGATACTTTTAAAAAAATGATAAACTTTGCAAAATAGAAAAAAAATTTGTGTCATCATGTTCTAACACCTGTAACTTTTTCATATTTCAATGTATGGAGCTGGTTGTGGTGTCTTTTTATGCGGGACAAGATGACGTTTCTATTGATACCATTTGGGGAAAGATCCGATGGTTTGATCACTTTTTATTCAATTTTTTATAGGAGGCAAAGTGTTGAAAAAAACGCTTTTTGGCTGTTTTTATTTTTTTGCCGCTACGCCGTTCGCAGTACGGGATAAATGTTTTAATATTCTAATAGTTCGGGCATTTTGGAGCGCGGGGATACCTAATATGTTTATGTTTAATGTTCTTTAATTACTTTTATAGCTGATCTAGGGAAAGGGGGGTGATTTGAACTTTTATATTTTTTTTATTTTTTTAATACTTTTAAAAACTTTTTTTTTTCTTCTGTTACATTTATGATCAGACCCCTTAAGTACCTTGAAACCTAGGGAGTCTGATCGCTCATACTATTCACTGCAATACTACAGTATTACAGTGAATAGGAAAATCGCAGCACTTCTATTAGACGATGCCTCTGGCATCGTCTAATAGATCTCGGGCAGAGACAAGCCTGGAAGCCTTCAATAGGCTTCCGGCTGTCATAGCAACCGATCACCGCCCTCTTGTGACGTTCAGGAGGGCGGCGATCGGCGAAACATGGCGGCGCCCATGCCGCCGGCGCCGTTTACACACTGCGGTCACGTTTGACCGCAGTGTGTAAAGGGTTAACAGCAGCGATCGGCTCGGGCACCGACCGCTGCTGTTAGTGGCAGGTCCTGGCTGTATGATACAGCCGGCATCTGCCGTGTATGGAGCGAGCTCAGCGTGTGAGCTCGCTCCATACATCCCCATGCGACCCATGACGTACAGTTACGTCAAGGGTCGCTAAGGGGTTAAAGGAGAAAATGCATCTGATAGTTTATTGTGCAATTTCTCCCGTGCACAGAAATACCCCACATGTGGGGGTAAACTGACTTTTGGGCACACGACAGTGCATGGAAGGGAAGGAGCGACACTGGGTGTTTGAACAGCAGATTTTGCTGGAATAATTTTCAGGCGCCATGCCTTATTTGCAGAGACCCTAGAGTACCAAAACAATGGAAACCCCCCAAAAGTGACCCCATTTTAGAATCCACACCCCTCACAGAATTCATCAAGGGGTATAGTCAGCATTTAGACCCTACAGTTGTTTCACAGATTTTACTAACATTGGGATGTGTAAATGAAAAATTACTAAAATGTCACTTTATCTCCAAAGTTTTCATTTTCACAAGGGGTTAAAGGAGTAAAAGCCCCCCACAGTTTGTTAAAAAATTTCTCCTGAACACGGCAATACCCCATATGTGGCCATAGTATGCTGTATGGGAACATGGCGGGGCTTGGAATGGAAGGAGCGCTATTTGGCTTTTGGATGGCAGATTTTGCTGGAATTATTTTTAGGTGCCATGTCGCATTAGCAGAGCCCCTAGAGAACCAATAAAGTGGAAACCCCCTAAAAGTGACCCCATTTTGGAAACTACACCCCCCACAGAACATATCAAAGGGTAGAGTGAGCATTTTGACCCTACAGCTGTTTCACAGATTTTATTAACATTGGGCCTTGAAAATGAAAAATTACTTTTTTTCCAACAAACTGTCAATTTAGCCCCAAATTTTTAATTTTCACAAGAGGATAAAGGAGAAAAAGCTCCCTAAAGTTCGTTACACAATTTCTCCTGAACACAGAAATGCCCCATATGTGGCCATAATCTGCTGTATGGGAACATGGCGGGGCTCAGAATGGAAAGAGGGCTATTTGGCTTTTGAAGGGCAGATTTTGCTGGAATATTTTTCAGATCCCATGTCGCATTTGCAGAGCCCCTAAAGTATCAATACAGTGGAAACCCCCTAAAAGTGACCCCATTTTGGAAACTACACCCCTCATAGAATTTATCTAGGGGTAGAGTGAGTATTTTGGCCTCACAGGTGTTTCACAGATTTTATTAACATTGGGATGTGAAAATGAAATATTACTTTTTTTCCCAATGAATCGTCCATTTAGCGCCATATTTTTAATTTTGCAAATAGTTTAAGAATTAAAATCCCCCCAAAGTTTGTTACACAATTTCTTCTGAACACGGCAATACCCCATATGTGGCCATAATCTGCTGTATGGGTACATGTTGGGGCTCAGAATGGAAAGAGCGCTATTTGGATTTTGGAGGGCAGATGTTGCTGGAATAGTTTTCAGGTGCCATGTCGCATTTGCTGAGCCCCTAAAGTACCAATACAGTGGAAACCCCTCAAAAGTGACCCCATTTTAGAAACTACACCTGTCAAGGAATGTATCAAGGGGTATTATCATTTTGAGCCTAAAATGCTTCCAAAAATTAATGTACAAAATGAAAATTGAAATTTTTAAAAATATGCCATTTTGGTGCCCAATACGTTGCACCCACTTTGTGTTGTCAGAGACCTACACTCCTAAAACTATTAAGGGGCCATCCCGAGGGGCAAAAAATTCTATATGTGGGTGTAAACTGCTGCTTGGGCACACAGCAGGGCTCAGAAGGGAAGGACCACTGTGCGTTTTAGCTTTTGGGGTAGAGATTTAGAGGGACCCTCTGGGCACCATGTTGTTTTTGCAGAGCCCTGGAGGTGCCAGTAAACTGGAATTCACCAAGAAGTGACCCCATTTTGTAGGGGCAATTTTAGGGTCTCTGCAAATGTGACATGGTGTCCAAAAACGAAGAATCTAAATCTGCACTCCAAAAGCACATATTGCTCCTTCACATCTGCGCCCTGCTGGGTACCCAAATAGCAGTGTATGCCCACATGTATGACACTGGTGTACCCCGGATAACGGACTTAATGCCATATGTGGGTTCGCCGTGTACATTAAATATTATTTCAGTTTTATTGTATAGATTGTTACGGACGCGACAATACCAAATATGCATTGTTTTTATTACTTTTTAGTTCTTTTTTTTATATAATTCATTTTCTATAGAGAAAAAGGGATTTTTGGGCTTTATTACTTTATTAATTTTTTTCATACACTTCATTTTATTTTTTTTTTATTTTTTTTTTACTTTTTCATGTGTCCATTTAGGACACTTCAATCAGCAATACTGTGCTGATATAGAATGCCATGTGAGACACAGCCTGCAGGTGTCCCACATGGCATTCCGTAGCAGGATGTCAGGCTGTGTAGACGTAGATGTAGATGTTTCACGGCGCGATCGAAAGGGTTAAAACGTCCAGTCGGACTCAGTTCCGACTGGACGTTATTGAGGAAGGGGTTAGGTGTTAGTAACACCTAACCCCCGTCCTCCCCGCACCCCTCCCCCCGCCAAGAAGGTACCTAAAGACAGGACGTATTTTGACAATAGTCCGGTCTTTAGGTACCTGGACCGCAGGCCGTAAATTTACGTACGGCGGTCCTTAACCGGTTAAGGCTTCAATCTTCTTCCATCCCTGTACCCATGAACAGCTCATCTGTGTGGGGGCCAGCAGTCAAACCCCCATTTTTTGGATGGACCCTAGAAAATCTTGGATAACTCCTTTACTATCTTTAGGATATATTTGTATACTCTACATGCTACATATATCTGGCTAGGTTCACACTAGCACTCGCGCTTCCGTCCCTGAACCAGCTTAAAAAATGTGGAGAGAAAAGGACTATTCTTTACACAGTTTTCAGGTGGAAAACTGGCAGACCCCATTATAGTCTATAGTCATTATAGTCTCCTTTTAAAAGGTTAGATTCTGTTTTTCAGGTTCCCAGCGGTCCTGAATAAAGGAAAGCCGTACGCTAGTGTGAACCTAGTGTCACCGAGCTGTCACTTTTCACACGGTTTTATTTTCACAAACGTCTTTTCAAGGGTAAAGCATATTGTGGAGATGTATAATGTCGGCTGGAGGAATAGCACAGAATGTCTTTTTACATTGCTCTGCACACACAAAACAAGCAACATCATAATATCACACACTCGACAGCCATCTACATTACCCCGGATCTGCACATTGTTTCTATATTTCATAGCCTAGAATAGCGTAATATAAACAGAGCAGTAACAAAAGTGAAAACAAATGTATTTTGTCATATTTATTAAAAAAGGGATCTTGAACTATCAGCGAATACTGGTTGTGAAATAGGGACTGACAGCACAAAATCGCTACAGATAGCTGGATCCACTGATCACAGCTGTACTTACGTAGATGCAAGGGCAGCGGAAAGATTATTTGGTTATGAGTCTCATCTTCACGCCTGGTATATTCTCAGAATCCAAGCAGGGCAGGTCAGGGACTTCCACAACACCAGTGCTGAACTAAACCATTGATGACATTCATGGCTTAATAGGGCACCCACCTAGGATATGAGCATCACTGGTCCCAAAAATTGGTTTTAAAAACAATAACTATACCTGGTTGTTCATATGTCTTTGCAATTGCATGTGGACTTATGTCAGCTGTTATTACTTGCTGTTGGTGAAAACCATGGCTTCAAGGCCGGGGCCCCATGGGCTGGAAACGCCACGATTTGCCCGGGAAAAATCACGGCATTTTACAGTAATTGCAAAGTGGATGAGATTCTTGCGAATCCCATTCCCACTTTGCAATAAAAACCGCAGCATGAAAAAGCTGTGATTTCCAAAATCGGCACGGTTTTGGAAATTGCAGCATGCCAATTATATCTACGGAAACGCCAGCGGCTTCCACGTAGGTATAATTGTAACAGAAAGTCCGCAGAGGAAAACTCTGCGAACTTTCTGTTTAAAGCACTGTGGTAAGAACCGCGATGCGTTCCTGCAGCTGTTTTCCCCGCAGCTGTGGGTCATCCTATGGGAACTTAGCCTAAAAGAGTTCTTTAAAAGAATAGCTAGTTTCCTCTCTCCTGACTTAGGAAAAGGAAGGTAATGAATCTTCTCCTTCCTCAGTTTGGAGAAGGACATGGCTTCTTTTCAGCTAAGAAGATGATCAGAGTATTATGTGAATCCTGACTACAAGCCAGCCCCAGTGTATTGCATTCATGAGATGGGTGAAAGCCCTGCTCACTTTATGGACATACTATATGTGCCCTGAGAGTAATTGTTAGACCTCATGTTTATATTCTTGTCTATGAGTCTCTGACCAGGCAGAGATGGCACTACATCTCTTTCTGGTTCATTCACTTTTTTGGAAGAAGACTGATCCAGGGAGTATCATCATGCAGCCTCACACCAACCTTTACGTGCGCTCCCATTGAAGTGAATGGGAAGTGTTTAGAAGCGCTCGCGTGTACGGCTTGGAATGAGCCGAGCGCTTACGCCGTGTGAAGGGGCCCTAAGAAGCTGCTAAGAATCACACCCCCGGTATCCCAAAGAAGTTTGACTATTACCTGTTTTTCTACAATAAAATCATGACTTACAACACAGTCTTCTGAGTCTTTATCAAGGGTACTCCAACCACAATCCAGCTCAGTGAGGCTCACCACTACCACATACACCAGAAATACTACAAGCACCATCATACACCCTGCACACCCTCTCTGCTATTCAGTGTCTGATAGAGGCCTTTACCACTGTGACCGCTCCTAAACTCTAGGCCTTCCTATACTGGACCATTACATATATAAAGCTCAGATTTCCAACTGTGTTTTAACTAGTAATATCAGTTTGTATAGTAGGTAGCATGTACCTACTCCCACACCTTCCCATGACAACTACCTCTGTACACATTGACGATACAGATATATTCTGTGTACAAATTTTCCCTGGCTTAAGCTTAATTAGAGGGTGCTAAAAAAAAAGCAAAAAAAACCCTTTTACTTATTATAATTTTATCTCATGTCTCTAGGGTCAGTCCGTAGCACTGGTCATATGTTATGTATTCTGGCTGTGCTGAGTCTTCATGAATTAACAGCTTCCCCTCAGCTTCCTCCCCCTCCATGTCTCTTACAGTGATGGTTTTGCATAACCACATACACACACACACACACACACACACACAACTATTAGATGTGTCTCATTCTTATTCTCCACTTTGCGTCTGTTTATTATCTTCCCTTCATCTTCGTACATTGTGTTAGTAGCCTCCCGGGTCTTCACTTTTTAACCCCCTTACGGGGATCTGGCGAGTATACTATCTGGTTGCTACCTCTCAGAGTGGTCCCGATATAGGGGGCAGTTGGCCAAGGAAAGAAGGGGATGCTGGGGTGAACACCAGTGAGTTAGGCAAAGAGTAGTCAGGTGCAGCCCAACAGTCTGTGGCAGGCAGCAGGATAGCAAAGCCAAAAACAAGTCTAAGGGTCAGGACAAGCAGCTCTTGTTCACAGACTGAGAACAGACAGAGATCATACATCAAAATTAGTCAGACCAGAGCAAACAGGCAGGAACAAAAACATGGAACAAACCAAGATTCAAATCAATAAACAGACAAAATGCAGAAACCCTCACAAGAACCAGCTAACTGAAAGCCTGTAGATCCTATACTGAACAAGAGCTATAATAAGGGCTGAGTGGATATTAATAGACCATGGCTTCCGGAAAAGGCTCATAAGGTGTACATGTTAGACCCTGAAGTTGCAGGAAGGGAGGTGGACGTGTCCACCCTATGGGCAGTATCAGCAGTTGGAGGATCGGCATGGCTATATCAAGAGTTAGGAACTGCACAGTATGTAACAGAAGTAACCTGGTAGAGATAGTGGCAGCATTACAGCACCAGGATGTGAACTACTGTATATAGCCTTCCCTCTACACCATGATGTGAGCTACTGTAGACAGCCTTCCCTCTGCACCATGCTGTGAGCTACTGTATATAGCCTTCCCTCTGCACCATGATGTGAGCTGCTGTAGACAGCCTTCCCTCTGCACCATGATGTGAGCTACTGTAGACAGCCTTCCCTCTGCACCATGCTGTGAGCTACTGTAGACAGCCTTCCCTCTGCACCATGCTGTGAGCTACTGTAGACAGCCTTCCCTCTGCACCATGATGTGAGCTACTGTAGACAGCCTTCCCTCTGCACCATGCTGTGAGCTACTGTAGACAGCCTTCCCTCTACACCATGATGTGAGCTACTGTAGACAGCCTTCCCTCTGCACCATGCTGTGAGCTACTGTATATAGCCTTCCCTCTGCACCATGATGTGAGCTGCTGTAGACAGCCTTCCCTCTGCATCATGCTGTGAGCTACTGTAGACAGCCTTCCCTCTGCACCATGCTGTGAGCTACTGTAGACAGCCTTCCCTCTGCACCATGCTGTGAGCTACTGTAGACAGCCTTCCCTCTGCACCATGCTGTGAGCTACTGTAGACAGCCTTCCCTCTGCACCATGATGTGAGCTGCTGTAGACAGCCTTCCCTCTGCACCATGCTGTGAGCTACTGTAGACAGCCTTCCCTCTGCACCATGCTGTGAGCTACTGTAGACAGCCTTCCCTCTACAGTGTGCTGTCAGCTGCTGTAGACAGCTTTCTCAATGCACCATGCTGTAAGCTACTGTAGACAGCCTTCCCTCTGCACCATGCTGTGAGCAACAGTAGACAGCCTTCCCTCTGCACCATACGGTGAGCTACTGTAGACAGCCTTCCCTCTGCACCATACGGTGAGCTACTGTAGACAGCCTTCCCTCTGCACCATACGGTGAGCTACTGTAGACAGCCTTCCCTCTGCACCATACGGTGAACTACTGTAGACAGCCTTCCCTCTGCACCATACGGTGAGCTACTGTAGACAGCCTTCCCTCTAGTCTACACTGTGTCATGAGCTTCTCTAAACTGCCATCCTCTTCCCCCTGCCGTGCGCTGCTATAGACAGTAACTTCTGCATATTTGTTAAAAAACAACAAACAACAGTATTATTTGTTGCCTTCAGCAAGGCCTGTGTAATGGAATTCAATAATCAGTAGGATGGATGAGAAATCACCACATCTGCCCAGGTTGCCAATTGTCCATTTAAGAAATTTCAATTATCTTTTAGAAGGAATATTTTTATCCTTAAAAATTGAATATACAGTATTTCAATAAATTTTCTTAAACTGCGCTCCCTGCAAAAGACATTATAAATGTCCTGTAAGTAATTTTTGATGCACACACAGGTGAACGTTGCAACATTATATCTACATTCTTTACTCTCACATGCCTAAATGTGAACAAAGTACAGACATAAGCGTAAGCACTAAAATAAATTGTGTTTATTGCATGTTGATAAATATACCGTATTGATTTTTCTCGACTGGCAAACCGTAGGAATGCAATACATCTTAACAGGACAGGAAATTGGCAGCATTTCATGTGATACAAAAAATTATTAATAGAACACCAAAAGAGACAATGATGAATTTACCCTTTAAAGCTAATTTATCTGAATGGCCGTGTGTATTCCCTTACTGTAGCATGTCTTGCGGTAGGCTTAATAAGCATTGTCTATAGTAGTAGAACACCACAACTATCAAGATTTTTGAGATGTGTGATTGGGAAAGGCCACAGGAGAAAACTATGGCAATCTGTTTTGAAAGCACATGTACGGGAACATTTGTGAAACATATTTTTTCTGCACTCCCAGATGACTTCTGGAGCTTTAGATACTGAAATGGATATGTCAGTATAATAAACACAAGTAGACAGCAGAGCCAGTGGAGGGAGATGGAATAGGTTCTGGAGCCGGAGGAGTGCTCCTTCAGCTGTCATCTTGACACGGATTGAAGATACTGCTTTCAATTGAAATGGAAGACGTAGTTACTGGTTATAAAGTTTTCTGTGTAAAATGTTCTCAAAATTATGATCCCCAAAAACCAAAACAAAATACCTTCCAAACAGTGCGATGTAGGGATCAGAATCATACCTCTGTGGCCAATGCAGAGATGATCATTTTTTAATGGGAATGCACATAGGGCTGCAATTACAATGGAGGCAGGACATGATTTACCAGATTGTCTGGCATGCAGCAGTCTGAAAATGTCATTATGGCTCAAGGGTAACAGTAGGCAGCAATTTCAGAGGAGAGTCGAAGCATTTGCAACTGTCTGTAAATCAGACCCCACCCCCAATGCACTTGCAGGCTGATTTGCATATCTATAAAAAGATGATCCCTGATGTGATGGTGGTCTCTGCATTGCTTCATTGGTATATGACCACAAAGGTATAGGTATATGGAATAGCCCTCAGCCCCAGGTGTGGGTCCTAGGCTCATGAATGGACAATAAAAGCCTACAAAACCTGCATTTCAGTGCAGATTCAGGGACTGAGTCTGTCCTGTTGCTCTGAGTCCGGTGAGACTGTATTATGAATATTTGAATGGTTTGTTTCTGTGGCTGTCAGGAAGCCACACATATAGTTTATTTTTAATGTTTAGTTGCTCAGACAAGAAAGATTGTGTTTCTTATTGTTTTGACTGAAGTTAAGGCTGTATTTTATTTTGCTCATTTTGTGCTTGAAGTCAAGGTTTATTTATTCTCCTGGTTTTTTTTTCTAAATAAACCAATTTGCAGCATATTTTATCTGGTTGGGCCCACACCACTGCTGCTACCGAGCTACCTTCCTCCCACAGGATATAATACAACTACCCTTTAACTTGAGTATATTTTGCTGGCTTGAATTCTTCTTACTGATAGCCTAACAGTGTTTGGAAAATGTATACACTCACTCAAGCATAAGTAATAAACCAGGAACAGCAATATTGGAGAAGGTGGGTGTGATTTGGTATTGTGGGTGGGGTGGCTGGATCTCTTGCCTAAGTAAACCTATGTACACATCTGGATGCAGAGTTGTGTCTAACCTTTTTGATGCCAAAATAAAAACGTGAAATTATACAATACCCTCCTCAAGCTAAAGCTGGAAGTTGCAGAAGACATAATTTCTACAGAAAACTGCCATCTCTGGGTCAATGAAGAATGCTGCCTCAGGCAAGTTCTCTTCTTGACTTATGCATGGTACATAGAATGATTGATAAAACACAAGAAGATTTCCACCCAAAGCGTAAAACTAGTCAGACATCAATAGTGTAAATTAGAAGTTTCCTAATAAGGCTTATTCTATTGAAAGAGACATTGTGACTTTCCTTCTTTTCTTTTTTTTCTGTTTTGTTGGATATTTTTGCCAAAGTAACAACACATAGGACAGCCATATTAGTTTTATGAACTGGCTTTTTAAAGTCTGACACACTGAAGCTGTAACAATTGGGACATTCACGGAGAATTTCTTTTGAAGGGGACAACAAATATGGCTGCACTTCCTGTTGTCTTTTTTTTGCAAAAGTGGCAGTATTACTGTTAATGAACAAAACATGGTTACCAAACCTTGGCTAGGACTTTTCATTTACTAATACAATCATTATTATAGGTCAAATCCTCTTTAACCTCTGTGGGGGAGGTAGCTTGGTAGAAGCAGTGATGCGGACCCAACCAGTCAGAGACAGGGATACAAATGATTGCAGCCAAGCGGTTTAATTTTAGAAAAACGGCAAAATAAATAAACCTTTACATCAGGCATACAAATGAGCAGAATAAAATACAGCCTTAACTTCAGGCAAAATAACGGCAAACAAAATCCTGCTCGTCTGAGCGCTAACTAAATAGAAAATACTAACTGTACATGTGCCTTCCCACCAGCCACGTGAATCAACAAAAATAAACACTGTGCTGTATCACAGGGCTCTCAGTGTCAGGACTAGAGATGAGCGAACAGTAAAATATTCGATATTCATTTTGAATAGCCCCTATGACACCCCAGGAAATTATGCCAACACCCTGGAATGCAACTAGGATAGCAGGGAAAGCATGTCTGGGGGCATCTAACATGCCCAAGTCACTGTATTACGTCGGGATCCCTGCATGGGAATGCATTGACCAGCGTTGATTGGCTGAATGCCATACAAAGTACAGCATTCGGCCAATCAACGCTGGTTCTGCCGGAGGCTCGTCTGTGAGGAGGCGGAGTCTAAGATCAGACCAGAATGGAGACTGCTGTGGACCGATCTTAGACTCCACCTTCTCCGGCAGAACCAGCGTTGATTGGCCGAATGCTGTACTCTGTATGGCATTCGGCCAATCAACGTTGGTCAATGCATTCCTATGGGAAAAAGTCAGCTCGCGCATATCGCAAGCTGACAGGGATCCTGACCAGATAGAGCCCCAAAGAGCTGTGTGAGTAACATTCCCACCTAAATAAAGGTAATCCCTAGCTAACCCTGCCAGTACATCTATCCCTGTCTCACAGTCACATAGTTCACAGTCTCAAATTAACCGAATGTTAAATCCACCATTTGTATAAATTGGAGGTCACCTGATTTAGCCAGCCAATTACTTTTTCCGATTTTTTGTGGATGCCTCCGTTGTCATAGTTCCTGTCCCACCTCCCCTGAGCAGTTATTGGTGCAAAAAAAGCGCCAGGGAAGGTGGGAGGGGATACGAATTTTTACTGCGTATGCCTCATGGTACTCGATTGGAATCGAATACCTCGAACAGCCTTATATTCGATCGAACAGTATTCTCTCATCTCTAGTCAGGACAACTCAGCCACTTACTCTCCTCCAAGGATTTGCCTTGGAGTGAAGAATATGGCCCAGTAATGAGCCAAGAACTGACACTTGGAGCTGAGGCCTACTCAAGACCCGCACTGGAACACACATAGGTTAAAAACCTGGAGAAGATATGGCAAGATTCCAGCACTCTGCCAGTCACCTTCTCACATCTCTCTTTTTTTTTTTTTTTTTTGCTTTGTGACAATGAATAGACGATTGAATTACGATGACATTTTTTAGATTGTGCTAGGAGCCATGTTTTACTACAAATCCTCTTGCAAACCATTGTCCAGTATCATAACCGTCTTATACAATTTTTTCATTGTTGTCAGCCTATGAAGGCTTTTTCCTCAATATATTCCGACTCTTGCAGTATAAACAGAATACATTTGGAGCAAGTTTCAGCGATGAGCCGTGTGATTTTATTGTTAACTGTTCCAAGTTACCCTTTGTTTTTGATGGAGCTGAACCTAAATGTTTCTTTCAGCGAGGAAGAAATGAAAGGCTGCATCATTTTGTAATTTTAATATTCCGCTGTACACATCTGGCAAACCTTTTTATCTTGCTTTAGAGAAATGTGCCCAACTGTTTCCTTGAGATTTTTTTCCTTACTGCCTATAAATAACCTAAAGCAACATTATGATTCTTGCCTGTCAGCGCCGATCCATTTCAGATGTTTGTCGGATAAATTGTTAGCGGGTTTGTGTTAAAACTTTTAGTTTCTTTTCTTCATTATATGTATGTTGCTGCAGATACAGTATTGTACGGTAACAGGCTTGTGTCACTTAAGTAAAGTAAGCCTGCTGTGTACAAAATACCGCGCAGGAAAAAGATAATGGGGTCACTTTATATATGGTATAATTTAAGGAGGTGGTTCAAGATTTTTTTCTTTCTTAGGCTAAGGTCATAGTGTCCTGCTGTAAAAACGCGTTGGAAATAAATCACAGTTTTACCTGCAACGATTTCCATAAGTCCACAGAGTTTTCCTCTGCAGACTTTCTGCTTCCATTATACCTATAGTGAACCCAACACCATTTCCGCATTGACATGCAGCATTTACAAAACCACAACGCTGCGTGTATTGTTCTGCAACGTAGGGATGGGATTTGATAGTCATAGTTGTGACTGTAAAATACTGTAAAATATCAGGGCCAACAAAAACATCTATCTTCTTTCTAGCAATTGCACCAAAACTATCCATGAGTTATTTCTGGCATTTGAGCTCAACTTTACTGAAGTCAGATTGAAATGCAATTCAGAAGCAATGGAGGGAAATTATTAAGACTGGCATTCTGTATGGCAGTCTTAATAAAGTCCCCACTGGTCTGAATTATTGGGAGATGCCAGCCTTTTAATAATTCAGGTGCTTGCTTGTGTGCCATAAATTTATTGCATTTAAGAATTGGCATAGAATTCTTTTCCCTACTCCACACACAAAAACAGGGCAAAGAATGAATAGTGGGACTCATTTTTCATGCAAGAAACGGCTGTGTGCCAAAGATGCACACTTTAAGCCATGTACACCATATTTCTGATATTGATGAATGTTAATGGGGTTTTCTGATCAAAATGTTTTTTTTATAAAGGTCTGTTAGTGCTAGCAATGGGTTAATCACTACATCCATATACCTTTAGCACTCTTTGGAGTGATTTCTGGGTGTCTCTGGTTGCTGCTGCATCCTCTGTATTTGTTTACATGGTGTAACTTCCTGCTGTGTAGTTTCAACACTAGTTTCCTCTCACTCAGCCACCCATCTCACTCCATTCCACCCCCTTTCCCTCTACCCCTAGTTAAGCTATCCCTCCCACTACTAGCCCCTTCCCCTGTCACACTAGCTAAGCTATCCCGCCCACTACTAGCCCCTCTCCCTGTCTCACTAACTAAGCTATACTGCCCATGATTACCTCGCCACCCTCCTCAAAGTCTCCCTAGCTAAGTCATACCGCCCATTATTCGCACCTCCCACTCTCCACCAGTCCTCCTAGCTAAGCTATCCCATCCATTACTAGCTCCTCCCCTGTCCCCCTAGCTAAGCTATTCCTCCCACCACTAGCAGAGAGAGGGGAGGAGCTGTTCCCTGACACAGAAAGACTGGTAAATGTTGTTGGGGATGGGGGGTAGTAATGGTGTTGTTCCATTTCGGAAACGGTGAAATGGAATGTCACTGGGTTATCAGAAAGCGTCCCTGGAGCAGTCACATAACCACTCTAGGGATATGGATAATTACAGATTGTTTAAATTGAAGTAAATTAGAGTTTAGGCAGAGAGAGGGGATAGCAATTTGGAAGAGTTTGATCCCTGCCAAAGAAGAAGCTCCTTGAAATGTTAAGAATTCCTAAATGAAAAAAAAAAACTATTTTGTACATCTTTTCTTAGGATTTTATATCAAAACTCTGCTTTTGCACTCAAAAATTTAAGAATAAACGATCCCTCTTTCAATGTGGTCTGTCCCTGCACAGACTGACACTGTCAGCACCGATTGGACATTGCCAGAGAGGACGCAAAACACTTACAAAGTAAATGGTAAAACCAATTGTCAATTCATTCATACCATTCCAATAAAAGAGGTATGGCAAAATGCAGAATTAAAAGAAAATATTGTTATTTTATGCAGAATATATTTACTAAAGAGTATTTAATACCTAGGAGAATTGACAGCGTGATGGTAGTATGAAAATGAACAACGAAAAAGATTTGTAGTCTAATAAATTAGGGCAACATCTATCAAGTGAGCAACAAAAACATCATCGCTTGTAGGAAAACTAAGCAGCGACAAAACAGCTTTCCTAAAAATACAAAACAAAAAATCCAATATAAATAGTAAATTCTGCCTAACAGGAATAGGGTTGAATAAATTTAGAAAAATAGAAAACACCTGGACAATCTCATCTATGAATAACTCTGTGGAAATTTTTTTATAAATTTAGTTCTAAAGCATGAAAAAGAAAAAAAAATGTGGTTGATAAACTGTTTCATAGAGGAATAAAATGTAAAAAAAAAAAAATCTAGTATGAACCGACACCAAATCATTTATACAATTCGTAAGACATTCAGCACAATATTCTATCAAAATGTTAAAGCTGCCAATACTTGTCAGATTTTATCACGACAAACCTAAAAATGCACCTTTCTCATGGAGACTCAAAGCGTAGGGAGTGTTGTGGAGTAGGGAGTTACCCTATTCACCTCCCATGAGGCGACCTGAAGCGACCGCTTCAGGCGACGCTATGCCAGGGCCTCGGGAGGGCGGCATTTTTGCTTACCTAAACCAGTCCAGGACAAGCTGACCTGGACTGGCTTAGCATCACCGTGTCTGCAGCCCGACATGGGAAGCGAGCGGTGTATTGGGGCGGCCCTGCTGGACTCAGCGCTGCTCCAGCGGCCGCCCCTCACACTCAGGCAGAGAGCAGGTCCTCTCCCTGCCAAACGCCGCTCGCGTTGCTAGGCCACGCCCCCTTTCTGCTCTACCCGCCCCTTCCGCTCGGCCACGCCCCTTTCTTGTGACCCCCTGCCCCCGAAGCCCCGCCCCTCCTCGGGGGGGGGGGGGGGTCTGACGCCGCTTCAGGCGGCAGAAAGCCCAGGTTCACCCCTGGAGTTACCACATAGGTGCTCAACCCCAACACCCACAAGGGTCAGTTTTTTGTATGGAGAGTCAAATTCACGCATCAGTATATTTCTGACATTTGATAAGAAACCAGAATACCCAACAGAAGCAGACGCAAGCATGGGGAGAACATAGCTTGTGTACCAAAAAACTGGTTTACAAGCTATGAAAAAAGTCACAATTGTTTTCTTGGCAGATTTTTTTGCTCACCTTTTTAAAGGGATTCTATAATTTGTTCTTTTATTCAAACAGAACAGGGGGGTACCCTGTGCTGTCCGAAAACTCTCCAGCTATGCCTCTGTCTTCTTCTCTGGACCGCCTCTTTGCCAGGTCGTCGGCCACATCTTCAGCCAAAAGTGCCGACTGCGCATGTCCATCGGCCATTTTCCTGTGGCCTCTTACATGAGTGCCCATTCGGCAACAGGAAAATGGCTAATGGACATGCGCACTTAGTGCTTTTGGCTGACGATGCGGCCGATGACGCGGCAAAGAGGCGATATGGAGAAGAAGACAGAATCATCGCTGGAGAGTTTTCGGACAGCACAGTGCTGTCTGAAAGCTCATTTACATATGGAAGAAATAAGAAATTCCTCAGGAACGACTGCGTGGGTCAGAAAAAGAAAGGTAAGAGTAGAATAGCCTTTCTTAAGGCTATTCCGACGTGTACTTAGAATCCCTTTAAGTTCCACACAATGCATGTCACTTCTCTCCACTCAGTTAGTGGGCCAATATTTCCTTCTCTGACTCTCTTTGTCTGCCACTTTGGTATATTCCCATATTATGTCTGTGCTGTGCTAAGGCAGGGTCTACTCTCAAAGGGTTTGGCACTTATTTCTCCAATGATATGTCCTTGTCTCAGGGTTGTATGGTGCAATGCTCCAGCTCTTCTCTGGAATCGCTGCCCAAAACCACCCCAATAGCAGGTAAATTTGGCATCTGGTCTACCCCTAGGGCACTTTTAGCCTGATTTGCATATCCAAAAAATATGGACTATCTTCATTGTTTCATTAGTTTGTGGCCAAATAGGTATGTCACAGCTCGCGTGAAATACACATACATTGCATATGACACTCTTATTGGTTTGGGAAGCATATTGGACCCGACTAAGATATTTAAACCATACCCCAAAAATAAAACCAAACAAAATTTACCAATGAAAGCAGATGAATAAAATGTGAAAACATTCTGGGATTTGCTTTGGAGCTGGCCTTTGGCAACTACCATCTACAAGCAGTATGACTCATGTTGTACAGAATACCTCTGGTTTTCTTCTCTGACTACAAGAATGGAGGACTATTCATTCTTCTAATAGTTGATAATAGGCTACACTTGATGGATTCTTTTCATTTTCTTATTTTTTCCACCTTATGAACTATGTTACTATGCAGTCTTAATCAACAACAGTGAAGACGGAGTGGACACGTTTCACTACAAAGCAGCATGCTTCAACACCATTAAACAGGAATGAACAGAAGGCTGTAATTTAGCCGGCATGAAATGGATAATACCCCTTTTCTCCTTCACTGTACAAAAAAATACCAAGAAATGATTAGAGCTATTTTTAGAAACTCACATATCAACATCCACTCTTCATGTCCATGTGCAAGACCCAAGTATCCTTCTTGGCACGAAATTGTAGGAATGTATCCCCTGCAACATGCTATTAACAATAACACATCTGGCAATAATCTATTACCTACAATTGTCGCCAAGCACAAAATGGCCCAGCTTTACTAATAGTTCGACAGTGGAAAGATTGAAAATACACCAGATTTATCACAGTGACTAATGGCGGTAGCACATTTAACCCATGCTCAGTGTCGGACTGGCCCACCAGTGTACCAGAGGAAACACCAGTGGGCCCAGATCCTAACACAATACTGGTCCAGTAGAAAACACCTAAATTTGAAGCGTGCTATGGTCTATTTTATAGGGGTTATTGGAAGATGGGCCCCCTGAATAATTTTATCCAAGAACACTTTTCTGGTGCTCCCAAGGTTCTTCAGTCCCACACTGGTTACATCACATTTTTATTGTTTTTGCAATTTTTTGGCATACACTGTTTTATGCCTTCGCATTTCTTGTCTCACTTTTTGAAAGTGATGAGCCTGGTGTAAAAGCCTTCAAAATAGGTGCAAAAACATGATAAATCCTGGGTGAGTTGACATGCCTGCTAGTAGGCGCGGAACTGAAGCCCTGTCCACTGTATAACCATGGTACAAGGGTACTGCACCTCTGTACCTATTGTTGTACTATAACTCTCCATCCATCTCTATGGCTTCTGACACATGGAAACAGCCAAATCAGTTGATCTGTGCATAGTCAGGTTTCAGACTCCCACCTCTTCTCTGTTTTCTTTTGTATTTTGGGGTCTTATTCTTAAAGCACTCGTTTAAGTGGATTAAGTTTGGTTGTTGGTGTAGAAGCAGGAAAATAAAGGCAGTGGTTGATAGAGTAAGGAGGTTGCAATTGCTACAACTAGCACATGCACTCGATGGAGATGGATAGAACTAGGTTTAGTGGAACAGTGCAGAAATCTCAGAAATGTAGTAGAGAGATGCATTCTGGACTTCTGACAGACTCCAAAGCCAGAAGTGCCAAATTATGGCACATACTAACGGGTACCAACTACCCACTGATCAGCTGTTTGAAGGGCTTATGATGGGGCTCATGAATGCCATCTCTTTCATAGTGGTCGCATTATGTAATTACAGCCTTGTCTGATGTATGTCACAAGAATGTAATTACATTGCATGGCCTTTGTGAAGCAGATGGTGTACAGTTTAAACATGAGTACCATGGTCCATACAACAGCTGATCAGCAGGGGCCCTGCTTCTTCGACTCCTTTAAGATGCTCCAACTTTCTCCAAAATTTTGGTGCAATTTTTTAGGTTGTAAACTAAAAATACTGAATGTGGCATAAAATAAAATAAAATTAGACTAGACAGTGTAAAAATTTACCAGGTTTATCATCCAGCATCAACCACTGTGTAAATCTGGTTCACTTTAAGACTGTCTAGTCTTTGCACAGTCAAACTATCAAACAGTATTAGTAAATCTGCCCTATTTTGTCCACATTGTTCAATGAAACCTCATCCCCCCCCCCCCCCACTCCAGGCTAAGGTGACATCTCAAATATCCTTTTAGACAGGGTATGTCTAATTTAATAGAGAATTGCTCTGGGCAGAGTATATTACAGATAGGCGGCGGAGGGGGAATTGAGATTTTCCAATTACTACACGACATTCTCTATATTAGGGGCTCCGAATTAACATAACAAAACTAGCCTGCTGAAAAGTTACACGGAAAGTGAGAAACATTTTTCTTGCTGTAACATCTTGAAGCAGGTAGCTATTGTTACACTTGAGTGATTACTACATAAATACAATGGATTTCTTTTCTCATCTACACACGACAAAGACTGGAAAGCCATAGCACTTATGAAAGTTAATGGAGCTTTAATGGATGAAGCTCAATGAAGAAAAAGGCACGTGATGCTGCCACTGGCCATTACCGATTCCCTTGTACTTTTATCGCTGCCTCCTGTTGAGTTTATCCAGACTTCATTATCCTTACCTAGAGGTACATCGGCTTTTGTATTAATACACAGACAAGGTTGGTATAAAATCCATAATATTATCCACCTACTATGCATTTAGGGTGAAAACAATGCTTAACAGCAACATAACATTCCAGGGGTTTGATACCTGGAGACTGATATATACTGTACTAAGAAAATTGAACTGTATTTTGTCTCTCAGTGGGAGATTCATATTTCATTCCAAAAATTATATTAGATTTATTCTAGGTCTTAATCTCAAGCTTTTAGAGCAAACCAGCTATTCAAACTGCGATACAACACCACTTGATACAAGACCAGTCTAAAAAGGACAATGACATCATCGGTGTGTTCATCCTGAGCATTTGGTGTTTTGTTTATCCAAATCCGTTCAGCCATTCCAAAGATATAGGCCAGTATTGTTGATGGACACAAGGGTAACCTAGCCAAGTAGGCGGTAACACTGCATGACATACAGCACAGACCCAACCTCCAAAGATACCACAGTTTCACTGCCCACTTGGCTAGTATACCCTCATTTATATCAACACTAAAAGGGCTTATAGCTTAGAAATGCCTCAATGGATTTGGATGAACAAAACACCAAAATTCTAAATGTGGATTACAGTAGTCCTACCAGCTAAACATGGTTAACCTGAATGCCTTTACTACATGACAAGACTGGAAGCAATGTGTGAGAAGGTCACAGGCAGAGTGCTGGAGTCCAAATATAGCAGCCCCAAATTTCTGACATATGTGTGGTCCAGTGGGGACCTGGAGTAGCTCTCAGCCCAGGTGTGGATCCTTGGCTCATTACTGGGCCAGAAAATAGCTGCAGATCCTGTATTCTAGTGCAGATCTATGGGATAAAATGGAGGTTAGGTTCTGTCCTTTAACCCCGAGTCCGGTGAGACAATATTGCACTTGTTTTGGTCATGTGGCTGGTAGTAAGCCACACGTATAGTTAGGTTATCAGTTCAGTTTAGTTAGTTGCTCAGACGAGCAGGTTTATATTTTGTTTATGCCTGAAGTTAAGGCTGTATTTTGTTTTACTCATTTTGTGCCTGAAGTCAAGCTTTATTTATTTTCCTGTTTTTTTTCTAAATAAACCAGTTTGCTGCATATTTTATGTCTCTGTCTTGACTGGGTCCACACCACTGCTTCTACTGAGCTAACTTCCCTACAAATGGTAACAGCCTGGACTGCACTCTTGTCCCACCGTACCCCAGCTTTGCCCAATTTACTATGCAGATTCTGCCCGTTCTCACTGCAAGCAGTAAAATACTTTGTTTACCAAGGTTAGCAAGTCCTGTATATTTCATGAATGTTATCCTCCTCTGCTGGATAGTCTTCCCTAGGCGGACCTATTTTTTTTACATCTTCAAAAATAAGAAAACTATTAAAAAGATACGAGAAGTTCATGTGAATGAATATTCATGAAGCACAGTATCACAGAATATAAACTCTGAAAACAAATTATACAAGTTACACAAGTTTTGTATTTCCCCATTTTCTTTCCATGAAAAATACTAAATATCTGTATTGCTGAAGCTCTGCCAGGACTGATTTCCATTCTTGGTGAGACAGGGGCAGTGGATTCCTTTTTGTAGTTTTTGTTTCAAAGCCATAGCTGCCTCTTTACTGCTATTAGTTACTTATAAGTATGTGTCCAATTAGTGAAAGGAAATATCTTACCTATTTATAATTCACTAAGACTAGAGCTACACAGTGACTTTGGCCACAAAACCCATCGCCAGGTTGCCCTGGAACTCTTTCACTAATGTAAGTGAATGGCGTTATATTGTGACCAGAAGGGCGTAGTGAAGACAAATTCTAAATTGAAAAAAATCCAACAGTGCTTGATCATCTTGTGACAAGTAGTCACAGTCACAGCACTCTTGGGTTCACTAGTGGGGAACGATTTACAGGCTAACACACCAACCTTTGTTCACATGGCCAGTCAACATGTAGCCCTAGCCAAAATGAACATCCTAGCTATGTTTTTTTTATATACTCACCACACATTATCAACTACTAAAACCAAATAGCATGCATGATCGGGTGAGTAGAAGTCCGCAATACAGATACAACTTTATGTTCAATTGGGAAATTTACTAATAGTGTCTAAGTTTTAGACAGTGCAAACTTAGACTAGGCTAGACTTAAAGGGGTTGTCCCATCACAAGGATCCTATCTATACTGCTAGTTTATGTAGATTTAAGACTTTTCCTAAATGCATTGCTTTATCAAAACTGCTTTGTTTGGCCGCTATCTTAATTTATTCACTTCATTGTTTACACTCTGTTTCTATGGCCCTTGGGATTATCTGGTCATTTGTCAATTGATGTAGCTGCCTGCTCTCAGAGGGGAAGGGAGGGGCTGGGAGCAGCTCTGAGCTGTTTGAGAAGCTCCGCTACTTAAATGACACAGATAGAGGAGGTGATTTCTGAGCTCTTATCAGTCGGTTTAATTGAATTTGGCTGATAAGGGCTGAGATAGGGAGTCTGTTACCTCTGTATGTAATGCAAACTGACTCAAATCCAGCTCTGCTACATCAGCTTCACACTGTGGTAATTCATTTATAACCAATCCCGTGCAAGTGAAACCCCGCCCACCTATGTGCCGAGAGAAGCAGGAAGTGAAGAGAGCACAACAGGCTGCAGGTTAGTGAACAAGCGTCATGGGAATACCCCTTTAAAGTGTCTGATGCAGTTTGATAAATCTGGTGTCTTACACAGTCTAGTCTAACATTACACCTCGTATTAGTTTAGTTTCCATCAAAAAATATGCCATAATTTTGGCCTTTCTTGTCAAAATATCTTAAACCCAATTTTTTTTAATATTGATTGTTAAATGTGAGCCACGGTACGTTAGATGTGTTTTCATTTTTTTTGTGTGTGTGTTTTGCTCAGTAAATCTCCTCCAAACACAACAGTGGGGATCTATCGCGTTACTGTCTTTGAAGTGAAACCTCTGCAATTTTACAAAAGGCTCTTCTTAAAGGATCGTGTCAAGATGTTGTGTTTGTAGTTATTGCATATATGTATGACACATACTGGAGATATAAAAATGTGTCCTTTGATAAGGAACATGTTCAGGTACCTTGTCAACTTGTGATATACATTTCAAAACACAAATCTTTGACGTCACGCAAAGTCTGTCTTACATGTGTTTATGTGTGGCCACCCAGTGGTAGTATCCATCTACAAGGAAAATAATATATTAAAGGGGTTGGCCACTTTCAGACCAATATTGAGAGACAAATGTTATTGTTTGTATAATACAAAATTGTACAATTTTCCAATATACTTTTATGTATCAATTCCTCATGGTTTTCTTGATCTCTGCTTGCTGTCATTCATTCTGTTACTTCTAGTGGATCAAAGTCTGACCATGATCATGTGATTTACAGTCCATGGTCATGTGATATACAGTCCATGGTCATGTGATATACAGTCCATGGTCATGTGATTTACAGTCCATGGTCATGTGATGGACACATCGGTGCACAGCTCATTACCAGGCTAATGTCTGATTACTGTCCTGTGTCTATAACTAGCTCTGCACCTGTGTGTCCATCACATGACCATGGACTGTATATCACATGACCATGGACTGTATATCACATGACCATGCTCAGACTTTGATCCACTAGAAGTAACAGAATGAATGACAACAAGCAGAGATCTAGAAAACCATGAGGAATTGATACAGAAAGTATATTGGGAAATTGTACAACTTTTTATTCTCCAAACAATAACATCCATCTGTCAGCATTGGTCTGAAAGTGGACAATACCTTTAAGTTGCTATTTTATGATATATTTCTTCTATTAACTTTTCAATAGGCCAAAGCTTTTTATATTTCATCCAGCTGAGCCTGAATGCATGCGCTGTTTATCAATGTTTTTTCTATTCTATGCAGTTGACAGAACATACAGTCCTTTCTAAAAGGTCTGAAGGTAACCCCAGAACTAATTAATCTGATGGTCTATCTTGATAAGTGTGATCACGAATCTTTGTCAATAAAAGTACAGTAGTTTATAATAAGAAACAGCCTGTTACAAAATGGTCATTTTCTATGGGCAAAAGAATAGCTGAGATGATATCCCACTGTCAAAACTGTAATTTTCTCCAGACAGACATAAAAACGCAGTACAATCAATCATCTGCCAATGAATCAGTCTCAATCTCTTCATCTTTAGATTTCAAAGAGCTTTAAAGCCTTCGCCATCGTCCCACTGGGTGGTTAAAAAGACTGGGACTCATTCCAGACTTTATACTAAATTAGAGGGAAAAACACAATTAGACATAATTGTAGCTAACCTTTCCAAATGGTCATTAATAAACAGCAAACTTTCCACCAGAAAACTTATGATAGGGAACATTGACAGAGTGACCTGGAAGAGGCTTGAAAGGAAACGTAATGTGATTTTTCCCTTTCATGCTGTGAGATAAAGGAGGACCAAGAAAGGAATTTGCCAAAGGTGCTAGAAAAAATGATCTCCCATCCACAGTGTTAGGAGACGGACATGTTCCTATGGATTAGGATTTGGCCACTGCGATACCTTGCGACAGACGATATGTGACATTGTAGTGGATAAAGATTGTGCAAATCATTTTCCTGCACTTTTTCCAGTAGAAGAAGACAAGAGCAGACAGAAACCACATGTATACAAATAAGTCCACCTTGGTCCTGTCAAGCGGGGAGGAAGACTTTGAAGATGGAGAGAATGAGACTGGGTCAGATAATAGGAAGAAAACATGTCCCGGGGTCTCCACCACTGTGGTCCTCTACTACCCAGTTTTTTTTCTAGCTCTTGCAGTAGGACATGGATGTTTTTGAAAAATATTAAAGCCTACCTCCAAAAATTCAGAATTTTTAAAAGGATTGTCTGGCTAAATAAAAAAAAAAGACTAAGTAGACTAAAATATTAACATCTAACAAACTCTCTAATTGTTCTAATCCTACATACCGCATTAACCCTTTAGTGACTGGCCTGTTTTTTGTCTTGATTATCAAACAATTTTTTGCCGTTTTTGTGAAATACCAAGATATATATATTTTTTTTCTATTTTTCCTTCAAAGTAACTCTATGAGAGAGATTGTTTTTTGCAGGACAATTGGTAGTGTTTAATGGCACTATTTTGGGGTAGATTATGTAATTTTTTTTTTTTTTTTGTATGACTACCTTTCACTTATTTCAATGAATGGTTTTGTAATACAATGCATTGCATATAGTACAATGCATTGTATCATTGTAAAAAAAAAAACCCAAAAACACCAATATTAGAAAGAGTATAGCCACTTTAAAGGATTAGCTGATTTCTGTTTCTGAGTCAGTGAGATCACATCTATTGGTCACATGGCCGTGCTGCATTTCATTCATTCATTTTAATGGAACTGAGCTGTAGCTTTGACTAATGCATGTGAGGTCAATTCTTAAGAAAACATCCATGTTTTGCAGTCCTTTACCACCCCTTTAAAGAGGACCTTTCACCATATCCGGGCACAGGCAGTTCTATATACTGCCAGAAAGCTGACAGTGCGCTGAATTCAGCGCACTGTCGGCTTTCCCGATCTGTGCCCGGTGTGAAGAGCTTACAGCCCGGTACCGTAGCTCTTCTATGGTCAGAAGGGCGTTTCTGACCATTAGCCAGAGACGTCCTTCTGCCTCGCGGCGCCAATCGCGCTGTGCTGTGGAGCCGGGAGGAACGCCCCCTCCCTCTGCTCGCACAGCTTGTCCGTAGACTAGCATTATCAGGAGAGGGAGGGGGCGTTCCTCCCCGCTCCACAGCACAGCGCGATTGGTGCCGCGAGGCAGAAGGACGTCTCTGGCTAATGGTCAGAAACGCCCTTCTGACTGTAAAGCGCTACAGTACCGGGACCGATAGCGCTTTACACCGGGCACGGATCGGGAAAGCTGACAGTGCGCTGAATTCAGCGCACTGTCAGCTTTCTGGCAGTATATAACACTGCCTGTGCCCAGATATGGTGAAAGGTCCTCTTTAAGGACGTGACTTTACTTTTATTACTTCTTTTATTACTTCTTTTATTATCCTAGTGTCCCGATAGAGACTCTTAGATAATACCCCAATTGTTTACCTCTTCCTTTTGGCCACTACTGTAATTTGGGGGGGCAGGTTGTTTTTTTTTCCTTCTTTGCACTTAATTATTTTTGTCTATTATTGTGAAGAGTCAACTCTATGGAGGAAGCAAGTTAAAATAAGCACTTGCTTCTAGGTAATGGCTACCTGTTCATTGCTGAAGACCTGACTCTCCGGACAAGCACAATGATAACTTTTAATGTTTTTGTCATCACTCCTATGTGTCACATATCATTTTAGTAACATATTATTTATTCTGTAACATTTTCGATATATATAAATAACCTTTTGTGTTCATTGCTCTCAAGAAAATGTCTCTTTAAAAAAAAAAGAAAAAAAAAGGACTGTGTAAATGGAGACATAAATGCAGAGGGAAGCGAAGTCTAAAAAACATATTCTGCAGTCTCTGTTCGATGAATTCTGATTTTTCCATGAACTCAAGAGCTATAAAACAGAATAAAAAAATACCGCTACCATAGACACCATACAACTGATCTAAATTTGCATAAAGGAATGAAGAATTATTGGGTTGCGAAAGTTTCCTCTGCTGATGACAATATTTCTAAATATTTGCAGTGAAAGTCCCATATTAATACTAGATGCAGATGGCACAGTCAGCTTTGCATTGGGAAGGAGATTTAATTGATTGTTTGGATCAATTCATAATTCACTGTGGTCTCATTTTCTATGGCACTTGTCAATGATTGAACCCATTAATCAGGGCAGAGGCTCAACGTGGGAAATCGAGTTTAGATGCAATAGTATGCCATAATATATTCAATTATATGCTCCGATAGTGTCCCTCTTTCACTTGTACTTTTCTACTATAAAATTCTTTTTCAAATATAAATTAGACCTAATATAAACTTTACAATTGGCCACAATTTTTTAAATTATTTATTTAGATTTTTTATACCAGGCCAGATGTTACGTTGAAATGTAGAAGATTCTTAAAAATCCCATTTACGCTATGCAATATTAATTGCAGAATATGTTCACTCAGAGAGACAGAGGGCTATTTTTTTAAGCGTCTGGACCTCAATGTAAAATTTTTAGATGTCCCCCTCGTAACATGTGTCATTTATTATAATGGAGTCTTCTTCAATGGTGTAATAGACTGCCTTTGTGCAGGCGCCAGGTGCTGGATGTGACTACTACCCCTGCACCTCTCTGAATTATACTTCATGTTTGACGCTAAGGCCCCATGTGGCATCCCACAGCAAAAAACACGCAGCAGTGACGCATCACATTTCTTCCCGCAGTAGTTTGCACAAAAAGTTTGCAGAGGTTTCCTTTCTGCTTCCATTATATCTATAGGGAAACTGCCGGTGTTTCCATAGATATAATTGACATGCTGCGATTTCCGGTTTTTGAAATTCCATCCTCGTATTTCCCACAAAGTGGCAATGGGTTTCACTAGAATTCCATCCACTTTGCTGTGACTGTAAACCACCTGAAAGTGGTTTGTGGGTCTATAGGGGACCCCAAGACGCAAGATGATCAGGTGTTTGAAAGCTCTTTCCTGTGTCAACGATGTCCTGTTCATCAATAACACGGTACAGCTCCAGCTCAGTCTCATTCAAGTAATTGGGTCTAATTTGCAATTACACGAACAGCCCTCGCACAAAGTATGGCGCTGTACTTGGTATCTAGTGAAGAGAATGCAGTACTCCACAGCAAGCTACAGGCACTTCAAGCAGCTGATCCGTGGATGTCCGAGGAAATATGCCGATCAGATATTGATCACCTATCCTAAGGATCCTATGCAAGTCTGGGAAAACCCCTTTAAATCCAGTACTGAATAGCACAGGGAAACAATGACAATATTCCCATAAAAGCCACACATTTCATTTCACATTATACTTCAAATAGATATTTAGGAATACATCAGCTTACATGTTCTTTTCTCTTAATTCCCAGAGAATCCCTTTAACAACTGCTGTATAGTCTTTGAATAGATGCTATTAAGGGTAATTATTCTGATGTACCCACTTTTGGTAGGGACACTTCAAAAGAAGATCAAGGGCCTGTGAGCCGAGCGGGCTGGTAAAGAGGCTGTTGCTTTGGGTATCATTAAACTCCTTAAATGAGAAAACGGCACATAAAAGAAAGATACAACGCGCTCATAGGGTAATATTGTTAAGGTGATGCATCCAATTTGCCAACCAAACGTTAGATGTCCATGATAGAAGGTTGCAGCTAGGTGTAGATATCCACCAGGTATACTGTCCATCTGTCCAGGTGGTTGAATTAGATAGATGTAAACACGCTTCCACTATACGCTATGGCACGAACCTTCAGTTGACATGTAGCCAGTGGTAAAGTGAATGATCCTCTTGGGTATTTGGACCCTTAGCCTAAATGTCACAGTCAATTGTGATCACAAGTATTTATGTGTAGCAGTCAGTAGCCCCTATTGTCTTAACAGTGTTGTTCTGCTGCCACCTACTGGTGTGAAGAATTATGGCCTGGGACTGTACTAATGTGAGAGGCAATAATCTCCCTGGTTCTGCCTGCTTAATGGTGCAGTCCGAAGGAAGTGACGTGGAGCAGGAAGCTCAGAGCAGCCAGTTTGGGCCCAGATTCTGTGCTGTGAGGACCTGAAGTTACAGCCGGCTCCCAGTGAAAGCAGCTGCATGATCTCCGTGCAGCTGCTGTGTTCTGACTGGACGTACCGGTACGTCCTGTCAGAACAAGGCAACCACTTCCCGGACGTTTATAGTCTATGGGCGGTCCGGAAATGGTTAAAAAACAAAAACATATATATAAATTTCGCTATTAACATATATTTTTTCTGAATTGTTCACAATATTGCATCCTTAAGGGGTTAAGCTTTACCAAGAATCAGAACTGGTACTTTGCCTCAGAGATACCAAGATCCAGGTATTCAAACTATTCGCAATTGATTTTCAGCATTCTGTGCAAGTAGCCTATGAGAATAATTTTTCCATTCCATTACATCTGTACTGTAGTGCCCTTCTTATTCTAACATGGATTTTATGAAAAGTGAATCCCTTAATAAAAAGACAATAGTGAAGTATGGATTAACCCAACTTGGTTTGTTGCTGAAAAGAATCAATTCATGATAAGCAAGGAGCAGAGAATTGAGCAGGATTCAGCTTAGATTTATTGATGTGATGTGACATAGATTACATATTTTTTCCTCAGACGAGATAATTGGCATGGTGGTTTTTTTTTGTCTTCCTCTGGATCAATTTGGTGGGTTTATAGGTTGAACCTGATGGACTTGTGTCTTTATCCAACCTAGTATGTAAAGTATGTATTTAAATCATTAGCATTTTAACACTAACAAATCTAGTCCAACAATTCTCAGAATCTTTTCCATTATTATATAAATCTGTCCCATAAGATTTCAAGGCCCCCCTAAGGCCAGGTTTCCATGGCATAATTTGGAGAGGAATTTAAGGTAGTCTTCCACCTTAGATTCCGTTCTAAATTCCATCCCCGTGGAAACTGTGGTGATAATTGGATGCAGAGCTTCAATGTTCCACCGCGTTATGGATATAGATACAGTGGGGTAAGTCATTGTGAGACACATGCCAGGAGTTCAGGAGCTGTATCAGCAGCAGCAAGATCGAGCAGTAGTGTCCTAAAAAAAGAAAAACATCATCTATCACTGCCTCCCACTGAAAACAGAATCTGCCTCAAAATCAGCTCCAAATTCCGCAGCGTGAATATAACCTAAAATATATCCTTATTGAGAATATCACCCCAAACCTTTAATACAGTGGACTGGATATCCTCAAACTTCCAAGGGGGTACATGGAGATGGCAATGGCTGCTCTTCCATGTAGGAGGTGAAGACCTTCCCAAGGTCAAAGACCTTTCCTTCCCTGGTTCTCTTCTCCCAAAAATCTGTGCAAACATATACTCTATCATAGAGACCACATTTGGCACAGGATTCAATCAGTCATTAATTTCTGAAAAGGTAATGGGTTCTATTATAATAGAAGGCTTTGGTGGTGGAAAATGGGATTAGAATGAGAGATGCAATTGATTTACTATAGTGCCCCTTTTTGCTTTGTTTCTTTTTCCAAAATATTGTGAAACCTATCGAATACCATATGGGCAACAACTCCAGCTGTACCAGCACTCAGGACTGAAGAGCAGGGGAGCCCATCTTAAAATCAGTGTCTTACTGTCTATCACCTTGTACATAAAGTATGGGGTTGAGCCATCTGGTTCGGAACAAACTGGATTGGATCCGAATTTTCCAAAACTTTGGTGTTCCTCGTCTGTGAATTGGAAATGAAAGGAATATACTCTAGGGTGTTTTTAGACCTCAGAGTATAGCAAGTGAGGCCTGGGGAGGTGTGGAAACATAAACAATTATACCCAAGCTCCCTCCTGGGCATCCTTGTGGTGTCCTGTGCTCTCTTGGGTCACTCTTTCCGCCTCCTTGATGATGTCCCAAACTTCGGGGTCATCATTGAGGTCTGTGATTGGGCCTCCGCAGTTATGGACAAAGCCAATGTTAAGTCCCTTTAATGCAAGCATCATAATATTGCACGCCCCATATGACCGCAGACGCCAGATTATCTTCAATGGGACAATTTTCTGTTTGGCAGTATCTTGGAAGAGGTACTTACAGATTATAGGGTCAAATTATGGGCTCTCAGTATAACAGAACAACACTAGACTGGAATAAAAGAAGAAAAACCATATCCGAATGATCCGAAGTACAATGTTTAAGCAAATACATTAAAGTATGCTTTTGATGAAGTATCCCCATGAAGGCACAGTAGTAATGGAGAATCCTGCTGCTTGGTTTTCATTTTATAGATGATTAAGATGCTTTATTTGTACTGTGTTCATTTACACATTTATTGCTATTAGATCAACATTTTGTATGATTTACATTCGATTTTTATTATGCCCCCCAAAACAAAAAAAAAAGAGAGATTTTTTTTTTTAAATGAACCCAGCAGCTGAAGGCACTAAATTTTTATAGAAAGTGTAAAAAACAAGCTATTAAAAATGCATCACAAGTTACTTAATAATATATTAACAATAACTACTGATAAAACAACAGGAAACCATTGGGATTTCTAACACTTTATTGAAATGCTTGAACTAAATCCAGAACAACAGCTGATTGAGATGACATAAAAATCAGACCCTTACATAGTCACATAGCCGGTGAGGAGGAAAAAAAGAAAAATTCCATCTACTTCAAAATGTAATCATATTGTATCGATCTAGGGTAACGATGCCAAAAAGTAAAATGCCAACGACCAGCAGACCTTGGGGCATGAACGTGCAGATGTTAGGTCACCAGATCGTGCTCTTGCTTTGTCCTACACAAAACTAGGAAAACGGCTTTACAGATTAAATAGTGGCACCTAATGGGTGGGGGTTCTCAGTAGATGGAATCTTTAATCTCATATGTAAAAGCACAAATACTGTGGGACTCCTATTGTGAAGGAAACAGAGGTTCACATTTTATTTATAGGGATGATAATCCATCTACACATTTCCTCCAAACAAGTAAATATAATATATACTCAAGTATAAATAGTGTTGAGCAAACTCGTTGAAGTTGGGGTTTGAAAAGACTGACTGAACTTTGCTCAAAAGTTCAGTTTGGGTACCCGAACCCCATTGAAATTAATGGGGACTCGAACTTGGTGACCCAAAAATGGCTCTAAAATGTTCATAGTAAGGGGTATGGGGCTGCAAAATGAGGGTAATAACAGGGCCGTGCAAAATATGGGTTAGGGAAAGTACTTCAAATAATAATATAAAAGAAAATGTGTAAATCTAAAAATAAAAAACAAATAATATAAAATTATTTTGAAATAGGTGGTAGAGGTCCAGGGAAAAGAGGAGGAGGTGGAGATGGCTGTGGCAGTGTAAGTGGAAGAGGCGGAGGAGAAGGTAGCCAACACTCTAACCATTTACTCAGGCACTTGCACAGCCAAGTCTTGTGGGATCCATGCCTGGTTCATCTTAATGTTGGTTGTGGATAGGCAGATGACACCCACTGCAGTGCTGAACACACGTTCAGATAGGATACTTGCCACCGAGTAGGCCAGCACCTCCAAGGCATAGAGGGCAAGCTCTAGCCACGTGTCCAAGGAGGAAAACGTGGGGGAATGGAGAGGCTCATTTACATACATGTAATAAAAACGGGGGTCAAAAATGAATAGCAGCATATCACTATGGCATATCACTAGCTGAAATTACGTTTCACCAGCGATAGAGCCCCTTTATGCATTTAGAGACAGTATGGGTATATGCAGTTACTGCACTAGGAGACGGTATAGGAGAGTATACACACACAGATTACTGTCACTGCCCTGATAAGGACACTTCTTATTTCTAGGCCCCCTGCCCCTCACAGTATCCGGCTCCTCTCACTGCCTCAGGCCCTGACTGTCCCATCTCCAGCTGCAGCCTCTCTCTACTTAGCCTGACTAGCTGGAATGGAGACAGGACCTGTGACCCGCCTCTTATACAGAGGAGTCACATGTCCTGACTGGCCAATCACAGCCATTAGCATACTGGGCATGTCTGTGATGTCTGAGGGCTTACAGCTGGTTGTTTGGCTGCTCAGTCTTACACTGACAGGACTTTGTACCTCACCAGCCTGTGAGCCATGTCTCTATAGTGAGGCTCACCTCACAGCTCCACAAGTAGTGTTATGTATAGTGGTGTGTCTGTATGGCGAGTCTCCTCAGCACTATCATCACTACTAGAGCAGCCTTTCTGCTTCAGCACTTCAGGGCACAGTGCTTTTGAAGTAAAGAGGTTGAATCACTATAAAGACAATATATAACTGACTAATATGAAGTAGATTGTGGACATTTGTGTAGTCCAGTATGCTGCTCCTATTGTGGGGCTATCTCCTGTCTCCACTACACACCTGGGCTCTCTGTTCTGCCTTGCGTATACATGTCGTGAGACAAGCCTCTGGTGACAACTTACCTCCAGTCAGAGTGAAAGGATCCCATGTTGAAATTCGTCAGAAGGCCTCACATACACAATAAGGGGGAGTTCACACAGATTAACGTGCCGCGTGATGTGGCACGTATACGGCATGTGAGACTTTGCGCGCCGTATACACTCCCATTGATTTCAATGGGAGCCTGGATCGTATACACCGCGTTAATTTACGGCCGCAAAATAACGTGGCGTATACAATCCAGGCTCCCATTGAAATCAATGGGAGCGTATATGGCACGCAAAGTCTCACACAACGTATACGTGCCACATCACGCGGCACGTTACTCTGTGTGAACTCCCCCTAAATGGTCTGTCTATCCTGTCAAAATCGTCAGGTTCAGCCGGCAGTAATCTAATATATATGGCGACCTTTAGACATCAAATGACAGAGCATTTAGACACGTCTCACAAGTACACGATTATCACGTATGTCGCATCTTCTCACAAGCAAAGACTAATACAGAGATACATAACTTGTGAGCTCGGAGCACGTTTCAGTTTTTGTGTCAGTACAGGAATCCTTCCTCAGGGTATCAGACATCGTATGGAGACTCACAGATATTTTACCAAAGGATGATGCCTTTAAAGTGAAATATCACTAAAAGGTTGGAAGTTGGAATTTGAGACCATAAACAGGAAAAAAAAAATAAAACAATACTTCAATATTTTGGGCAAAAGCCAAGGGCTGGATAATGGCATATTTCACTGCGGCAAAGCAGAAAGTTCATCTCAATGCGAAGATTCGGGCTCAGGACTGAGAACCACTTATACCTTATATCTAGATTATTCTTCCAGCTCTAATAAAGACAGATGGAAAACTGCCAAACACACTTTTGACTTGTGGCTTGACAGACAAGAGAAATTCTCCGAGATAGGTATTAAAAGGAAGTCTTCCATTATGGGAAAGCTTCTGGCACATCTAGCAATAGGAAATATGTTCCTTCGCACATACAGGCTATCCGAGACCCAAGAGGCCACATAATAAATGGCCTGAATACTATCAACACATCCCTGACAAATTGTTTCCAAGATATAGTTTCACTTCACTTTCCAGACTCTGACAGACAGGCAGAGGTCAAAACCTAGTACAGACATTAAGGAGGAAGTTGTTAACCAGCAAATAGCCCACAAAATGACAAATCCCACTCCCTGATGAGTATACACTTGAACTTCTTAAAGGGAATGTGTCACCAAAAATTACCAGTACCTACTTTTGAAACCAATTTTTTATGTTACACATTTTTTGTGTATCATATAAAAAATAAAATAAATCGCAAAATAGGCATCACTCCAATATAAAAGAATGTTTTTAAAAAAAATGTAAAAAAAATTAGGGAACATTTTATTAGCCCAGCGTAAGCAGGCAGAGGATAAGATTGTGGATGGCAGGTAGCTGGAGTGTAGGTCTGGGATTTGGGAATTACTGCAGGTCCACTCCTATACTCCACTCCTCGTCCTATACTCCACTATCCCGATCTTGGTGCCCCAGATCTGTGCAGCCATTAATGAAGATGAAGTTGCCAGAGAACAGCGCGGTGTGGCTGCCTCCTGGAACAGAGCCTGCTCCACTGCTAGGGACAATGCACAAACTAAAACCAAACCAACTGCACTGGTGAGGAGTTCCTCGGACTGTTTTTTTTTTTTTAGCTCCTGAAATTAAGGACGGTTTATATTACCTTTTACTTTTGTTTCTGCTGAAATAAGCTTTTTTAAGTTGCCCTGTATGAATTTATCTAATAAAACATGTAAACCGGTACATATGAAGATGGACATGTGAACTGGTACCTACCTATGGCTACGTGTGCCTGACTTATGTGGTGACAAGCCTAAACAGAAGGTCCCACACGTACACCAGTCTTTTTATTTATCGATTTATTTATTTTTACAGATTTTCAGTATCTATCAAGTCATTATCCATATTTTTTAAAGGCCTAATAATAGACTGACACAGTAATTTACAGCAGTCACCTCATTTACAGCTCAAAAAAATAAACAGGATCACAATAGCAAATAAGACCTCTATAGCGCCCATCATTGCATCCACTACAAAAGATGATGTCACAACTTATCATTGATCCTGATTTCAATGATTGGCTCCATATTATTGCTGCCTATGGCCATGACGACGTGACTGTGATGTAAATCATATCACTAAATGCTGCTAACAGGAGAGAAGTTCAGCAAAAATGGCAGCCCCCATAATCATGTACAGAAAGCAGAATTTAGAAAAATCTACAAATCAGAAAATAAAAAGAAAAAAAAAATTGCATTAATATATAAAATAGAAAAATATGTTGCACTGTCTTTTGTTAATAAATAAATTAGTGATCTCCCCACATCTCTACTGGCTCTAGGAGGAACCCAAACTGGGGCTCCTTTCCCCAGCGTAATGTCTTGTAATGTCTGTGTTTACAACATGTGTGTGCCCTAAATGAATTATATTATGTATTGGGGTCATTTTGTTTGACTTGAGGCTTTTTCTGTTCTCTGCATCAGTCCCAGTCCGCCTCTCATTGCAGAATCTCTTGCTGTTAAAATGAATGATGTGTCACTATTACATGGTAATTTATTGGCTTCACCAGGCTCGGACCAGTCCACAAGAGAGCAGGTGAATACTCCAATGGGCGCCTGAACCAGGGCTAGTCATTGAGACAGAGATCTCAGAGATAATGTAGAGACAACACAATTGAAAGCTTATTTTAACCTTTGTTGTATTTGTATCTATGCATTGGTATTCAGACATATCTTTTCTGATTCATTGTAATGTATAAAGTAAAATCTTTTAATAAAATGCTTAAAAGAAACCCAGTCTGCTGAGCTTTTTCCTTGAGCGGCTTATTTGGATAATAATTTTTACACTGTCGTTTCTTTGCTACTTGATTTAACCAGTCATATTTCTTATAAAAATGTTGGATCAGTGCATAAGCCTGTAAAGCCCCTAATATACAGTATACACCCACTGCCAACTGGTTGTCAATGCACACTAAGTTACCTGCCTGAAAAATGTCAGCAATAAAAATAGCAAAGTTCAGCAAATATGTTATCCTTGATTCTTAAAAAGCTGTAATTTATCAAACAGGTGACCAACTGTGCATGAAAACAGGCTGTGTACGGTAATACAGTATACAGGAGTGCAGTGAGCGTGCCACAGAGAAGAGGGCAAATGATAAAAGCTTGGGACTTGAAGGGTTTCTTGCTTGAATAAGCAAGACCAAAAATATTCTATTGAAAGCTGAAAAAAAATAATTTCACAAAATGTTTGAACTATATATTTATTATTCCATCTTTACTTTTATGTACATTTACAGCCCTCCCCCCCCCCTATTTTGCATTAGATTGCATGTCAACAGACATCCTGGCAGATCTAGGTGTAGTTGAGGACCCCATGCCTGGTGCATGATTACTATGGGGAAGGTAGCTCGGTAGAAGCAGTGTTGCAGACCCAACCAGTCAGAGACAGGGACACAAAATGTGCAGCAAACAAGTTTATTTAGAACAGAACTGGAAAATAAATAAACCTTCACTTCAGGCATAAAAGGAACAAAATAAAATGCAGGCTTATCTTCAGGCATAATGATGTGAAACAACATCCTGCTCGTCCGAGCACTTAACAAAAAAGCAATAATAAACTAACTATACGTATGGCTTAATAACAGCCACACGAACAATCAAATAAGTACAATACAGATCAGGACAGACCCAGGTGCCTCCTCTCACTCTCTGAATCTCCCCCCTGAAGTGCAGGCTCTTCAGCCTTTTATGGCCCAGTAATAAGCCCAGTAGCCACAGTTGGAGCTGTGGCCTATTCCAGACCTGCCCTATACCACACGTAAGTCAGAAGCCTGAGGCTAATATAGCGGGACTTCAGCACTCTGCCGGTCACCTTCTCACACCACTAATACATGTTTTACAGACCATAGACCTAATTAAAGAACAAAGGGGTATTGCTAGATCAGATATGCAATAAATGTCAGATAAATGCCTTTCTTGGAGACTACTATGAAGAAGGCCCATTTACTGTCTAATAACATATATTGGGGGCGTTTACTAAGGCTAGGTTCACACATTCGGCTTGTCCTGCAAGTAGGATTTTTTTATCTACATATTTTCAGGAGGAAACACGTTGGACCCCATTATAATCTATAGGGTCCATGGGTTCCCTAGGTTTTAAGCAGACTGGGTTCCTGTTTTTTAGCTTCCCAAGCGAACCTGAAGAATGGAAACCCAAACACTATTGTGATCCATGCATAACCCATTTACACCAGTTTTATAACATAGATGGGTACAAATGTGACACATTTATGGTGCATTACACGTTGTTTGTGCCTTATTTGTCATACCTGAAATCAATACCATTTCTTGACTGGCATACGTTACAGTTCTGGCACTTGAATTATTAATAGGCTGGAGCATCTTAATAAAAGCACATATTATGCCAGCCAGCACCTAGTTAAGACTGGCATACAGATGCCAGTCTTATTAAGTTCTCCCGACTAAGTTCACCGCACTGTGTGCAGTTTTATTGTTGTAACCTTTTCCCTTCAATTGCTACTAACTTAGCAAAAAAAAATTAATGGTCACAAAAACATTCAACATTCCTTGTGGAATTTTTTGGTTGTCTCCAAATTTTGTTAAAAAAATGCAAATAAGTTTTTCTATATGGAAAAAGAAAATGTGTGCCTTTAGCACCACCTATTGGAAGGTAGCTCCTTTTAAGTCAATTCTGACTTTCAGGGAGCCCTGTGACATCACTCAGGACATAGTCCACAACAGAAAACCTCTTCCAAAAGAAAATGACACCTAGCCATGAACTGCGGTTTCAGGGTTCTTACCCCTTGCCAGTGCAGAGCAGAGTTCTGGTTGGCTAGGTAAGAGGCCATGGAAGTGGGTCAATAGTGGTGTTATGTCTCCTTGTGAAGATTGCTTTTGTAGCCACCCTTTGCAGTTTACAGACTCTTAAAGGCTATGCTTTATCCACTACGAATTGAGAGAGATTTAGGCAAAGATGATTCCTTTGATGGAAAAAAGAAGGCAGATCATTTAGCGTTACCTATGGGAAGGTATCTCCTTATAGGGCAGTGTCTGACTCTAAAGAAGCCTTATAAGATTACTCATATTCCAAAAGAAAAACACAACTGTTTATCATAGAAAACATGGAAATGAGGAAGATGAACGGAAGGGTGGCCAACTGGCAACCTCAATCACCTGTTTTGCAGTTCCCATAGACTCTACGTTGATATTACCGTGAAAACTGGCCCTTTGACATCCGTTTTTTGCATTTTGAGGCTATTCTCACGGATTGTCAAAATATAGGTCAATGTCCTATTTTCTGCTGTTTTCACGGATCCCTCAATACACTGAAATGTATATGGGATCTGTGAAAATGGACGCCTCTCGTGTGCAAGACAGCTGTGAAAAATGGATGTTTTTCACGGCTGTTTTGCACCTTGATGTGCATGTAGCCTAACAAAGAGCTGCTGGTTGCCATCTCTCCATTTAATACCCTCTTCGATATGGTACCCACTGGCTGCATTAATGTTCAATAAGGGGATTGGGGGGATTTTCTGGTTATCCTGATAGATGTAGGGGCTTTATGTTTGAGACTGCCACCTATCAGATATTTATGGCACATACTATAGACATTTTGATAAACTCCATTTGGATACTTTGCTCGGAATCTACCCCGTTGAACACTTTTTGCACAATGAACACCAGGATGAAAAGAATATGAAGACAGATAGTGTCAGAATGATTCAGTACTCGCCAGTGCTCGCTGCTTAGCCGAGGCTTACGCCTTATTAAATCGCATTTTCTACCACTTCCCTGATTTATTTAATTGCAGAAATGAAGCAAGTGTTAGAAAATGCACCGCAGGAGCGCATATTCTAGGTAAAGGAAATGACCTTTTAGCATTTTGTCATTTACTAAACATTTAATATGTACATAGTTAAAATGAATCTGGATTCTGGCAGAAATGTCATTTGTGGCAAATGGTTTCTTTTTACTGCCAATTTATCAGACAGCAACAGGTGAGAAAATATGTATTATTAGAAATAATTATGTACATCTTGATCCAATATAGTGTGCATGACTCAGACTACATATCTGTGTTAATTGGTTGAGATAGCAGAATTTTTATTGTTTCATGCTCTTTATTACTATATTAGAAGGTTCTATTGTAAGGGAGGTCCATTGTTATCTAGAAGGATAAGCAAACTGGTTCGTAACAAACTGGTTTCCAATATACTGGTGACGTCATACAGGAGTCCTGAAGAGGCGTAAAGAGGATGGAGACTTGCCTCGGACAACATGAGGCCCAGGAGAGGTGAGTAGGACTTTTACATTTACTCTTCTCCCCTGCTCCTCTGCTTATTATAGTCTGGGGTCTGAAGCATCCCCAGACTATAACATCTGCACTTACAGTTATGTTTGGTCTGAACTGAAAACAGGAAATATTTGTGACTAAGAATCTTTATAACCTATCCAATGGATAGTCAATGGGCCAGATTTATTATGTCCTGGGCATACAAGGCACAAAAAGTTTGCAACTTTTCCTAACAGGGAGCAGGCAATGGCATCCAAGGGATGTGGGCCTTCGGTTCCCAACAGATTTATTATCATCATCTACATCAAAAATGTGGAATAAATGATGCAGACAATGTAGACCCGCTATGTATATGTTCCCTGCAGCCCCACGGAGGGCGCACCTCATTGATAAGGAGGAATGTACCTTGTCGTATAAGAGGTGATCTCCTCAACGTTGATGGGGCCGTGAAGATTGGTTGCCCTCATGACTTTATATTACTGGAATATCATTTAATGCATCACATTGCTATCTTTGCACATTAAGTCTATAAATGGATTGCAAAATACTCAAATAAAATAACCAACAGTAAGCAGTAAACCAGAATAGACCTTGTATCATTGCCAACATTTTTTATTCGGTCTACATGAATAGGCTTTGTATAGAGTTTCCCCCAGAGTAAGCAAACCTGACAAAATGGTGGTCATGCATCAACAGAGCTGCTCATACAGAACATTTATTTTAATTGTACTGCCTCTAAATATTCCACCAAGAACAAAAAAAAGCAATATATTAGTTAGTCAGGCAGCAGCAGGTTAGTGATTATGGTTTATGGACTGAAATGCTAACATGTTTCTCATCAGTTGTGGCTGCCATTTTGCACAATTGACAATAGGAATAGAATCTATAAAAATATCAGGTATTTGTAATATAATGGCCAAGTATACATGGTGACATCACTATACCATTATAGGCTGCTGTTCTGTTATATATCATCAGGGCATACCTGCCAAATGTGTCCACAAAAAGGGGTGACCTCTTGATACCCTTGAACAGTGGGGGTGAATCTCCCAGACCTGGTGGAATGCTAACGCATCGGCCGGGTACTGATCATGACATGGGCACCGTAAGTGCAAGTCTCAACACAAAAAAGGAGTGTGACTGATTCATTTTGTGCTCATGTTAAAGAAGGGGTAGTTTGATTCATTGCCACAAAGGGCTGGGTGTAGAAAAAGGCAGTGTGGCAAGTAATCGTAGAGCCCTCCACACTTCAGGCTTCCCACAACAGCCTCAAGAAGTTGGCAAATAAGCATGAGGGGTCTATAGGCTAGTTTATGCTGTAAAAATATTTAAACAGAATATTGCCAAGCATAAAGAATAGATATTGATAGCCTATCCTTAGGACCCCCACTTTCAGATCGGTGGGGGTTCAATGTCTGGCACCCCTACTGACCAGCTGCTGTGGACATTGGATCTGCAGATGGTTCTGTACACAGGGTAGTGGCCATACTGCAGCTCCACTCCCATTCTCATGATCTGCAATCACACGGTGCAGCCACTACACAGTATACAGAGTCATCTGCTTCCTCCTTGTGCCATACAATCTACAGGAGACTGGTGGTGGAGCTGAGTATTGGACCTCCACCAATTTGATACAGATAACCTATCCCATAGATAGGCCATCAATGCCTACTCTTGGAGACCCCTAGTTTTGTCACAAAAGGGTAAAATCATATTATTTTAGAAATCTCACTCCATGAACATTTTGCAATACTTAACAATGGAACCTGCAAGAGGAAAGAGTTAATGAATATGGCCTTGAGGATCTGAAGAAATGCTCACCTACTCTGTCTAGATTAAGAGATATATGTCATGACTGCCAGCAACTTGAATCCTTGTTAACACATAAAGCAGAAAAAGCTCTAAGAGGGACAGGGCAAAATTACTATCACTGAGTCAATACGGCTGATAGCTTCTTGGTGAGAAGGTTAAATGATCGTTTTAAGCCCACATATGTTGGACAGATAAAGCTTCAAGATAGCTATTAAACAGAGGACACCGGGACAGTACGCCATAGCTACCGTCTATATATTATATACGTCTTCAGGGCTCTTTGTCTGTCTTTGTCGACTCCAATTTGGATAACATAATGAGTGAATATTTAGGTTTCCATCTTCACTGGATATTAGCAGAACTTGATTCAATATTGCCATGTAATAAATGTACCTACCGGATCACAAATAATGAAATGAAATCTTCTGCATGCGAGTTCAGAAGGAAGATCTTAGACTATGTAGGATATATTCCCAGATGGGAGGATCACCGCCTAAGTGTACATGTAGAACGTGGGGTGCGTCAAGTTTGAGGTTTCGGGATATTGAAAAGATACGTCCATCTCAACCTGCAGGGAACTGGGACCGTCTGACATTTCAATAAGAGGCCCAATGGATTTTTTTTTATGTAGTAGTGATAAACCAAAAGGTCTGAACGACGCTATATCATTTACATCATTCATTTAGACTATAAACGTCCTTTACTGCACGTCCGTACAAATGCTATATGTTAGTTACTCTACTGCTTTATTATCGTATATACTCAAGTATAAGCCGATCCGATTATAAGCTGAGGCCCCTCATTTTACCAGAAAAACTGGGAAAACTTATTGCCTCGAGTATAAGGGGGGGAAATGCAGCAGCTACTGGAAAATTTCAAAAATTAAAATGAGGGCTTTTTCAGCACAAAAACTGTGCTGAAAAATTCAGCTTATACTCGAGTATATATGGTATATATATTTATGATCCTGGAAACACATATGATATAATTTTCTTTATTTATCATAATCATATACAAGTTATAATAACTTGTAGCATACAACAGCGGGTGACAGTCCCCGACTATAATTTTAGCCAGGATCTCTCTAGATATTTGGTGGTGTCTTCTGACCTGTCATGTGCTCCCTATATGGATCAAATAGCTGATACTTGCGGTTATGCAACCATGTAATAGTATTTTCAGATCTGGTAGCATAACTATATCCATAGGTGTGTATGAGTAATGTCTGGATATGATCCATTGGCACAGGACACTCACACTCACATTGAGGAGATGAATGGCGGTAGAGCGGAGTTTGGGTTTTTTTTAGATATTTTTGAGCATTTTCGTTTAATGTTTCTATATACTGTAAAGAAACTGAAATATACAAAGCTATGAAATAACTGTCTTAGTAGTATGACACGTGTTCTTGTTACCTAAGAAAAGCTATTCACTCAAAAATAACCAAAAAACAGCATTGTACAAAATTACGGAAACTACAGAATACTCTTTACGATAATACTGTACATCATGACGGACATTTCTGCTCCACCTCTAAGTCATTCTTCAGCTCCTATTGTATATTAAGTCAGTGGCTTTGCTATTAATTACATGGGCTTCGTCCCCTCTTGCCTGTATTGTTATTTTGCTATCTTTTCGTCTCTGACTGCATGCGATACACACAGCGGCAATAGTCTTTCATTTACTCACAACATTATAAAGCAGTTGCTTATTTATTTCCAAATGAGCCTTACCCAGAAAAGAAATGTTTGCTGTTCTGCACATATTTGCTCTCCGATATAATACACAAGTCTGTTATTTAGAGGCACACACATATTGGGAAGTAGTGCTCGAGACTTCTGTCTATTTCCTTGCATTTTGCAATAATGATCTCATTAAATTACACGCACATATTTTTCATCAACACTTGCTCAAAGAGAATGGCTGCAATGTCGGAAACCCAGGCTCCGTGCAGTCTTCATAGCAGTTATTAACAGGATTGCCAGCCATGAAAACATGTCTTACTAACAATCAGGGTCAGGTCTACGCTGAAACACAAAGACATAGAGCCAGAGACAGGGGGAGATAAAATACTCCTTACTTTTCCCCTTAAAGCGACATATATATTTATCAGGAAAAAACATTTTTCGTAAATGAGGCAATGGAGGTGGGAAATGAGGTAAATGGACTGTGGAGGTTACAGATGGAGCAAAGTTTAACTTTACTCTGTGGCACAGGACTATAACTTGCATTTTCAATGGCTTTTGTTGTGTTATGCTTTTAGCATTAGGTTAAACTTTGCTACGGTCTAAATCTGTCATTTAGAAAAAAGTAGTGGTGGTGAAAAGGGAGAGACAAGGCAAAATAAAGAGGATTTGCTACCGTAGTAGAATGCATGGCAGGAAAATAAATAAATAAGTTAAAAAATTGCCCAGATAGGTGGGGGGGGGGATTGTAAGACAAAGCAGCTGTTACAGACATTTGGTGGTGTAGTCCCATAGGGGTCAATGCATTACTCTAATGTAAATTCAAAATGGAAGAAGAATCAGATCACTTCCTGAAGATGGAAACTGAGGTGTTGGATTTGTCAAAGCATTTGAAAGTAATTAAGTAAACATATTGGGCGGTCTAAGAAGATAAATAAGCCAGACCCTTAAAAAGATACAGTAGTTTTCATGAAAAGTTAAAATAGCTGCAGGGTCTTGTTGCCCATTCTGTTCCATGACAGTATAATCCTTCCTATATGGCGTCCTATCAGATTTCTGCTTTTAATTGCCCCATATGGCTGCATTTTACTTTTCTCCCGAAAATAGAAAATACAAATTCTTCTGCATTCATTCACTATCTATTACTACTCCTACTATGGGAGGAATATGCAAATCTGTCTTCCAAGATGTAAATAGGGAGACAGTGCCTCCGTTATGCTGCCCTCTATAGGAAGCACCCTGAACATCATGCCCAACTTTTCTCAGAAGCCTTTACTGCATAATGTGGGTTTTATACCATAAGGATGGACATTATCCCCCATAATCTACTCCTTCTAGTTTACTTATGTGAAATTCTGCCAGGAGTAACTGTAAAATAGCAAACAAATAGCTGATAAAAGCCCAAGTGACAATAGAATAGGAGATCCATGGACACTGGACTGAAAATACACACAGACATGATGCATCTAAAGAGCATTCTGAGACAGGGAAAGAGAAAGCTAGGAGCACAGTCAAGAAAACTGCTTACTGTCTATGACTAACATCCCATGAGCAGTAACACGAGCAGCCAAAAAGTAGATACAAGTATATAAGACATTTCTTACATTTGTAAGCTGTGAGATGCTATTAGTCCAGGGTACTGAGAAAGCTATTGCAGACATATGGAGTCTGCGAGGATGGCTGGTCCAACCCCTCCCCTCTACATTCAATATGTAAAAGAAAACTAGCCCCTCCTCCATACACCTGCTATAAGCTTATCTTACTTTTTCAGGTATCTATAGATGAAACTTCCCTAGTTACAGGGAATGACCAGCAAATTAACTAGAAGTCATAAATCTTGTAGCAGGAGAGCTATTTCAGGCAGAAAACAGCAACATTTTTAAATAACTGGCATTACAATTTGGTCTGTAGTCACAGGCTGTATTAAATGAGATTAAGTTGTCTGAAAAGCTAGGCAAAGTATAAATTATTAAGACAACATTCACATTAGTGATGGCTTCCATTGTTCTGCTCCATTATAGAAGTAGAATAACAGAAGCTCTGAATGTTTAAAATGACAGATACCAATAGAGCCCAATAGATCCCTTTATCTATAGTGTGCTATACAAATAAGTTCTGTACCAATGACATATTAGTAGCCTCTGATGAAGATGAGAAATTAACAAATAGTGGGGCAGCCCCATTAGATAAGTTAAAGTGTGCCCATCTAGGAAAAAAATCCAATTCAATAAATGCTACAGGTTTTAGGAAACAGAATCCCTGTGTGCTTGTCAAAAAACTGCTTCCAAACCTCTTAACAAAAACCTTCAAAATCTACTTGAAGCAGATCTTTTCTGCCTGTCAAAAAATACTGCGTGAACTTGTCCAACCACCCAGTGAGGGAAAAATTTTGTTGCTACTGTATCTGGAAAATACATAATATAAAAAAATCATATAAAATATTGTAATATTTTAATACAATGTAACAGTTTTGGTATTGCTTTGGTAAATAAAATATCTTATAAATTCTGATCCATCTCTGAATACATCTGATGAGAGTTATAATGAATAAGGGGAGGTGGATATCGAGGCTATAAGGATTAACCCCTAGAGTGCAACTGATCAAAGAAGATAAATATCCCATAGGCCTCAAAAGAGTTGTATGGAACACACTCAAATATAAGAGAAATCCTAGGTTTGTAGGGAACCTTCTCGAAAAAGGAAGATGAGGCCAGGAATAGAATAAAAGAGCTAGAGATATTATCCTTATGAATGATGTAAAAACTAGAAAGAGATCAAAGGCAAGTAGGATCTATGAGGAGTTGATCCTTCAAAAAGCGGTTTTCGTAATAGATCAGCCATACTTTACAGAAGGACAAAGACTAGTAAAGTTACTCAGAAAAAAGGTCAAGGAGTAATAGAAGAAAATTATATAATAAAGAAGGGGTAACGAATCACAGGAATTGAGAAGGAATCCTCAGGTTCTATGAATATCACCGCACCTCACTAATGGCTGGAAGTCTAAGGAATACAAATCTACCCAAAAGTTTGCAATAGTAAACTCGTGTATGTCAACTCTCCCAAAATGTCCAGGAGGTTCCCACAAAAAGGTGCAAACTCCCAGCATCCTACAAGAGTAGGCAAATTTCCTGTGCCCAGTGAAATCCTCCCGCTCCATGCATCAGCTGGACCATTGATCATATCATACATGATGTCATAAAAAGGAGTATGACCCACACGCTGCACAAAAGGGTATGTGGTATACGTCTCATTTTTTTTCCCAATATTAACATGTGTTTTTTTACTAACATACAATATTTGTATGATACCCTCATGTTAGAACTGGGCAAGGGCTTAACAGGAGAAGAGATATGGCAGAAAAGAGGTCCTTCATTAGACCCCCAGCTGCCATGAAAATCCATCAGCACCTCAAGATCACATTGCTAGAGCAACAATGAGATGACACAGAGAGTCTCCATCAAGTACACATCAAGTACATTATGGAGACATTAAACGGAAGTTTTCACTGTTTTGACCATTTTTCCACAAGATCCATACTCCCTTCCATGTTACATACTCCTACAGGAATATTAAGTATATTACACATATATGTCATCAGCAAACAGGCAAACCTTACCTTATCTACAAAAAGATTAAGAACAATAGCACCTTGGACAGAACCTTGAAGGAGACCTCATTAATGGCTCGCCTGTCCTCAGAATGCACAACATTATGATATCTATTCATGAGCCAAGTGCAAATCCACCAAACTGACCAGGGATTAAGTTGAGGCTTCAATAATTTATCTTTTGGATCTTTATGTGATACTTCATCAAAGGCTTTGCTAAAATCAATGTTTTAAGAAGAATGTACAGTATATTATTTTTACTACTACAGATTAGAGATGAGCAAACAGCGTTCGATCGAGTACATGTTTGATCAGACATCAGGTTGTTCGAGATGTTCGATTCGAGTCGAACACCAGGTGGCAAACTCACTAAAAATTTGATTCCCCTCCCACCTTCCCTGGTGCTTTTTTTGCACCAATAACTGTGCAGGGGTGGTGGGACAGGAACTATGACAATGGAGGCATTGAAAAAAAATCGGAAAAAGTAATTGGCTGGCTAATTAAGATGACCTCCATTTTATACGAATAGTGGATTTAATATCCGGTTCATTTGAGATTGTGAACTATGTGATTGTGAGACAGGGACAGATGTACAGGCAGGGTTAGCTGGGAGTTACCTTTATTTAGGTGGGAATGTTACTCACACAGCTCTTTGGGGCTCTATCTGGTTGGGATCCCTGACAGGGATCTCGACGTAATACAGTGACTTGGGCATGTTAGATGCCCCCAGACATACTTCCCCTGCTGTCCCAGTTGCATTCCAGGGTGTTGGCATCATTTCCTGGGGTGTCATAGTGGACTTGGTGACCCTCCTGAGTCGAATAGTGTTTTCCCCCTAAACGAGTATGTATTCCTCATAGACTATAATGGCGTTCGATGTTCGATCGAACAGTCGAGTATTGAGCGGCTACTGGAATCGAACTTCGAACATTTCACTGTTCGCTCATCTCTACTACAGATGTAAAGCTAGCTGACCTGTAGTTAGGGGATTTTTCTCTAGTACCCTTCTTGTGCAGGAGTATAATACTCACCGTTCATGAGAAATATCACATATTATGGAGTGACTGGTTAAAGATACCTTTTACAACAGAAACTTCCCATTATTCCCATCCATGTTAGTATATTAATCTTGACCCTTTTTTGCCATAAACTCCTCCCACAGAATCCCTTCTTGACCAATTGCTATTTTTGCCATTAAAATGATATTTTCTCCTTTCTGACAATGGAAGGCTGTGTATCATAAATCTCTTCACTGCACTGCAGCAGGGGGCAGGGGTAATAAATGTATGTTGCCAGTCATCAAAGGAAAGGAGATCAAAGAAATCCAACGAACCCCAGTGTGTTGGGGGTGACCTGTGGGCCCTCCTGGTGAAGCTGTAAACATTATAGTTAGGCTGGTGGGTGGGTGCCATCTTTATCCCTTGTTCTATTTCTTTTTAAACAGGTAAAACCCCAAAACATTATCTTCCAAAAACACTGCAACTGATTGCTTACATATAAAAGGTCCCTTACATGCTTAAAGGGGTTGTTCAGGACTATAAAACATGGCTGCTTTCTTCTTCTTAGGAAGTGACCTCATGTCCATTGGTCAAATGGCAAGCTTGGTCCCATTAAAAAGAATGAGAATGAACTGCAGCATGGTCATGTGACCAACGTACATGATGTCACTTCTTGAAAAAAAAAGCAGCCATGTTTTATAGTCCTGCACAAATTTATTTATGTTCTGTTACTAATACTTGAAGAAAGTTTTATCGCCTTCCTTAGCATATATTGGGCATTTCTTCATTAATAATACGTTTCCTATGTTCCTTATACAATTCTGTCAGCTATACAGTTTTTTTAGAGTCTTCTACTACCTTCAATGATCCCATGACATAATTCCATTATATGGTTACTTTCCGCATAGGACTGATCCATCAGACTTCCAAATCAAAATGGAGCCTCATTTCTCTGTTTGGCTCAAAAATGAATAATCCATCTAACCTTACATTCACACAACCTTGATACAAAATAGCTGTTAAAAAATGGACATATTTCACAGCCGGTTTGCATCCCAAGGGTACCCGTTCTCACAGATCCGTATATATTTCAGTGTATTGAGGGATCCATAACAACAAGGAAAAATATAAGACATGACCTATATCCTAAACTGCCAGTCAATACGATGCTCATGTGAATAGCCACATACATTGAATGACATACTTAAAAAAAACATGTTGCGTGAACATAGGCTTATACTGCTTACACGAGCAGGTCACTTCTGTAAGACTAATGGAAAGAGCCCAGCATGCAAATAAACTATGGCGCACGTAATAAGTGTCTGACGGAGGAATATGCCCTATATGTCTGAAATTTATATGTCCCACCTCTGCAGTTTGTACCATTGCTGAAAACAGGGCCACCTTGTGGTGTTGACCGTCAGCAGCAACCGATGGAAAATAAATGGCGATTCTCTCCGATCACTACTATGGGTATTAAGGAAGCAGCAAAGCACAGCCATGTCTCCATTATTCTCTCTGTCTGGCAGGGTTCCCTGTCCATGAAATACTATAAGTCCCAGAAGCCAGATCTATCAGAAAGTTAAGGCATATGCTATGGATGTGCCAAACCTGTTTGTGATCGGATGTCCCTCTAGATTTACCTGTAAGGGTAGAAACAACACTAACAACTATACTGCTACCATTTGTTTTGTAAGCAGATACATTCGCACGCTAGGCTACGTCCGCTTAGTCTTCTGCCTCTGGCTGTGAGATTCCGTGCTGGTAACTATATATATATACGGACTATTAAAATGTCTCTATCATTACATTCCGGGTTCAATGAATTTATTGTGTTTCTTTCTTGTATATAAAATAATAATGACTTTTAATATTAAGCACCTTTCTATAGCGTTATAGCGGCATATCAAATCACATGGGAATAATTTACAGCTTCTTTAGGCATAATCGTTCTTCTGTGTTTCTCTAAACATACTTGGAATTACCTTCTTTCACAACCATATTCTAAGGTTATTTCTACCTGGCATCCCTTAGTGTATCATAACCTGCTTGAAAACAGATGGCTCAGCTTAAAAGTATGTTTGTTTTAATGGCAGCTACAATCTGGATGTGTTAGAAAATCTATTATTGTGTCATCTGATTATTATTGTGTTTCCCACTTCGCACCATTTACAGGGATATTGGGCCATATATAAAAGTGCAGAATGTGCAGATCCCATAGTGTACATGCTACCTGTATAGTTCTTCGTCTTGACTTATTGAATCATTTTTCATGATGGGGGAGGGGTCTCCAGTGGTCTATGATATATCCATTACATTGTATTTTTTTAATTTGTAGTCTAGCAGCTGCCAAAATTTGCTGCAACCACGTACAGGGCAGAAGTTCATCTGCATGTCTTTAAAGGGATGGGGTCTATCAGGACAACTCATTTCAAAATGCCATATTATGCGCAAGTACATACAAACATTATAGAGGAAGGAGAGTCCTCTACTTTAGACTGATTTATATATGGGCATAATAGTAGATCACAAATTCAACATGAGCCAACAGTGCGGTGCTGCTGCAAAAAAGGCTAATAAAATTCTGGGATGTATTAAGACAAGCATTGAATCTAGATCAAGAGAGGTCATTATTCCGCTGTACTCTTCCCTGGTCAGACCACACCTGGAATACTGTGTACAGTTCTGGGCGCCTCAATTCAATAAAGACATCGATATATTGGAGCAAGTCCAGAGAAGAGCAACCAAAATGGTGGAAGGTCTGCAAACCATGTCCTATGAGGAGCGGCTAAAAGAACTGGGATTGTTTAGTTTGCAGAAGAGAAGGCTGAGGGGAGATTTAATAGCAGTCTACAAATATCTGAAAGGTAGTCACAGTGCAGAGGGATCTACCCTATTCTCATTAGCACAAGGAAGTACAAGAAGCAATGGGATGAAACTAAAGGGAAAGAGATACAGATTAGACATTAGGAAAAACTTTCTGACAGTGAGGGTAGTGAGAGAGTGGAATAGGCTGCCACGGGAGGTGGTGGGCGCTCCATCAATGGAAATCTTCAAGCGGAATCTGGATAAACATATAGCTGGGATGATTTAGGAAAACCTGCACTTGCAGGGGGTTGGACCCGATGGCCCTTGAGGTCCCTTCCAACTCTACCATAAGAAAGGTTAATACCTGTCACAGCTATTATGACCAGGTATTATATGGTTGCTTATTCACAAGACACGCCACACACAAGAAAGTGGTGGCCATGTGCAAGGCCATGGGATATGACCTGGCACATGCTTGCCCTTCTACTGCATAGGAGAACTCAGATGTTAGAAAGTATGGCTTTAGTGTATATACCTCCAATTATAAAACAATAATGTATGAACAGCACATATGAATATAAGAAACTTTGCCATATATCTCTTTTAAGAAAGATGTTTCCTTCTCTTTTTAGCAAGCTGAGTTACATGTTACATAGTAGTCTATGGAGAGGGAAGGGGGGAAGAAAGAGGCTGCTTGAAAAGACATAAAAATAACTGCAGTTGTTACACTGTGGAACAGGGAGCTTGTTAACACCACCATGCTTCAAGATAAAAGTGTATCACTACACAGAAAGTGTCAACTAACAGCCTCATCCTTTCCCTCCCTTCTCATAGAGTTCTGTGGGTGAGGAGAGTAAGGAGAGGAACTCAATGCAAACAAACTGTCTGATAAAGAGATAAGTGGAGAAGGAAACATCTCTTTAATCCTACTATTATAAATGTGAAAGTTTGTGTGTTTGTTACTCTCATGCAAAAATGGCTGAACGGATTTGGATAAAATTTGGCACATAGACAGTTTACCTCAATTAACACATAGGCTACTTTTTATCCCGGTAAATGACATGGCCTCGTGACTGTTATGAATTTATGTTCACATACTATATTAAACTGCTGTTGGCAGCAGCATTATTAACAATATAAGCACCCCCTTTACTGGCCCACCACACAGTATAAAACCCCCTTCGCTATGTCCCACACAGTATATTGTCCCTTTGTAGGGATAATATTTCCCTCTTCTTTTTGACCCCCACACAGTGAGCCACAGGCCATATGGGGACCTCAGGATGCACAGGAGAGGTGAGTGTAACTTGTTTTTAATCACTTCCCCTGGTGCCGCACAAGTTCGGCCACTACCTATTGGATTATTTCAACAGGTAGTTGCTGATGTTTTACTCGCTGATCCCAACTCCTGTCTAGCCTGACCTCCACTTCTGCCTCCAGGGTGCAAGCGCTGAAGAATGGAGAAAGAAGTGGAGGCCAGGCTGGACAGGGGCGGGGATCAGTTAGTAAAATATTAAAATAATCCAATAGGTAGCAGTCAATTAAGAAAAATGCTGCGCCTCCGTTTATGCCAGGAGGTGCCATCTAAGATTCCCTCATGTCAGGTGGGCCCCTGATCTTAGCAGTGACAGTCTTTTGTCTTCATTGGTTGGATATCACCATGGATGAAGGAACGTTCTATGGTCTGGCACTTGTCAGAAGCCATGTTTTCCTTTTTTTGTGGCCTGGTGATTACATGAATGAAAAGATAACCCGACCACAGTAAGGAAATCATGACCTGTGCCAGACTATAGAAAGTTCTTGCAATGATGGTTTCAGCCATTGGCAGCTTATCAAGACAAAAGATGTCATTGCTATTTTTACTGATTTATATTTACAAAAATATTTAGCTTTTAATTGTCTACAAATATGGTAATTTTCCAGGAAAAACCCCTTTAAATAAACATATTCACAACACAAAATCCACATTGCAAATTGGCCTATGGTGCACATTATGTATCTGCTGCACATTCATTTATACTGTGGGTTTTCACTGTGCATTGCTAAGGGTAAAAGCAGCAGCATACCCGCACCGACATCAAAGAGTGATCTCAGAAGTGATGGATTGAAACATATTATAAAGTTACAGAAAACGAGGAATATTTTACTTACATGAAACCATAAAAGCCCTTTATGCAGAGACGACAGCAGTGTTGGTCCAGGTTACATCTATTTCTTGCAATAATGGATGAAAACTGGAAAAGTACAGTTGGCGCCCTAATTACAATACTACGCAAAACAGCAAATTGCAATCTTTCTTCCGTCGTTTCCGCTATGATAGCCTCCTTGATTTTGAAGGTGCTGATGAAATGGTGAAATGGGATTTTGCCTGATTAAAATGACTATATGGACACTTCATTAGAGCCTAATACTGATAACAAGATTGTAGTCAGAGTACACAGACAAGTCTGCTGTGCACATATGGCGGATTTGTTGTGAAATTCCTTGACTTCTCAACATCTGCAACTATGAAA